>NW_027185764.1:38122700-38231281 GCF_028583685.1 Petaurus breviceps papuanus | reverse complement strand
CTCTCTCTCTCTCTCTCTCTCTCTCTCTCTCTCTCTCTCTCTCTCTACAGCAGGAGCTGCTCTGCCTCCATGATGCTTTTCTTTTTATATGGTATTAGCTACTCCCTGTTCAGCCCCTTCCTGTTACATCAGCAACAGGGAATCACACTTTCTCTTTCTTAACAGAGGCTTGATATAATTAATTTGAAACTAAGTGCTAAGTACCTATTAGCTTGCAAATACAAAAGGATCTTCAAATTTCATTACTATTACAGTATCTCAGGCCAGAACTGAACTCAGCAAGATGTCTTCCTGATTCCAAGCCTAGTGCTCTCTCCTCTGGGCCACTTTTCTTCCTCTGGGGAACTCCATTCTTTCAGTCAATGAGTAATAAATGGCTTATTCTGATACTTAAGAGCTTGTGTTCTTTCTCAGTACCTCGCCTATACTTGCCTTATAATATCATTCATAAAGAAGAGAAGATAAACAAGAGAGAATTCATGAATTTACTTTAACAGTTTCTTCATCTTAATGGACATGATGCTTCAGATTATAAACTAGCCACCAAAAGTATTCTGAAAGCAGAACTTAATGTGCTTCAATTTTACCATGTGGTGTTTTTTATTTGGGGTGCTCAGGTGCTAGCACTGCTATGGAAATGAAAATCAGTGCAAATACAAAGAAATTCTTCAGAATCTGAAGAATAAATATTAAATTAAGCTCTTTGTAAACCAAATAAGTATATCCTGCAGGTCAATTTCATATACTTTGTTCTTAGCTATCCCTGTTCTCTTTGTATCCCTCTCAATAGCTTTAGTTCCTTAGGACATGTCTTTGTACCCCCACTGAAGAGAATTGTGCCTTGCCTAGAGTGGGCACTCCATAAATCACTGGTGAATTGGTCTGAAGTGCATTGAATTGAATCAAACTGAATCCTACATTGTAATGTTTGTGGAACATCTTTACATTCTTATAGAAACTTTTTGATCAATTTAGATACACATTTACCTAATTCAAATGATCAGTTCAAAATGGAAACTATTATATCCTATCCAAAGTGGAAGGATTATGGAATGAGAGACAATCACATATGTTAGATTTTAATTGAGAGCATCTTGCCCTTAAGTTTCTATTCCATGAAATCTAGTCTAGAAGCGGAGATGATCAAAAAACCTAATTCCATCCCAGGCAGAGCTTCATGAGGAATAAAATTTCTTACTACCTACACATAGCATCTTTTTCACCAAAATGGAATCAGAAACAGTAATGAACAACATTTATAAGCTTTGTTTTGATTCAAAGAAACATTTTAAGAGAGAATGCTTAGACACGGACAATTTTGTTTGATTATGTAGGATTTTTCATTCTAACATCAAAAGTGAGTTAGTTGAAAAAAGAAATAACTGAAAGTTTATACTGCTCTACTGAACCTATTGGGTTCAAAATACTATATGTACACAGTTCTTGCTTCCTTAGAGAAAATGGGAGCGATAAAGACTCAAAATTCAGAGAGAGATTAAATGCTTAAAAGTTTCATCATGTCAGAATTAAATGACAGCTAGGTATGTCATTAGTTCAATGGTTCCTTTAGCAAGAAACAGTTTCACCCCAGCATTTCATTCCAACCTTCACCTTAATAAGCTTCTTATCTCTTCTGAGAAGTAGGCTAAGAGAGGGTTTTTGTTTTAAGGGACACTATAGAATACAGACAGTACATCAGACTGGGAATAAGAACAGCTGGTTTTAAAGCCCAGTTCTGCCAGATATCAGTTGTATGATCACCAAACAAATCATTTAACTTCTCTGTACCTCAATTTTCTTATATATGTATTGGGGATAATAATAATCCAAATCTCTGCTAACTCTGTTATTGGAGAAAGACAAAAAAAAAAAAGATTTTCTGACTCCAGGCCTAATGCCTAAGGCCTAATCCACTGTGCCATCAGATGCCTCTTATCAGCTAAACTGTGAGGACCAAGAGTTGTTGCAATTCTCTAGGGTGGGTTCTCTTTTTAAAAATCTTCCTCAAAGTATTCTTTCACTTCATTATCTCCAAATAGATTAACCTTAATTTGATGTCTCAGAGTAATTATTGGTATATAACATTGTATAATAGAAAGAGTATTAACCCCAAATCAGAAAAACTGTGTTCCATTCTTGGTCCTCTTACTTACTAATTTGGGACAAATCATTTAAATACTCTGACCATCAGTTATCTCATCCATGAAATGAGAATAGTAATACTTTTAACATCTCACAGGAATTAAATGATATGATGGGTATAAATTTATTTAAAAAATAAAAGCAAAGGCTATAATGACAGATTATAATAACTACAACATTCTGCAGAGAAGGGATCTTGTCTTTCCTCTTATACATTCCACAGATTACAGCATATGGGCTTTCAAAAAGGGGAGAGCTTAATTTGTGCCAAGAAGGCTTCATGAAGTCAGGCCACCTAGCTGTCGCATAACTATTCTGACAAAACCCTGACGTCTGTGCCAGACTAATTAATGATCAAGAATTTCAAAAAAAATTTAAAGTCTGGTAAGTAGACGAAATGATAAGAATCCAGGGGACCTATGCTAAGCCTAGGTAGGTTTCATGTCCCCTTCTGAAAAAAATGGGAGGGGGAATCAAAACAGATTTTAGGGGACAGAACCTGCACCTCCTGTAAAGTTTCAATGCAGAGACTAAAGTTGGGAGGGATGGGTAATATAGATACTAACAAGTATTAAAAGTGTTTCAAATCGAGAGATCCTCAGTAACTGTAACAAGTACAAGGAGAGTCTAAAAAAGGAAAAAAAATTCCACAAAATCTATTATAATTGCCTATAAAAATTAAGCACTTCATAAAAAAATGAAATAGGGGCAGCAAGGTGGCACAGTGAATAGAGCACCAGCCCTGGGGTCAGGAGGACCTGAGTTCAAATCCGGCCTCAGACACTTAACACTTAGTAGTCATGTGACTTTGGGCAAGTCACTTAACCCCAATTGCCCTCCCAAAAAAAGCACAAAATAAGGAAAGAAAAAAAAAATTAAAGTCTCAGGAGGAAGGAATAAGAAGATTAATAAATAAGTTAAATTATAAAGTGGTAAACCTTCCACAAATAGCAAATTCCCTGACTAGAATAGATTAAACAGAAATCAATGACATGGGACAACAAGAAATATTAGAATACAATGAAAAATTAAAAGAAAAAATAATAGACAGCAAGATGTCTGATTTTCACAACAAATAACCTTTGAAAGTATTTCAAAGAGAGACAATGCAAGAATTATTGGACTACTTGAAATCATAATTAAAAACAAAGTCTATGATAAAATAGTCAGGGCATTATATTTCAATTAATAATGAATGAAAAATGACAATATGATAACCACAGTATACAATGAACATACAAATAATCCATCAATCACCTCCTAAAAGAAATTCCCCAAAAGAGTCAGGAATTCTATAGCCAAAATACCATATGTACACCTCATAAAAAAAATACTACAAGAGTCCAGAAAGTAGTCTGAGTACCAATGATTGACAAACATGATCACATTAAAGTTTAAGGAAATTGACCTATAGCTTTTTTTTTCCTAGTTTTGCATTTTTTTCAAAATTAAGTGTCCAAACCATATTTGTGTCATGAAAGGAATTTTATAAGACTTCTTATGTGAAACAAATTTCTACGGTGAATTTTTATGCCTTTTTTTTTAACCATTTGCCAAGTCGGTTTTTAGGATGTCATTTTCTTCAGTAATTGTTTATTCCACTATCACCAATTTGTCTATTCTCTATTCATAATTTTCTTCCATCATCCTCATTTCTTTTCCCAATTTTTCCTCTTTCTCACTTATTTGGTTTCTAAAATCCTTTTATAGCTCCAGGAGTACTTATTGGGCTTGTGTCTAATTCACTTTTTTTTTTCCTTTCAGGTTTTGCTTTCATGTGTTTTGACATCATTGTCTTCTTCTGAATTTGGTTCTTGATCTTCCTTGTCACTCTACTAGCTTTTTCTGGTCAGGCTGTTTTTTGTTTATTTGTTTTCTAATTGTTTACTCATTTTTATATTTTCTCACTTTATTCTTTGCTCATATTTACAGCCTATTTCTTAACATTTAAAAATATATTCAAATTGGGTTTTCTTACCAGCTTGGGGTAGCAGACATTTTTTCAGTCTTTAGGGGGCTTTGTGCTGTTGTTTTCAGATCTGGTTCTAGGGGTCTGTAAGTTTATATTGTTTTCATGATGGTATGATCTAAGGAGAGATGTGGTCACTGCTTTCCTAGTCTGAGCTTTAGTCTTTACCGAGAAAATCCTCCTTCTTCCCTGCAGCTGAAAATGCTAGCAATCGTCTTGGCCTTGGGACTGTGATCAAGTCCCCTGCTCTCCTGGAGCTGCAAGTGTTAGTGTTCCTCTTCACCCTGTAACTGTGACTCATACCTTCATATGGACAACACTGTCCTGCACTTAGAATTAAGAAAGGATCCCCTGTAATCTCTTTTTGACCAGTTGTCTGACCTCCTTAACATCTCTGGGTTGAGACTTCCTGAAGCTGCTCCTGTTCAGGCATCTCCAGGTCTGCTGCTGGCATTGCTACCATGTGCCCACTCAAGGCTGGTTCCCACCTTAGTGTTATAGACGTGACCTCCAATGTTGTTTTGTGTTGAAAAAAAGTCTCACACAAACCTTCAGTTTGCTCAAAATTCAATTTGAGAAATTATTTGAAAGTTATTTGGAGGGAAATGGTAAGAGAGTTTTACTGTATTGCTGCCTCTGCTCTGCCATCTTTATCAGCCACGTTTTCAATTCACTTTGTTTAATCACACTTTTCCCACTCACCCATGTTTATTTGCAGGACAATGCTGCCCAGGATTTGGTCCACAACGAATGCTTGTTCCCATTGTTCTTACTATATAACCTTATTAAATGCCTTTGACAGAAAACTAAGTCTACTCACTTATATTATTTGGGAAACACTCTGGTGAGAGCTCATGATCACCAATCCCAAGGACCCAGGTCTTCTGGGTTATACCTAGAATCCTCAGAGAGTATAAATAATCAGCCTCTCTCTCAGAGAACTTCAACCTGTGAATGCAAATGTGAGTTAGAAAAGTGGTTCATAAGAAAGGTTTCATGTGTACACAATAAATAGAAATATTCAACTCACAACCTCTTAGTGCTAAGAAGTGTTTGGAAGTCCATATTACCTACCTGGATTATCAAAATAAAAATATATTGCATGCATATGGAGTGAGAAGGCCCAGGTAATGTAAGACTTTGGATTTTAACAGAAACTCTTTGAAATGGCCAGTTCTTGATATTAATTTGATTTCTTTTTGAAAATGCAAAAGTACTTAAACTTCACATTTTTAATTCAAAATTAATTTTTGTAGTCATGACTCATACTTTAAATGTACTAAAACAAATTTCATTTTTGAACATTGCTTTTCATTAGTGATAAGAAGTCATTCCAGTGAGAAACAAGCAGTCCTATTTCTGATCAATTTCCAAATTCTTTTAAGTGATCATATGATAAAGATGTCTTTAAGGAAAATCTGGATAAAAGTAAAATGCATTTGCATATTTGAATGTCTTTTTAATCTGCTGTTCGGGAATTGTATAAGGATTAGTAGTCTCAGTTCCCTTAATGAATAAGTACCATTCTGCTTCAAGGGTTCTTAAATTAGTGAGGCAGAGTATCTGGAGCTATAGTTCACTGTGGCTACATTGACCTGGCAAACATCCAGGGAACATTGTAATCATTCAGGACAAGGTGTAAAGGACTCAGCAGGTGGTACTATTCCTTTCAGGTACCACTGAATCAAACTTCATTGAAGCATTAGAAGTCCTCACTATCTGAAGGTGTCATTTTAGATAAGCTGTAAAAATCAATGTCCTGAATAATTATGATCCCTTGTGATATTTTATAAGGCAATTTACCTTAACCTACTGGCCAAAATCCAAGGTAGGCAATTAGGATGTGCCTTCTTGAGTCTACTGTCTAATGGCTAAACAAAGTAATGGAGAAAATAAAGGGACTGAAAAAAAAAGTAAGATGCAAAGTAATATGGGTTTTTAAATAACAAAAAGAAAAAAGATGCTATAGAAAGGAAAAGAAAGAAAACATTTAGCTAAAAATAGGAAAAAAAGCTTTATATTAGATGGCATGTATTAGAAACAAAGATAATTTATAAAGAACTAATTTTTTATAATATTAAGAATTAAAAGCAAGAAAACATAAATTTACTTATCAGTTTATTGGCTATGGAAAATTATGAAATGCCTTAAATTTGATCTCCTGATATACAGATGTGACAAGCTACATTTTCATGGAGACTGCCTGTGGTCAAATACATGAGCTCTTTTCAAAGTGTTTTATTATGTTATGAACTGCTTTTCTATAGGTAATGAGATTATTTGTCCCATTTTTTTTCTTTCTTTCCTTCTTTTTCCTACTTTCTTTTTTCTCCCATCATTCTCTTTCCCTATCTCTATGTCTGTGTGTGTGTATGTTTTGTGAGTGTGTGTGTGTGTTTCCCTTCTTCCCCTCACCCTCTTGGTCTTTCTTTTGTGTTAGAGATATTTAGCTTTAGAATGAAATCAAAGACATCTATTTCTGCTCAATTAAGATATGACAAAGAATATAGACCTTAAACCAGATGCAAAATAGTGCTTTCCATTCATCTTCATATTATACTTCTGTGCCCCAACCACCATCTCTTACCTGGTACTACAGTTCTTGCCATAATACCCTTGGCTTCAAATTGTATCATCATAGCTAGACTTGACCAGACCTATCACTCTACCTCATATATTCTCATATGCTTTTCTCTTTCTTCCCCCTTTATTACCTCTAACTCTGGGAATGGTACTCAAATCAATACTACCATCCATGTTTATGTAAAGGAATCAATTTTCCCATGACTCCACCCACTCTCATTCCCCTCACTTCTCTGATTACATTCCTCCTTAACCATTCTCTCTCTCTCTCTCTCTCTCTCTCTCTCTCTCTCTCTCTCTCTCTCCCCTCTGTGTGTATCTATCTTTCTATCTTTCTTTCTATCTATTTATCAATCTATCTATATTCCTTCACCAATTAGAATGTATCTTCTTTGAGGGAAGGAATCTTAAAATGTGTTTTCTGTGTGTGTGTGTGTGTGTGTTAGATTTGTTGTGTGTGTGTGTTAGATTTGTTTACTGTTTATGCTTTTGTTGTTTGTTTATCTTGCTATTTGTTTTCATAAATTGTATTAGTACTTTCTCATCATACTTAATACAAAGGAAATGTGCTAAAACATTGTAAGGGGTTAATAATTGCTTTCCATTAGAAAAAAAATATTAATGGAGGTAAGATCAATCATTTGATGATTTGTGGAAGAATATGCAGTCAATCCTAAAAGAAGCCTGGTATTGCAGATAGATTGCTCAGTTTAAGACCTAAATTGAAATATCAAATCTGATATGCTTTAGTCTCTCTGGTCCAAGACAACTAACTGCCTTGTACCAAGTCATAGAAGAGTTACTTACCTACATAGATTGCAGAAGAACTCACATCAGATTATTCCCAATTTGAAGAAATCACAGATCGCTTATCTATTTCATAGATCTTCTATCATAAATATAGAGATATAAGAAACTTTAGAGCTCATCTTCTCCTACATCCTCATTTTACAAGTGACTTAACTTATGTTTAGAAAGATTAAATGAGTTTTTCCATGGCCAACCCACATGGACCTAGGTCTTTTGACTCTAAATAATCCACTGCTCATTGTGCTGTACAGTACTTCTTTTTCTATAATGCTAAATCATTGAATCATTCTACTACAAGAAGTGGTACTCAACTTTAAGTCCCTCATGTCATTTTTGACCAATTGAGAGTGATTGTCTATATAACCTAAATTTCACCTTTAATAACTGTTCATTCCTAAGAACATGTTTACTGCTCAGCTTTACTTATTATAACTTCTGATATTATGCAGGATAAGAAGGAATGGAGAAGCTGTGAAACTCTCTGTTTAAAAAAGTACCCACAACAATTAAATCACTACTCTATTAGACTACCAATTACAGTTATAATGAGCCTCAAACTCAGAACATGTTTTTTCTATAATGAAACAATAAATTAGAGAGTGTTTTAATTCTTCTGGTTGAGCATATTTTATAAATGTTTCCAAAATTTATGAAGCTTCCATGCATAAGTAGAAAGATTGTGATTTTAGGAGGTAGTCAAAGATTTCCAAAAAATTTAAACATTTCCTGAAAGAACTGAGTGAAAAATCAGAAAATTGACATATGGCAAAAATGATTCTATTCCAAAGGAAAAAATAGATAATAAAAGTCTAGAGATAAGAGTGTTGGCAGGGGAAACCAGATATAGCATAATGTTTATAGTGGCCTTAACTAAATCAGTATCTATTTTGTGGTAAATTTATCCTTTTAATACATGTAGTGCAGATTACACAGATATCACCACTCGCAGTCATATGAAATGAACTGGTTTTAATTTACTCATGTTTCAAACTATCTTTCTTATTTTTTATCCCCAAAGTGAAAGCTATGAAGGCTTCTCTTCAAAATTATAATCTGTAAGATATTTCCATGATGATTTTCGTGTATATATCTATTGAAGCTCAGTGGTACATAGATTTAAAAAGTACTCTGAAATTCACAAACAACAAAACTCAGAGACCAAATCCTGGGAAGACCATAGTTCTTTAATGTTATAGATAATCTGTTTTTTTTTTCCTAGTTTCATCTGGGTTTGACTTGGGAAGTATATGGTCCAGTAATCATGTTCTGCGCATGTCTTCTTTCTTTCCTGGGCTCAGACGAAATGTTCATCATGACAGCAAAGGTCACTGATACATGTCCAGGAAAAGTGAAAATGATACTTACAGTTCAATAGTAAGAAAGCAATTTGTTCATAGTTATGAAGCACATTAAGGAATTTTAACCTACCTCTAAAATTTCTTTAGTGAAACCTGGGATCAAAAGAAAAAATATTTAGAGTTCGAAAGGACCTTGGAGGTCATATATTCTGATTCCTTCATTTTACTGTTAAGGAAACTGAATTTCATAGAGGTTAATGACTTGCACAAGTTAAGAAGGCAGGAAATGGCAGAACTGACATTCAAATACAGACTGATTTCCAGGTCTTGATCCAGAAAAGTCTTATATAATAGTAATGAATAACTTGTATAGTCAAATAATTTTAGAGGATTATTAATATGAACTTTAGGTCCTTGTATAAATTTTAAAAATCAGAGATGCACCTATCTTTCATAGCTCCAAAGGTCATAATTCTGCTAACGATGCACAAAAATTACTGGTTGGAAATTAAATTTATCTAGGCTTTCTCAGGCAAGATGTTGATTTTTTTTCTTCCTAAAAGTAGGTATAAAGTAAGGACATTAGAATGGAGGGTTTCATAGCAGTGTTTCCTTTCTTTCCTTTCTTCCTATTCTCTTTATCCATTTCTTACATTAAAATAAAGTTTTTCTCTAATCCACAATTCCAGTATAATAAAGCTATATCCAGATGATGCTTTAAATTGCCTTTCTAGGAAATCAGCTCCCTCCTATTTTTTCCCTTTAAACACTAAGAACACATCTTCTTTTGTTTGTTTTTTAATTAATTGATGTTTTTTGACATTCTTTTTTTTTAATTTGAGATCCAAATTCTCTCTTTCTCTCCAGGTCCTCTGCACCCATTGAGAAAGCAGCCAATATGATATCAATTATACATGTGAAGACTTGGAAAAAGTATTAGTCATTTTGAGAAAAAAAGAAGAATGAAAGAAAGTGTACAGGGAGGGGGGAAGTATGGAAATAACATATTGGATTCTGATTTCTGACCTTTTGTTTATTCTGTCACTCCAGAATAAGGTTTGCCTTGTTATTTTAAAGGTGTTTGGTGGGGAATGTTGTTATATTTTAGCTTGGTTGCTGGCTCTGCTCTACCATCTTGACTTCCCTTGTACACACCTTTTTTGAGGAATTGATTTTTAGAAAGACTTAAACAAAAGTCATATATTTAGGAGACTTAGATGGCTGCAACCTGTATCATTAGAGGGAACATTCACATCAGTAAGATCACAGATCCACTGGAATCTTAAAATGTGGAAGAAACATTATAGTTTCATCAGGCAGGTGGAAAATCACAGAAACCATGGTTCTATAAGCTAGTGAGCAGAAATATGCCATAATGCAGCCCATATTTTGGGTAAATTTTCTTTTTTTCTCCACCTTTATTTTGTACATGCACAGAAATTCAGAGAACATAGTCATATTCTTGGTTTGCTCTAACTTTGTAGCACCTAAAAAAAGTATATGAATAAAATTTGGCAAGATCATGGAGTCTGAATCTACTATTATAGATACATAATATTTTCTACAGTGTTTTCCTTTGTTAATTTCTTCTATAAGTTTATATGAAGAATGGTGCAATATATATATATACATACATATATATATATATTTCATTGAAGTTAAAAGAAATTTGAATTTGTGCTCTAATTCTTACACTTACTAGTTGTGTGTCAATGAGCAAATCATTCCTTAGAACATCAACTTCCTTAATTTTACTTCTTTTGTCTAACAGACAAAGATGTCATTAAGAAGATGCTACATTAATATATGTGTGTATATGTTTACAAAAATTTACAAATTAACATATATGTACACACACACACACACACACACACATATATATATGAATGTGGCTTGGTTTGTTTTTTTTTTCCCTTTTGGAGGGGGGAATGCAGGGCAATTGGGGTTAAGTGATTTGTCCAAGGTTATACAGTTAGTAAGTGTTAAATGTCTGAGGGCACATTTGAATTGAGTTCCTCCTGACTCCAGGGCCATTGTTCTATTCACTGTGCCTCCTAGCTGCCCCTATACATATAAATGTGAATTGTTACAATTATTATTTTTATTTCATTGGATCTCTGATCTCATCGGTATGCTTACCCACATCACTTCATCCCATTAATCAAGAAATATTAATTTCATGTCTCCAACAATATACACCAGGTACTGGGGATACAAAAGCAATGAATGAAACAATACCTGTAATAAAGCACCTCCTATCCCATTGGAAGCAACGACATGTCCCCTTGAAGGTACATACAAATAAATACATTCAAAATATACACACAGTAAATGAAAGGAAATTTTGCGGAAGAGGCACTAACAGCTTGGGGAAGCAGGAAAAACTTCCCATGGGAGAGGGACATTACATAAGAGATTTGAAGGGCACTACATATTACAAGAGGCAGAAATAAGGAAGGATTGCTTTCCAGACAGGAAGGGCACCCTTTACAAAGGTATGGAAATGGAGCAAAAGATCAGATAAGATTGATCAAAGAGTGTGCAAAGGGTAGTAATATTACTGTAAGACTGGTAAGGCAAGTTGGGGCCAGGTTGTAAACTAATTTAAATGACAAACAAGGGAATATGTTTTTTATTTGTCTACCATCTTCTTAGCTCTTGCAGTGCTTGTCCATGCATTCATTGAAATCTTCCATAGTAAATCTGACTAAAGCCTTGAAGCCTTCCTCCATTTCTGTTGACATCTATGATTCATACTCCTATCAATGGCAGAGTGGTGATGAAGAGGAAAACTCTTTTGTCTTGCCCCCCCCCCCACCCTACAGTAAATTCTAGAAAATCTCTAAAATAAAGACTAAGTATCACTCTCAGGTTTTTTCCCAAAAGTAAGCATTAGGTATCCCAGTCATGCATAGATATTACTAGGATACCAAAGGTGAGAATTATTTATTGCCAAATTGCCAAAATTATTTTGGCACAGAAAATGAAAACACATACACACACACAGGGGCACAAAGGACACACTGAAACACTGGAATAAATTAAAAAAAACAATAAAACCTTCAAATGGTACCCTGGAATCTCTTTAGGAAGTAAAGACACGTTGGGAACTGATCAACAAATATTCCATATTCACCTTGGACCTCATTTGTCTCAGACCAGTACAATAGAGCAACTCACCACAGTGGTAGGGTGACAAGGTCCAGATTCCTTGCCACTCCCTTATTTCAGCAGCTATACTAATGAGGATCAACTTCCCCAAGATTAAGTGTTGATAATATCTTTCTTTGTATTCAGAGACTCTTGAATTGTTAGAAAGTCTAGAAGGCATCTGCAGACTATTCTTGGCAATCCAATCAGTTTTAATTAAGATAATAATTAATATAACTGGCATTTATATGGTGCTTTACAGTTTGCAAAGAATTTTACATACTTCAACTTATTTGATCCTCAAAACAAACCTGTGAGATATGTGGTATTATTATTATTTACATTTTATAGATGAGTAAACTGAGGTGGAAAGGGCTAAAAATTACTTGTCCAGAGTCAAAATGTTAGTGAATATCTAAGGCAGGATTCAAATTTAGGTATTCCTGATTCCTAATATAATACGCTATCCATTATCCACAGAAAGAAAAGGGGAAAATCATGTAATAGGAGTAGAGGTAATTAGTTGTCTCTTACCCTTATCCCCAGCCTTTCCCTGCCCTTGGATAGATGATCCATTAAGCATATGGATGCTAAACCAGAGGATTAAATATGGACTGATCAGTAGTCTTATGTCCACTTGCTTCCATTTTTTTCTATTTCTTTCCTTAGCAGAAGTGATCCAACAGTGGACCTGAGATAGGTATTTCCAACCCTACAGTTGTTCTGAGTTCAAGAAGTGGGAGGTCCCAGGTCCTTCAGTATGAGTTGACTGGAAGTAAGAATTTCTCATAAAAGAAGAAGAATGCCAGCAGCATTATAAGTCCAGTCACCAGCCTGGTTTACCAAAATATATTGATCTTGAGGGAGGCATCACAGAGCCAAGGTGAGAGCAGAATGCCAATTTAGAACACTTAGAGAATGTTAATGTTTTGTTGCTTACATCTCAACTTCCCAGGGGAATATAACAATTTTGTTTTTTGTTACTGCTTGTTTAATTCTTAACATTATTTAAATTATTACTTGTTTAGCATTTCTTTTGGGTAGAAGAAATAAATTTATCTTATATATGATGTACATTGTACATTGTGTACCTTTCTACTCTTTTTGGGGGGAAGAGCTGAGATATGAGTGAAGCCTAGATTTAGTAAGCTCCAGTGTAGAGGTAAAAAGAGTCAGAAACTCTGAATAAACACCTTTGTTTAGAGATATGGTTCCTCCAAAGTTGAATTCAATCCATTCATGGAAGAAGTAATAAGGAATAGAAGCTACTTCATAGAAGAGTGTGAGGCTAAGCAGTTGTTGTGTGTGCATCGACAGGGACAAACTCTGACAAAAATAATTTAGTGTATTGGTAAAGGGAAAGTTATTTCGACGAAAGTTTCCATGACTCTCAGTTACCAATTATCTTAAAAGTGTTCCTACTTCCTGGAGACAAACACCACATAATCCATGTTCTCTCAGTAAGGAATTCTCAGTGGAAGCCATAGAACTGCAAGCGGGCCAATTTGTCATGAACATTAAGTGTATGGTGGTGGGAATTTGGAATAAGCTGAAATATATATTGAAACCTGATGTAAGTATGATTCCATGATGTGTTTGGAAAGGAAATGATGACATGACTTGAAGTTGACATTGATTTGAGGGAGGGCTTTGCAAGGTCACCAGCCTCACTTTGTCCTTCAGAGCCACCTGGATCAAGTGATCAGATATTCATCAGGATGACTAGATATGGTCCAAGAAGCAATGGGAGACCCTGGCCCTTTTAGGCTAAGGTCTTTTAAGGTACTCACTGAGAGTGAGGTAAGGCCCATTCAGTGAATAGGCTGTTTTAAGAAGTGAGTCAAAGGGGGCAGCTAGGTGGTACAGTCAATACAGCACTGGCCCTGCTGTCAGGAGGACTTGACTTCAAATCCGGCCTCAGACACTTAACACTTACTAGTCATGTGACTTTGGGCAAGTCACTTAACCCCAATTGCCCTGCCTTCCACCTGCCAAAAAAAAAAAATAAACTTAGCTGTGACTACCAGCCTGTTTTAGATATGATCATTTAGATCATTTAGATATGAATCACAGAATATTTTTGGCAGATGTGAGAGTCTCCTAGTATAATACACATTTCATTTCCTCTCTATCATTGCAAAAATCCATAACCAATGCTTCCTATGACAGTCATTCAATCCGTTTTATTCTGAAGTTCTTTGGACTCCTACATTTCCCCATGTCTTATGGAAATGATTGACTTGCACTTTTTGATTGTAATACTTTATTACTGACACTGCTTGAGGCTGAGAACTAACAGTTAATTTTATTATAGCTCTGAAATATTTTGTCCAACAGATGAATAACAGAAAATATTCTAAAACTGAGAATTTATGTAAAGAAGTTTTGAAGCACATCATCCATTGGATATTTTTCCAGAACTTTGGGTAATATAGGAATGAGATTGTTAAAATAAATAAAAAATTTGAGAACTTATTCAGTTACTCTGAGATAATCAATACATGTCTTTCCCTATTACTTATTTGACACCGAACTTCTATTTTGCTGAAAAGAGTCAAAGACTTGTTAAAATATTGGAATTCTTGGAGTAGTTGTTCAGTATATCTGTTCCTACCTTTCATCAAACCTTATCCATACAGTCTTAATACAACAGAATTTTTCAAAATGCAGCCACAAATGTACAAATTTTTCCAAGTCTCCCATAAGTTATTGAATATAGAAGTACACAATGGGATGTTTAGCACAATATTGAATTGAGTAGAAATTTATTTTTTTACCACAAGTATGGTAGTTTTGTACATGACTGATTTTTGCGCTCTTTTGTAACTATAGTCTAAAAAGAGATGACAATGCAATTTAGGGAAGAAGCCAGAATGATGTGACATTTCTAAGCTTAAATCTCTTTAGGACTTGTCAATGGAATTATCAGATGTTAAAGAGAAAAAGACATCAGGGGCTTCTAACCAAGATGGCTTCCTGATTGGCAGAAGCTACCCATCTTTGCTACATTTATTGTAGGATACAATATTATAAAAGGCAAAAAGATATTTGCCTGTAACTAAAAATAACTTAATGTGTCAAACTAAGTATAATCCTCCAAGGAGAGGAGAAAGAGGAGTGAGGAATGTTTAATGGGATAGAGTACTTTCAAGCATTTCTGATGAAAAGAGAATATTCTAGTAAGAAATTTGAAATGCAAACAAAATAGTCAATAGAAACCTATTACATGTGAGCATTTGGAAAGGGCAAAATAACATTATAATAATAACCATTTAATTGGAGGGGGGGAAGGAGAAATAAATGTCTCTTCAGAACCTTAATATCATCAAAGGAAAAATAAAAGTACCTGAACTGGAGTGGGCTGGTTTTATGTTGAGATTTTTAAGGTGGCAAAGATAAGGGAGAGTAAATGAAATACAGAGAAGCTGGTGGCACAGTGGACATTGTGCCAGGCCTGGAGTCAGGAAGACTCATCTTCCTGAGTTCCAATCTGGCCTCAGTCATTTACTAACTTTGTGATTTTGAGCAAGTCACTTTAATCTGTTAACCTCAGTTCCTCATTTGTAAAATGACCTGGAGAAGGAACTGACAAACCACTCCAGTATCTTTGCCAAGAAAACCTCAAATGATGTCATGTAGAGTCAGAGAAGACTGAAAAACAGACTGAACAAATGGAATAGCTTAGTGTCAAATGAGAATGAAGTGAGGCACAATTTCCTATTTCTCAGTATGTTTGCATGAGAAGAAGAGAATCTATTAATGCAGGAAAGAAAAGGCCACTTTAGGAAAATCTCATTTTAACTGAAAAGGACAAAGAAGGGTTGAATGAACAGTTTGCAATAGAAAGACATCAAATTCAATAAGGACACAAGAAACAATGGATAAAAGAGAGAGGAAGTGGTCAGGAGCAAAGCAAATTTATAAACGTCTCTGTCCTGACTGGAGAATTTAAAATGGGGTGTGGAGGGAGGAAATTAGAATTTAAAGAGAATATATATTGTTGGGAAATGGTTAATAAAATGCAGCATGTGAGAATAAAGGAATATTATGAGTTTGTAAGAAATTTCTAAAAAGATGATTGCAGAAAATCCTGGATATTATGAACAGATGCAGAGGGAAGTAAGGAGAAATAGGACAATAATTTATCCAAAGGCCATAATGTTGTAAAGAAAATAACTCTGAAAAATAACCCATGCAATGAACAACAATGTGTTTAGAATGCCTATGATGAAACATATTATCTATCTCCTGACACAAAGGTGAAAGACTCAAGTTAAAAAAAAAAAAGAAACATACCATTTTGCTTGTTTGTTGTTGTTTAACATATGCACCAATTGGATTTTGCTTGACTCGGATGATTTTTACTATTTCTATTTCTTTTCTTTTTCTATTTTAATGAAGAAGGATGTTGTTGCAAATGTCCTTTCTTTTTTTTTTTTCAAATCAAATGCTTTATTAACTTCTGGTTTACATCATTGATTTCCGCCAGATTTTGACTTACAAATTTTCTCCCCATTTTCCCCCTACCTACCACTCCAAAATAGCAATTCTATTAGATACACCCTCCTCCAATCTGCTCTCTCCCATATCTTCTTCCAAAAACTTTGACTTTCGAGTAGGGCATGGTGGATCTCTATGCCCCCGTGTCTGTATATCTTATTTCCCAGTTATATGTAAAATAATATCAATAACTTTATATATTTTAATTGATTTTAAAACTGTGAATTTTACATTCATTCCCTTCCCCCCTTCTCACCCACCCTTACTGGGAAGATAGGCAATTCAGTACAGGTTGTACATGTGTAGCTATGCAAAACATTTCCATAGTGGATATATTGTAAAAGACTGACTATATTTCCCTCCCTCCTATCCCAACAACCACTTGTTCTATTCTCTAATTTTATTCTGTCCTTTTTCAATAGTGGGTGCTTCCAATATCCCTCCCCCCCCCCCCCAGTGTACCCTCCATTCCATCATACCCCTTCTCATCCTCTTACCCCCTACTCTGCTGTAGGGTGAGATGCCCTATTTAGTGTGTATGTCATTCCCTCACTAAGCCAAATTCAATGAGAATAAGGTTGACCCATTCCTTTTTGCCTTCCTGTTCTTTCCCTTGAATGTAACCATTTTACCTTGCCTCTTCTATATGAGATAGTTTACCCCATTCTCTCTCTCCCTATCTCTCCTCATTATATTCTTCTCTCACCTCTTAATTTCACCTCTTACGTGTCATCCCTTCCTATTAAATTGGTCCTGTGCCCTCTATGTTTCCCTGTAAACATATATATATATATATATATATATATATATTCACATATGTCTTCATATACCCTCCTATATAGACATATATATATATACATATATATTACTATTCCCTTCAAATATTTTCATACTGAGAAAAGTTTCATCATTTAAAATTATAATTTTTTCCATGCAGGAATGTAAAAAGTTCAACTTTGAAAAGTTTCTTATGATTTCATTTCCCTGTTTACCTTCTCATGCTTTTCTTGCTTCTTGTATCTGAATATCAAATTTTCTATGCAACTTTGGTTTTTTCCTCAAGAATGCTTGAAAGTCTTTTATTCTACCGAATGACCATATTTTCTCCTGAAGCATGATACTCAATTTTTCTGGGTAGGTGATTCTTGATTTTAATCCCAGCTCCTTTGACCTCTGGAATATCATATTTCAAGCCCTTCGATCGCTCAGTGTAGAAGCTGCCAGATCCTGTGTTATCCTGATTGTGTTCCCACAATATTATTTTTTTTCTTCCTGGCTGCTTGTAATACTCTCTCCTTTATCTGGGAATTTCAGAACCTGGCTATAATATTCCTTGGAGTTTCTTTCTTGGGATCTTTTTCAGATGATTGGTGGATTTTTCAACCTCTATTTTGCCCTCTGGTTTTAAAACATGAGGGCAGTTTTCATTGAGAATTTCTTGAAGGATGATTTCTAGGTTCTTTTTTTGTCATGAGTTTCAGGTAGTCCAATAATTTTTAAATTATCTCTCCTGGACCAATTTTTCAGGTCAGTGGTTTTTCCAATGAGATATTTCACATTGCCTTCTATTTTTTCATTTGTTTGTAACTGTTTAATAGTATCTTGATAAAGTCTCTAGCTTCCATTTGCTCCAATCAAATTGTGAAGGAATGAGTCTCCTCAGTGAGCTTTTGAGATTCTTTTTCCATCTGGCAAATTGAGCTTTTTAAGGCATTCTTCTCCTCATTGCCTTTTCAACCCTCTTTTGCCATTAGAATTAGTCTATTTTTAAAGTGTGATTTTTTTCAGTCAGGTTGTTGACTCTCATTTAATAATTTTCTTGCATTGTTCTCATTTCTCTTTCCAATTTTTCCTCCACTTCTCTTATTTGCTTTTAGAAATACTTCTTAATGTCCTCTATGACCTGTAACCAGCTTGTAATGTTCTTTGAAGCTTTTGGTGCAGGAGTTCTGACTTTGCTGTCTTCCTCCTGTTCCATGCTTTAATCCTTTCGGTCCCCAAAATAGGAATGTAAAGTTGGTTTGTTCTCTTTCTTTTGATTCCTCTTCCTTCTCATTTTGCCACTCAATTACTTGACTTTTGGGCTTTTTGCCACAGTAGGACTCTGCCACCACACAGGGGAACTTTGTCCCAAATGCTGGGGTTTTCTTAGCTGCCAGATGTTATTAGTTAGGTGCCCTCTCTGAAGCTTTCACACACTCTGGCAAGCTGTTCTCACACCCCAGGACCTCCACCCTAGACCAAAATCCAGATCCAAGCAGGTTAAAGCAAGATCAATTACCCCTCAGACTGGTCACTTGGTCCCTATACAATCTGCAGGCCAGGAGCTGAAGCAGCCACTTGCGGCTGTGACTGCAAGGACCATGGTTCCTCAACCACTTCTTGCCCCAGGGGCAAAATTGGATGCACTGCCAACTACTGGATCCCAAAGTGCACACTGCACTGACCTCTCACTTTGTCCTTGTGTTGATAAATCTGGAAACTGGTAAGGCTGCTTGTGATCTGAGGTCTCTCCCACCAGCGGTTGGTGAGGCCCACCCTGGGGCTAAATCCTCTGGCTTGCACAGGCTGGACTCTGCTCCCAGAGTGTAGTGCTGGCTGCTTGCTGCCAGCCTCCTGGACTATCCTCAGTGGGAGGTTAGCTTCTTTGTGTCATTTTGTGGTTTCTGTAGCTCCAAAGTTTCTTCAAAGTCACCTTTTACATGCATTGGGGTAGGTGGAAGCCGAAGCACCGCAGAAGTCCTGTTTCTACTCCACCATCTTGACTCTGCCCCTGCAATTGTCCTTTCTTGAAGAATGTCATGACATCAGGGAGATGATGATATGACTTGCAGTTGACACTGCTTTGAGTAAGGGAGGACTGTACAAGATCACCAGCCTCAACTTCTCCTTCAGAGTCATCTGGGTCCAGTGGCCATTCTGTGGAGATGACCCAGGATGCGACGGGAGGCCCTGACCTGACACTTTTAGGATAAGGCCTTCTCAGGTTCTCACTTTGAGGGAGGTACTGATCATTCAGTGACTAGAAATCTTTAAGAAGGGAGTCTAAGGATGTACCCTTTAATAAAATAAATCAAACTGAGAGGCAAAGACTCTCAGGGTTGCTGGTCAAAAGAGAAATAGTTACTATTTACCTTCATTCTTTGCTAGGAGGGCAGGGACCTTTTGTCCAATACATGAGCTCCAGAGTGAAGTGGGTTTAAGGAATGGTCTTTGAAAAAGAGACTTAGCCAGTAAACCCTAAGTTAATGAAGCAGCCTTTGGCCATTAAAATTTACCTTCTTTTGAAGAGGTAGAGACAGTGAGGTGAGTTACCCAACTGACTGGGTGAGGGAGGAGGGATAGGATGATTGGTAGTACAAATGTAAAGAGGAAAAGAGGGAGAGGGAGAGGGGGAGGGGGAAGAGAAAGGAGGGGGAGAGAGAGAGAGAGAGAGAAAGGAGGGAGGGAGAGGGACAATGAAACATTTTAAAAACTAATAGAAGAAAACAGAAGGAAGTACAGAAGAAAGTTCAGAAAAGCAGTAGAATTTTGAAAATATTCATGAATTATTATATACTTTAAATAACAAAATTAAATTGAGATGTCTGGATTCATATAACAATTCTTTTTTTGCGTTTGTTCTGATGTGTATATGGAAAGATACCTTTTTTGTATGTTAATTTCCAAGTAATTTTTTCAATAGTTATAACCTTGACTACTTACTTCATTATACAGAAATGTTTCCTTGTGTTTAATTTCTTAGTGTTATTTCCTCTAAAGAATTCCTTGATAATATCGAAGTAAACACTATTCCCTTAGCTGAAAAAGATGCATATTTAAACATTAATAAATACTATTCAGTGGATATTTCTGTCCATGTCCAAACAATGACCATCTAAATCTTCCTATATAATGTTTTTCTCATCTTTTTCCTAACTTTTCACTAACACTTCCATGACCCTGGGTTTGTCTTTCATCACCTCTCTGCTCATAAAATGCCTTCCCTATGAAATTGTCTTTTATATTGTATTTGTTTTGTATGATGACAGTTTTTTGCCTTTTGTCCACTTCCCCAGTTTGAAAGTGAGCTCCTTAAGAGAAAGGACCATGTTTTATCTTTCTTTCAATTACCAGTGCTTATCAGCTGAAGAAAGACCTCAGAATTGGGTACCTTATCTTGCTAGGTGATCTTCAGAATCTTACTAAGACAATTCAAATGAAAGCAATTGAATTTCCTGGCATGGAACTGGTATGCCATCCAGTCTTCACTGGCATAGAACAATAAAGTCAGCACAACAGCTCTATAGAGTTTCATTTTGATGGGCAGCCTAATACCTCTTCTCTCCCACCCTTTCTTTCAGTCTCTGAACTGCTGAGCTAGCTCTGGCAATTTGTTAGTAAACCTCATGATCTGTTTGGATATACCTAGAAAGTTAAACTGCCAAGGTAGTGAATTTATCCACAGCATTCAGAATTTCTCCATTTACTGTAATTAATGGCTTCATGTATGGATGGTGTGCTAGCTTATAGAAAACCTGTTTTCTTGGTGTTAATTGTCAGGCAAAAATTAGCACAAGCAGCAGAAAACCAATCAGTGCTTTGTTGTTTCTTAGCCTCAGAGACCGCATTGACCACAAAATCTTCCTTGACTTTTTATAATGCTTAGCTTATAGTCTTCTCAAGTTAAATAATTTACCATAGGGCAGTAGCTGACCTTTATGTTGTTTTTGTCCTTGTGTTTTTTTTTTTCTTAGTTGGATTTTGCTTTTTTGGTTTGTTTGTTTTTTTGGAGGAAGGAAGGCAAGGCAATTGCGTTAAATAACTTGTCTAAGGTCACACAGCTATTAAATGTGTCAAATGTCTGAGATTGAACTTGAACTCAGATCCTCCTAACTTCAGGGCAAGTGCTCTATTCACTGTACCACCTAGCTGCCCCCAGTGTTTCTGTTCTTATTGAAGTTGTCTGGAAACATCACTGCAAACATCATGCTAAAAAGCATGGGTACAAGCACATGGCCCTGTTTCACTCCCCAGGTGACTATCCAAAACCCTTTTAGGCAGGCTGTCATGAAACTGGTGTACAATACTGATGAACTTCTCTGAGCAATCAAATCTTTCCATGATCTTTCACAAGCCCTCGGAACTAGCAATATCAGAAGTCTTGGTTAGATAAACAAACATTGTGTACAGGTATCTTTTCTGCTACTGGTCTTTCTCCTGGAATTGTTGACCAGCAAACACCATAGGCATTTGACAGCCCTTTCTGAAGCCACATTGACTTTCAGGTAGATGACCATCTTCCAGGTGAAGGATCAGCCAATTAAGGAGGATTCTGGCAAGAATCGTGCAGGCAATGATAAAGAGAGAAACTTCCCCTGTTGTTGTCACAAGACAACCCATTTCCTCTTCCTTTATAGAGATGCGCTGTGGGGTATCCTTGAAATCCTGGGAGTTACCTCCTCTTGTCATACAACCTGGAAAATTTCAGTCAGCTTTTCTGTGAGCAGTGAATCCCCTGCCTTGTATATCTCTGCTGGAATGGAATCAACACCAGGAGCTTTGTGATAAGACAGGAGCCTAGTGACACTTAAAACCTCTTCTTCAACTGGAAGTTTGTCTAGAGAGGGCTTGACCTCAACATGAGGTAAAAGATCAATGGCTTCAGCACTGGTCAATGACAGTCTATGAAGAACTCTGTGGAAGTGGCCAGCCCACGTCTCTAGGATCACTTCCTTATCATTGATCAGTGTGGTCCCCTTAGAACTGAATACATGAGATTCACTAAAGGTTTTTGGTCCATAAGTAGCCTTCAGGGTATTGTAGAAGTACTTTGAATTGTTAACAACAGCTCAGCTGCATCTCATCTGACTTCTTACTAAGCCAAGAATTCTGCATCTCTATTAAGTTTTGCTTGCACTTTCCTTCTTGTATAATTAAATGCTGCCTTCTTAGAGATGGATAAATTATACTGCTTGTAAACCTTATGGAGTTATCTATTTTTCATACACTAGTTTCTGATATTCCCCATCATTTTCATCAAACCAATCCTGATGTTTGTGAGTGTTCTAGCACCAAACCTCTGTTTATAACTTTATTTTTGCTTAGTTTTTCCTCTAAGTCAGTAACAAAATGTTCATGTATGGAGAAGCACTCTAATCTGTTGACATTGAGTCTTCTTCTGGTAGTTGTCTTACCTTGGGCCTCCCTCTTTTGTTGAATGTCATTGTTTAGCTTGGAAAGGATAAATCTATGATAGCTCCAGCACTCTTTGCCACAAACAGCCTTTATCTATCTGTCTCTTCTCTTCACAATGACATAGTCTATTAAATGACAATGTTTTCTGTGAGGGTGAATCCACAAAACTTTATTTCATTTAGGTAAAGGGGAGACAGCATTGGTGATGAGAAATTGATCACATGTATTCATCTTCAGTAGTAAGTGACCTCTGTCATTCCTATTTCTGACTCTATTCCTCCTAAGGACTCAATGTCAGGTCTGATAGTCTATCACCACTGTGGCTTTAAAGTCATCCAAGACTACAAACTTGTGCTATTTTATTATATTGATGATGAGTCGTCACGTCTTCATTATATATATATATATGTAACTTCATCAGGGCTCGTCATGATGGGAGCATACACTGATGATGGTGGTGTGGCACTTTTCCTACAAGTGACAATTGCTTTGAGCATGTCATTCACTGCTTTTGGGGGGCATAGAAGTGTGTGGAAAAGATTAGATTTGATTGTGAAACCTACACTAGCTTCATAGTTCTGCTCATTGCAGAAGTCATTCCAGAACATAGCAACAACAAAAAACATGTATCCAGCTCCAACTGCAGTAAGCTGACCTTCATCTGCCAGCCTTGTTTCACTTAAGACTGTTATTCGGTCACCATACCTCCTGAGTTATCTCATAGCAAAAGCTATTGTGTCTTTCAGGTCTACTGGATTTCATGTTGTCCATAAGCATGCACTCATTCATTATAGCAATGGTGAGTGGAATCATCTTCACAAAAGTTCTTCTACATATTTTTGTGCGTTTCACCCAAAGGGTGGGATCACTGTGTGCTCCAGTACAGAGACTAGGGTTAAGTGAAGCAGAAAAATTTTAGGGCATCATTTCTAGCCCCTTCCTCAGGCCAGGAGATGAGTAATGTAGTGCTTATAAAGGCTGCTGAGACACCTAGGGGGTCTCCTATTACTTCAGTCCAGTGAGAAGAGGATCATATGCCCTGGGCCACCTTTGTGCAGGATTCTAATTAGACTTCCCAGGGTATCTGCAACCTGCTTTTTTGTCACTAACCTGTAACCATAAGACTTTGAAGTAGGTAAAGTAGTAAGATAGTAAAAAAGTTGAGTAGTAAAGTAATAAGATAGTAAAAATTATTGAATAGTAAAGTAATAAAATATTGAAATAGTAAAATGGTGTGGGTGATGTTTTTTGACTCATATGAAATTTGATTTAAGTGAGATAGATTTACATGAAGTTGGTAGGTTCACTCTCTCTTCTAGAGTCATTGAAATCCAGTTATCAAGGGGTGGCCAGGTGGCTCAGCGAGTAAGAGCACCGGCTCCAGTGTTGTGTCGGGACGACCTGGAGATCGAATCCCGGGCTCAGACACTCAGCACCACATCCATAAATAACTGGCCGTGTAACCTTGAGCAAGTTACTTAACCCTGATTGCTTAATTAAAAAAAAGAAATCCAGTTATCAAGACAAAAGTTAAAGTGATCAGCAATGACCCAGGATGTGGTGAATAACCTTACCCTCTTTTATTTCTGATCAAGCTCTACATGCCCCACAGAACCTGCTTCCACTGTCTTCATAGTTCATTGAAACAAATTGTTCACATCTACCTATCCTACTGGGGAAGTCTTCACACACTTAGGGTAGATACCCCTTTAAATCACTGACTGCTTTGAGGAAGACTGATTACCCTCGATCTCATTCAGCCCATCTGCCAAGCTTTACCTGGGTGTGGCTGCTGCAGATACTGCAGCTTCCTGGAGTTACAGGTGAGAGTTGGCTGATAGATGAACGCCAAAAGTAGATCACAGCCTTAGCACCAAAGGCAATTATCCTCCTTGAAATTCCCTTGCTCCTCCTTAAATAGTATATAACCTAATTATTCATCCATTATTGATAATGCAAGTTTATCTACACCATGAAATAAAGTCCACCTCCACAAAACTGTTAAATAGAGTCTTCTAGGTAAGAATTACAGTTGTGACCTACATAGTCAATCTCTGAAATTGGGCTTTTCTTTTCTCAGGTACATCTGTGCTTCTCAAAGCATTGTCCATATTTTGAATTTCTTAACTAGTTTTGAATTTCTAGTTATATGAATGCATAAAACCTTGGGCAGGTTGCTAGCACTTCTTGGTATGGGGAATGAATGTAGGAAGGGGAGAATGAGGGTAGGAAAACATGACTCACTCATTCTTTTTAGAGCAAAAGGCCAATAGAGAAGCTCCCTGAACACATGCCCACAGAAGAGGCCTAGTTAGAATGCATATCTTTGATCAGTACTCATGCAGCTTCTTCAACTTCTTTTTAGACTCAATCTGAATATTCAAAACTTAGAGTAGACTTGCACACCTCTGGTGTTGTGTATTCACTAGGGTAGAGGTGTACAAATGTACTCTAAGTATAGAATTTCAACTCTCTCTTAACAGTATTTTACTGAATCAGTATCTAGCCTAAGAATAATGAAACTGCAGGCCGGAGACAAAGTGACAGTAATTAGATAGCCATTTAATTGATTAGTTTCATTATGACGAACAGATATGCAAATCAGGAATTCTTCTGATCAGAATTCCATCTTACTGAAGGGAAGACAGATATTATATACATAAATCACAAGTGGGAAGAGACAGGAGAAGGTGGATTACAAATAATAATTTCCAGAGCCAGAGTGGTTTCCCATGGCCAGCCCACAAAATTAAGCTAGACGTATCCTGAAGTTCTGTGGGAACAGCATTATTCAAGTTTTAGGGAGTAGCTACTTGGTGGGTCACAGGACCAGAGTTCTATGACAGGAACAGGTTCTGCAATCTTTGATTTGCTTCACTTCAGATATTCAAGCAAAGGGATTCCAGTGATTGTGAAGCTTGTCAAAGTTGGATTTATCATTTTAAACTGCATTGTAATTTTGACTCACATGAAAGGCAATTCTAAAAAAAATCTAATCTATTAGTGTATTCATTATACATATCATATTGATTATTATAAAAATCATTTCCTTCCCTTGGCACTTGTTATATAGTTCACATATAGAAAAGAGAAAAGATTCTTGGTTCTACTAAATTCAATATTTGACCTTTTATGCTTAATAGCTATTCTTCAATTGATCAAATATTTACATCTTGAAAGGGTCATAAGAGAGAATCTAGTATTTACCTCCAATTTTCCATTTGAGAAAACTGAAGACAAGGGAGGTTGTGTCTTGCCCAAATTCAAACAAGGAATAAGTTGTAATCAGGACTTGAACCCTGCTCATTTGATTACAGGTTGTATTTCACCATAGCACGGTGCCTCCTAATAGAGAGGTTAACCTGCTGGAAACCCAACCTAAGTGTGAGTAACTAAAAGCCTAGATTACCAGCACCATGTGCCCTTAAGAACCTCTTCTGAGCAGAGCTTTTGGGCTCTGCTTATCTCTCCCTTGATGCTCTATAATTTTCTCTTTTCCTGATATGGGATTCTATCCTCAATCTAAAGAATGATTCATTATCGAGAGAAACATATTCAAGAAGCAGTCCAACATGACGTGAGTGTTACTCTTCTTCCACCCCACTGTTTCTTCCCCTTAAAACACATGAGGAAGAATGGAACTTAATCACTAGGAATAGCCACATTAACTTCCATTCTGAAAACTTCAAAGAAGATTAGCAAAAATCAAGTTTACATCATAATTACTGGCAACATTCAAGAAATGATCCTCTCAAATATAATGAGTTTATACTGCTATTTTCTTATTTGGTTTACTCTTCATTCTACTTCAAATGTGATGATCAGACTATTGAAAATAAAACATACCATGAAAAATACTGTGATGTAACAGGCAAGATAAGCAAGCCTACTAAAAACAGCATTTAAAAGTGCCACTACAATAATTTTTTGGAATATAGTTCCATATTAATATTGCTGATATATGTATGATAAAAGTTTACTTAATCTATTTTCCTGAGACCACCCAGACCCTAGAATATATGGTTAAAATAAATTACCATAATATATGGTTAAGATAAAATAAAATAAAAATAGCAAAAGTGCATTTTTTTTGTTGTTGTTAAATATTCTAGATCTTGGATCTGCATCCAGATGCTCATGTATAACTAAATAGGCATGTGACCTTAGAAATCATACTGCTTTGGATTGCAGCTGAATCATAAAATTTTGTTACAAGGAAACATGAAAGGAAAATAAAGGAAATAACCTATTTTTAATTTTAATTACTTCAAGTTACATAATTTATCCTAAGTGGGTTATTCGGTTAAATCTGAAGAACCCTCCACTGCCTTCTTAAGTAGTCAACACACATTACTGAATTCCTAAGAACATACTATGTGCCTTGCACTGCAGAAGAAGAGAAAGTAGAAGAAATGTTCACTGTCTTGAATGAGTTTATAATCCAATTAGGAATAAAAGTTTAGCAAGCTTAATATAATAGCACTTAAGTACTGAATTGTATAATACAGATTGATAGAGGAACTTGAGAAAGAGAGATAAGTGAAAGCTGGATAAGTTAGGCAAAGTTCCTTGGAGGAATTTAGAATTAAAATGAGCATTGAAGAGAAAAATGTAATGTTATCCTTATAATTGTGATGTGTGATTTTATCCTTTCTGGTTATGTCAGTGGTTTTTAGGCAACAAATTTATCTCTAAGTGTCAGTACCAGATGTTGGGTGGGTGATAGGATAGACCTCAGCCAGGACCTAGGGAGTAGAAAGAGGTTCCAGAACAGGGCCAGTGATCAGTCTTCTCTGGTCTGCTCTCTATATCCTATTCAATTTTCTTCAGCCATCCAATTCAATAAACCTTTTATAAGCTGCTACTCCTGTCCCAGGCACTGACAATTGAGAGAAAAATAATAACAAAGGTAAAAAGCAAAACAAAAAAAGGAAATGATCCTTGACCTTAAAGAACATATGAGGTCATTTAACTGCTCATTATCTTTGAAAGATTTTGGGGAATGGAACATGAGCAAATGAGATCATACTTTTATTATTATTATTATTATTTAATTTTAAAATATCAAATAAAGCTAGTATTTTCATATGTAAAGTTAACAGAAAATGAAGCTGGTACTTTAAACTGAATCTCTATTAATCACTGCTTGCCTTTCTATTTAAGTACATAGTTAATTCAATATGCAATTTTCAAAGCAGTTCTCATTGTCTGTTTCCTCGCTAACTCATATCCTCTTCCAGGCATTATCAAAAGGTTTATAAAACGTTTACATTTTCTTCTCTTTTTTTTTTCTTGTTTAGGCAATGCAGTAGTTAACCTTTCAAAATTTACCTCACTCAGATTTGGAAAAAAAGAAAAGAAAAACCAAACTCTTTTGACACATGCAAATAGTCAAATAAATTCTTGTTTTTTATCTTTAAAATGAATTTATTTATTTATTTTAGTTTTCAACATTCATTTCCACAAGATTTTGAGTAACAAATTTTCTCCCCATCTCTCCCCCACCTCCCACCCCAAGATGGCAAGCATACTAAATATCCCTTCCCCGAATTGGTTCTCTCTTGTGTCCACCACCTACTCCCCGCCTTACTTTCTTATGGAGCAAAATGGATTTCTATACCCCACTGCCTGTTGTAATGTTAATGAAATTTAAAGATTCCTTTGTATTAGAAAGCTAAGAGGTACTTAGCACCTAGTTCAAATTAAGCCTCTGTTAAAGAAACAGAAGGTATGAACTCCTGTTGCTGACATAACAGAAAGGGCCTGAAAAGGGAGGAGCAATACTGTATGTATATAAGGAAAAGTCCCAGAGAGGGAGAATCAGAACTCCTAGGGATAAGCTTCATGGAGGCAGAAGCAGTTGCTACCAAAGAGGCCGAAAGGGGAAAGGCCCAGGCTGGAGAGAATGATTTTGATTCTGGGAACCTGGGTGAAGTGATTTTGATTCTGGGAACCATCTGGAGCTTCTGCTGGGGAGTTACCAGCATCTCCTGGGAGCTTCCAAAGACTGAGGAATCAAGACTGTGATACTGGCATTTTTCACGAACCTGTTTGTGGCTTTGTTAAGTCTTGACTCCCCACGAACAGAGACTGGGAAGGATTTAAGGTGGACTGGACAGTGTGAGCTTCAGCATACAACAGGAACAGCAAGGTGAGCTAGATAAGAAACTGGGAGCTGTCTACGTTTGAACCCAGGAGACAGTTTGGTGAATCAAAGTTGGAGCTGGGACCATGGAAGGGGATCCTCGGAATATGAGAGCCTACCTTGAGTCAAGAGGAAGAGATCTCTCCATGGATACTGAGTAGTGATCGATTAAAGTTTCAACTTACTTATGATCTTGAAATTATAACTTATTTGTGACTAAGGGGTGGATGGCCTGTGTATTTTATACTACTCCTTAAGAGAGTGCTGAGTAGTGACTGACACTGTAACTTAGTGTGCCCCATGAGTGGAGAACTTTGACTATTGTATTTTGTGATTCTTAGATGATTGAATGATTGAGCTACTAAGTGATTGATTGACCAAATGATTATACTTTGTTCAAAACCACATGACCACTGTGATGAAAACTGTGTGGACATTTCTGTGATAAGTTGTTGTGAATGCTGTATTTTGATTTTCTGTATTAAGTTGTAACATTGTGAATGTTATACCTTGGATTTCTGTGAATGTTTTGCTTTGAGTTGTTATTGAATAAAGTAAATGAGTATAAATTACACAAAATGACAACAACAACAAAACAACCTTATTAAGGGCTACAAAGGGACTACAATGGAAGAAGAGGAAAGAACGAAGTGGAAAAGGGTAAATTATGCCACACAGAGACATAAAACAATATAGCAGAGGGAAAGAAGGGAGGGAGAGGAGCATTATATGAGCTTTTCCCTCATTGGTTCTGGTGCAAGGAGCGACTAACACAACCAGTTAAGCAAAGGACTCTATGGAGAAGAGACACAAAATGCATTATGATAGAGGGAAAGAAGGGAGGGAGAGGAGCTTTTCATGAGATTTTCTCCTGTCACTCTTGGTATGAAGAAGTATTACCATACTACATTAACTATGAAAATATCCTACAGGCAGTAGGAGGGGCGAAAGGCTATAAAAGGTGAGGAAATGGAGGGAAGAAGTAAGGGGGAAAGGGAGGAAAAGTGAGGGGGGATGATAAGAAGGGAATACTGAGGGAGGTGGTGGTCAAAGGGAAAACTCTTAAGGAGGGGAAGGGAGAAGGGGAGAAAAATATAAGTATAAACAGACGAGGGACTAGGATGGAGTGAAAGAGACAGGTAGTAATCATAACTGTGGACATGAAGGAATGAACTCTCCCATAAAACAGAGGCTTAGAGCAGAATGGATTAAAAGTCATAATCCTACAATATGCTGTTTACAAGAAGCACATCTGAAACAGAGGGATACACACAGGGTAAAGGTAACAGTCTGGAGTAAAATATATCATGCCTCAGCTAAAGTAAAATTAAAGCAAGGGTAGCAAAACTTGTCTCAGATTGATTTAATCAAAAGCAAAAAATAGATTTTAATTAAAAGAGATAAGGAAGGAAACTATATCCTGCTAAAAGGCACCATTGAGAATGAAGCAATATAATTACTTAACATATATGCACCAAGTAGTATAGCATCCAAATTCCTAGAGGAGAAGGTAAGGGAATTAGAGCAAGAAATAGATAGCAAAACTATACTAGTGGGGGACCTTAATTTCTCCCTCTCTAAACTTGATAATTCTAACTTAAAAATAAACAAGAAAGAAGTTAAGTAGGTGAATAGAATTTTAGAGAGGGTAGGTATGATAGATCTCTGGAGGAAACTGAATGGGTATAAAAATGGGGATACCTTTCTCCCAGCAGTACATGGCAAATACATAAAAATCGACTATGTACTAGGACATAAAAGCCTCACAATTCAGTGCAGAAAGGCAGAAATATTAAATGAATCATTCCAGATCATGATGAAATAAAAATCATATGCAATAAAGGGCCATGGAAAAACAGAGTAAAAACTAATTTGAAACTAAACAATTTAATCCTAAAGAATGAATGAGTAAACAAGAAATCATAGAAACAATCAGTAATTTCATTCAAGAGAATGACAATAATGAGACAACATACCAAAATTTGCAGGATGCAGCAAAATTAGTTCTTAGGTGAATTTTATATACCTGAGTGCATACATGAATAAATTAGATAAAAGGGAGGTCAATGAATTGGGCAAGCAATTGAAAAAGCTAGAAAAAATTAAATTTAAAATACTCAATTAAATATTAAATTAGAAATAGTGAAAACCAAAGGAGATATTAATAAAATTGAAATTAATAAAACTATTAAATTAATAAATAAAACTAAGAGTTGATTTTATAAAAAAAATAAAATTCATAGAACCTTAACCAATATGATAAAAAAGAAAGAAAAAAACTAATTATGAATATTAAAAATGAAAAAATGTGAATCTGCCTCAAATGAAGAGGAATTTAAAATAATAATTAGGAATTATTCTGCCAAATTATATGCACATAAATTTTACAATCTTAGTAAAATGGATGAATATTGACAAAAATATAAGTTGCCCAGATTAACTGTAGAGGAAATAAATTACTTAAATTACCCCATCTCCTAGAAAAAAATTGAACACCCTAAGAAAATAATCTCCAGGGCCAGATGGATATACTAATAAATTTTATAAAACATTATAAAGCAATTGTTTCCAATACTCTACAAAATATTTGGGAAAATTAGTGAAATAGGAGTCCTACAAAATTCTTTTTAGGAACCATACATGGTACTGATACCTAAATCAGGAAGAGATAAAATGGAAAAAGAAAATTATACATCAATTTCCCTCATGAATATAGATGCAAAAATTTTAAATAAAATACTAGCAAAAAGACTAAAGCAATTTATCACAAAAATAATACACTTTGATCTGGTTGGATTTATTACAGGAATGCAAGGATGATTTAATATTAGGAAAAACAGCATAATTGATAATATCCACAATAAAACTAGCAGAAACTACATGATTATCTCAATAGATACAGAAAAGGCTTTTGAAAAAGTACAATATCCATTCATCTATTTAAAGCCTCAGCAAGTATTATATGTAATGGGGATAAGCTAGAAGCATTTCCAATACTATCAGGGGTGAAACAAGAGTGTCAACTATCACCCCTCTTATTCAATCTTGTACTAGAAACGTTAGTCGCAATTGGAGAAGAAGAAAGAAATAAAAGGAATCATTTTAGGCAAAGAAGAGACTTATAACTTTTTGTGGATGATATGATGATATACTTAGAGAATTCTAAAGAATCAATTAGAAAACTACTTGAGACAATAAATAAATTTAGCAAAGTAGCAGGATATAAAATAAACCCACATAAATCCTTGGCATTCCTGTATATTTCTTTTTTTTTTTAAGCAATTGGGGTTAAGTAACTTGCTCAATGTTACATGGCCAGGTGTTTCTGGGTGGGTGCTAAGTGTCTGAGCCCAGATTTGATCCCAGGTCATCCTGACTCTGGGGCCGGTGCTCTTACTCGCTGTGCTACCTGGCTGCCCCCATTCCTGTATATTTCTAATGAAATCCAACAGCAAGAGAGAGAATGAGAAATCCCATTTGATATCACTATAGACATTATAAAATATTTGATAATCTACCTGCCAAAACAAACCCAGGACATATATGAATACAACTACAAAACACTTTTTATGTGAATAAAGTTGGATCTCAATAAGTGGAAAAATATCATTTTTCCATAGCTGGGTCTAGCTAATATAATGAAAATGACAATTGTACCTAAATTAAGTTACATATCTAATGCCACACTAAAAAATCTACCAAAAAATTAATTTATAGACCTAGAAAAAATAGTAACAAAATTAATTTGTAAGAACAAATGGTCCATAATATCAAGGGTATTAATGAAAAGAAATGCTATAGAAAGTTGCATTGCTATTACAGATTTTAATCTCTATTATAAAGCAGTAGCCATCAAAACTATGTGTTATTGGCTAAAGAATAGAGCAGTGGATCAATGGAATAGATTGGGTACAAGAGACTCAGCAGTCAATGGCTATAATAATCTACACTTTGATAAATTCAAAGACCCCAGTTTTGGGGATAAGTACTCACTATTTGACAAAAACTGCTGGAAAACTGGAATACAGTATGGCAAAAACTGGGCATAGGCCATTACCTAACACTGTATACCAAAATTAAGTCTAAATGGGTGCATGATCTAGGTATAAAGATTGATACTGTAATCAATTTGGGAAAGCAAGGAATAGTTTACCTGTTAGATGTATGGAAAGGGGAAGATTTCATAACCATAGAGGGGATTATTAAATGCAAAATGGATCATTGTGATTACATGAAACTGAAAAGTTTCTGTACAAACAAAGCCAATGTAATCAAGATTTAGAAGGAAGTGGGAAATTGGCAAGGAATTTTTACAACCAATGTCTCTGATAAAGCCCTCATTTCTAAAATATACAGAGAACTGAGTCAAATCTATAAGAATGCAAGTCATTCCCCAATTGATAAATGGTCAAAGGATAGGAACAGACAGTTCTCAGAGGAAGAAATTAAAGAGAGATATAAGCATATGAATAAATAATCTAAATCACTATTGAAATGCAAATTGAAACAACTCTGAGGTACCACATGTCACCAGTCAGATTGGCTAAGATGACAAAACAGGAAAATGATAAATGCCAGAGAGGATGTGGAAAAACTGGAACAATAATTCATTGCTGGTGTAGTTGCAAACTGATCCAATGATTCTGGAGAGCAATCTGGAACTATGCCCAAAGAACTATAAGTAATTTCATATCCTTTGATCCAGCAATACAATTTCTAGGGTTGTATCCCAAAGAGATCACAGAAGTTGGAGGAAGAGCCATATGTACAAAAATAATTATAGCAGCTCTTTTTGTGGTGGCAAAGAATTAGAAATTAAGGGGATGCCCATCATTTGGGGAATGGATAAAAAAGTTATGGTATATGAATGTAATGGTATGCTATTGCACCATAAGAAAGGAAGTTCAGATGGACTTCATATCTACCTGGAGAGGCTTATAAAAACTGATGCTGAGTGAGAAGAGCAGAACCAGTCAAAATTTGTATGCCATTACATATACAATGTATGTGTGATGACCAACTTTGATAGACCATATTCTTCTCAGAAATGCAGGGCTATAAGTAAACTCCAAAAAACTCAATATGGAGAGATGTCTACATTCAGAAAAAGAACCAGAAAGAACAGTGTTTGAATGCAGATTGAAGCAAATTACCTGCTTTCTCTTTCTTGTTTGGTTTAGTTTCCTCTTTCCCATTGTTCATTCCATCTGTTACAATCCTTCTTTTCAACCTGACCAATGTCTAATGTGAAAGTATCTGCAGATCCTATGCCTTATTGTATGCTGTCATAGGGGGGAGAAGGAAGGGGAGGGAGAGGTAGAAAATTTAAAACTCAAATAACCAGGGAACTGAATCTTGTAAACTCAAAGTAAACAAACAAATTAATAAAGAAAAAACAAGTTAAAAAATGACTCATGATGGAAAAGGATATCCACATCCAGAGAAACAACTACATAGTCTGAATGCATATTGAAACAAACTACTTTATCTCTTTTTTTTGTTTTTGTTTCTTCTTTGTCATTGTTCACTCCATTGGTTATAATCCTTCTTTAAAACTTGACTAATGTTTAATGTGAAGGTATTTGTAGATCATATATTTTATTCCATACCACCATGTGGGAGAGGGGGTAGGAGAAGGAAAGGGAGAAAATTTGAAATTCAAGGGATTGTGGAACTGAATGTTGTAAACTGAATGCAAATGAATAAATTAAAAAAAAGAATAATGTTCAGATATTCACAGGTGCGAAACATTGCATAATTTCATATTTCTCAATGTGTTCATTGATTTGCCTGAATTATCTCTTATTCCTCTTTCTTTCTGCTTTAGTTTTAATTCTTTGTTTATGAGAATTCTTCCTTGAGAGGGGATATGGAAAGATAAAATGAGATAAAAACAATATATATTAATAAAGATCTATATTAAAGAATTCTACCAAGCAATCTGTGTAAAAAGTATCATCAGAGAAATGCATAGATAGAAATAAAGCATACTAAGCACATGGAAAGACAGAAGAATAATTTGTAGACAAACTTTGACCTATACTAATATCCATACAATGTTAAAATATCTAGAGGAAAAAGCCCACAAAACTGGGCATCTTCCTGTAGAGTTTTCTTTAGAGCAGTGATGTCATCATACTCAAATAGAAGCAGGACTGCATATCAAGTAGATGTAAAAAGCAACAAATTAACATTATCCATATTGTATTGTATTTTTATTTAGCTAGTTAAATTGTAATCCGGTTTGGGCCATTAATGGTTCTTTTGGTAGAGCTTGGGGCCTTTGGGCCTTGAGTTTGGCACTTCTGCCTTAAATGAAAAGACAAATTCATGTGACAAGAGAAGGTATGGATGCATTATTGGCTGCTAAATTGGAGGAATTATCTATGTTAGTGAAATTCCAGATTCATTGAAGCATCAAAACAACAGTCTCCTTGAGTTTCTGAGGACTCTTTATGACAGTTTTTACAATATTAATGAGATTTAATCTTTCCAAGATTAAACATTATAGAACACTTTTTATATATTTTTAAATAAATAGAAAGTGATGAAGAGGTCACTTTCTAGTTATTTTGATTATTTAAAAAATGCTATTTTTTTTTTTTTTTGCTTTTTTGGAGGAGGGAAGGCTGGGCAATTGGGATTAAGTGACTTACCCAAGATCACGCGGCTAGCAAGTGTTAAGTGTCTGAGGTCGGATTTGAACTCAGGTCCTCTTGAATCCAGGGCCAGTGCTCTATTCTCTGCGTCACCTAACCCCCCCAAAAATGCTATTTCTATTGATGATTCATGAAGCATTATGCTCCTGACATAATCCCTTTTATATAATAATTCTAATTATTGTGCAAATTGAGTAAAGTTCTGCTTTTTACTGCATTTAGAAAGGGTAAATGTTCATGGATTCTTATGGGTCTGATAAGATAAGGAGTAGCTATTAAAATCAGGCTGATGCAACCTGCAAGGCAATTTTTTCTGGTTGGAAACAGCTTCCCAAACGGTTTACTGAAGTACTGGGAACACTAATTTTCCCCAAAAGGTTCTCCCTTTGGGTTGTTGGGACTAATTTAAGTAAAGGAGAAATGCAACTTGGCATGTCACTCTAAGAATAAAAATAATGAAAACCCAGCATTGGATTTTTTTCCTTTATTAAATCTATTATTGCATTAGCATAGGGAGCTCCTTGTGAGTGAATTTCCTCAGCCAATTAGGATGAGAAACTCTCCTTATAATTGTAGTTTTAGGGTATTCTCTTGGCACATAGAGAATATGTATCAAAAGTGGGACTTGTACCCAGTTTTTCCTGACTCCAAGGACAACTTTTTTATCCACAGTAATATAAAATCTTATAAATCTCTACATGACATCAGAAGTTCTACATTTTGACAATATCTGATGTTTTACTACTAAATGGATGAGTTATGATGGATGAGAAACTTCTCTCTGGCCTTAAGCTTGCTCATCTACAAAATTAGAAGATGGGATGAAGTGATCTCTACAGGGTGTTCCAGATGCAACATTCTAGAGTTCTGTGATTTCCTGAACTTATTACTTTTCTCTGTTTAAAATTAATCCTTTACCATACTTTCAGATGTTAAGTTTTATCAACTATCTGCTTCTCTTTCTTGAGAATTCCAAATAAGTTGGAACTATTTAAATGGTTGCTAGTAAAGTTTTCTTGAAATGTAATTTTGACATGGATAATACAAATAATTTTGATAGTAATGCTTACAAATATACACATTTAGCACATTACATACACATATACACATACACATCTTTTCCTTTTTTTAAAATCTGCATTATGTCATTTGAGGCAGCAGCCCATATTTTATCCTTGTCATCAGCAGGTAAAGGATTAATTGCTTTCACTGTTCTTACTATGGCACCCTGTAGGGTACAAATTACATTTTTCTAACCTCAGGACCTTAATCAAAAATAGCACCATCAGAACTAGTTTCAATCTGATGTAGCCAACAGCAGCCTCTTCATTGCAAAAGAATGCAGGGTCAGCAGCAGGAGCTTCATCTCCAGAAAAGTAAGCTTCCTTATCAGAAGTCTATATTTGATGAGGTCCAGAAGCAAAGACAATGTGCAAATCAGGCTAGCTCACATGAAAAGTCACAGGTACTGCAGAAAAAAAAGTGAATGAAAACAACCATGTTTTAAGCATGCTTACACAGAGCCCTCTGGGAATGTGTTTTCCTTGAAATGCACCTAGAAAATTGAACTTCCATTAAATGTGAACCTATCAGACAAATAATCATGTGAACAGTGGGCTTTCCCATATCACTTTTATTCCTGTGAAAACTCTATTGTCATAATGCATTCAAGTGTCGATGTCTTCAGCTTAAATTGTAATTTCTTACATAATACCTAATCATTATCTCTCTCAATGGCATTCTTCCCCTTAGCATCTTGTTTCTCTAGCTTTTTGGGCCAACTGCTCCCTAATCCTCATCTCCAACTTTCACTTTTGCCCTTAGTACCTAGAATAATAATTCACATTTTGTAGAATATTGAGGTTTACAAATATTTTCTTCACAATAACGCTGTGAGGTGAAATATGCAAATATAATTTATAGATAAGTAAACATCGGGCCACGACTTCAGGGAACCAAGAAGCAGGAGTAAGAAGTAAACTGCTGTAACTCTCCCATATTCACCTCCAAACAGCCATAAAATAGCACCCCAAGGGGCGGCCAGGTGGCTCAGTGAGTAAGAGCACTAGCCCCAGAGTCGGGATGACCTGGGATCAAATCTGGGCTCTGATACTTAGCACCACACCCAGAAATAACTAGCCATGTAACCTTGAGCAAGTTGCTTAACCCCGATTGCTTTAAAAAAATAATAAAATAGCACCCCAAATCAACTCCTAGAAGAAGAGAACCAGCAAGAAGATAGGGTAAAACAATCTCTGAGCCCAAATAACTTGAAAGATCAACACAAAAGATCCATCTCACTGGGGTAAAAGGGAAATGTAGTGCAGGAAAGGAAGCATCCAAGCAAGATTCACCTCGGAAAACCAGTGGTAATTCCTGAGCCCCAATACAGTGGATCAGGTAATATCAACACCAGGACCTCTCCCCTGCCCCATATACCTTAGAGTAGTCAGGGGAATGACTGCATCTCTAATAACTGCCAAATGCTTCAGGGTAGCGCCAAGCAAAAAGGCAGCCTCAAACAGCCAGACCTTTATGTGCTTCAGTGTATCACCAGAAAAACAGAAATACCCTACCAGCCTCAGCATATGCCAGACACCATTACTAAGAGACCTTAGCAGCAGGTAAACTGTCAGATGCTTAAGGCTGTGAGGGATGATCTCTCAGAAGGAAGCCTCCTCAAAGGGGTTAATAGTTTCGGTATAATTGAAACAGTTTACTCCTTTCCAGAATAACACTTGCAGTCAGCTGACCTTGTCAAACCACCCTTTGCAACACATCTTGAGCTGTGCTCAAAAACACCCCCCCACTCAGATCCTGTTTCTGATAGTGTAAGTAAACCCCCAACCTAAACTGTGTACTCTTGCAAACTCTTGCAAAACGTTCTGCCTTTTCTTGCCTCTGGGCAAACTTGGGTAACTGCCTTCCTTCTCTGTTGCTGGGGAATAGTCACAGATTGTACCCCCTTAAGCCCAAACAATAGGAAAAAGGGAATGGAGTTAGGGAGGGGAGGAGGAGCTCACATTAGGATCTAAAAGGACCTTGCTCTCCTGAATCAATTTTTACTTCCCTGACCAGTGCCATTAGAGTGATGAGGGGGGTACCCTTTCTCATGAGAAAGCAATACACTCATTTCTGCTTTCAGACGCCTACATCTTTGTATTGATTTTTTTTAGGTAGTGGTCTCTGTGCCACATAAGGCCTACAACACTGCCAGTAATGCTCACACACCCATTCCATCCCCTCAGCACAGACTCACACACCTATGGGCCTCAAGGCATTACCTGTGGCCCCTAACACAAGAAATCTGAGACATTGCCCTTTCCAGGAGCAGAGTTCAAATAAAAGAAAGGAAAAAGACAATTAAAAAAGATGAGCAAAAACCAACAAAAACAATTAAAAAAAAGAATCTGACTATAGAAGGCTATTATGCTGAAAGAGAAGAGACAAACTCAGAAGAAGACAACAGTGTCAAAGGACCTATGGGCAACCCCTCCCCCCCCAAAAAAAATGAGAAGTAATCTCAAGGTAGAAAAAACTCATGTAAGAGCTCAAGAGGCAGCTTAAAAATTATATCAGAAAAGTAGAAGAAAAACTTGGAAAAGAAATGAGAGTGATGCAATAGCATTATGAAAGAAAGAGTTAACATCTTTGAAAAAGAAAACAATTACTGAAAAAGTAAAATTGGCCAAATGGCAAAGGAGATACAAAACTCCACTGAAGAAAACAACTCTCTAAAAAGTAAAATTGGCCAAATGAAAAGGAAGTATGAAAGCTAATTGAGAAAATGACTTGAGAACACTTCCCTTTTTCATTCAGGTTTTACGCATAGATGTTATGACATTGTCCTCTTCTGAAGTGTTTCTTTTGGGGGGGGGGAGTGGGGGTTTCCTTTCTTTTCAACTTTATCTCTATTCCCGGGATGGAAGGGGCTTTGTCGCAGGCTTCTTGTTTTAGTGGCTGTAGGCTCTGGCTGTTTGCCTGGTGCTGCACTAATGTTGCCCTGAGGCAATGGGGAACCCTCCTGTGGTGCTGTGTTGTGATGAGGTGGGGAATAGCTGATGCATCTTAAAGTTGTAGGGATCTGGCAGCTTACCTGTTCCTGAGCTGGGGTCTTAGTAGAAATGTCTGTTGTGTACTGAGGTCAGGTGTTTTTTTCTACATTTCACTGGGGCTACACCCAAGCGCAATGAGCTCTGGCCTACTTAATTGTCATGCTGGAGGATACTTATTTCACCAGAGCTGCGCTGACGTATATAGTGTTTCTTGAAGCTGGCGTCTACTGGTTCCTCTGGCTATGCAATGTTGTTTGTCTGCCCCATCATACTGGGGGTCAGGATCTCCCACTGGTTTGCTGAGGTGGGGCTTGATGGGACACCTCGCTGTCCAGGTCTCTTTTTATTATACCAAAATAATGTTCTTCCTGCTCTACTGCATTGCCTCTCAAATTTAACTCTTATGGTATTCTTTAGTTTCTTATACTCCTAAAAATCTATGAATCTAATATAAAATACCTTGATTCTGTCCTACTGTAAGTTATGTTTCAAAGTGTCATCAAAATGATTGACAAGCAAAGATGACTTAATGTTTCTAAGTTCTGGAAGAAACTCTCTGACCTGTATTTAAGGGTGTCTTTTAGTTATCTCTTGCCTTATACTCATTAGATTTTTTTCTTTTTCCCATAATACATGTCTCTGGATTTCTTCCTACCTCCTTCCACCTTTGTCTTTCCTTATAACCTTCTTTTCTTTACTGTGATAAGTTACGTCTATTCTCCCTCTCTTTGGTACCTCATGTGATCCAACACTTACCTTTTTATCTGCCACTCAACATAATATTTTAAAGCATAAAAATATAGATTTCTTGTCAACTTATTTAAGTGGATGCAAATTTCAGTCTAGTATTATATTAATAGAATATATAAATTCACCTAATTTCAACATTAAAAATTTTACTTGTCAAAGTGATACTCATTCCAACCTCTTCCTTTTTTGATAATTGCTTCCAGTTTTCTAGATATATTTCAAGAATCATAGAATTCTTAAACTAGAATTTACCTTAAAATCATATATTCAAAATCCTTCATTTTATATATAAATATTTTGAGACTTAAAGTGATTTAGTCACTTGCTCAGACTTGATGAAAGCCCAGGGTTTCTGATTTGCAAGATATCACGCTTTCTCCAATTGGGTAGACCATATTTTTCTTATATGGCATTGGGCATACAACTAAACTACACTAGACCTTAGTTCCCACATCTACAAAATGAAGTAATATGGTAGATTACTTTTTTTAGTTTAACAAACATTTATTAAGTAGTTACAATATTCTATAGACATATGTTATAGGTGTTAGATATGTAAAATTCTAGATAAATGATACAGAAAAAAAACCAAAAAATGACAGTTATGGTTCTTGATTTCAACTGGACAAAAATGATATATACAAAAAGCAACACAAAGACACATGTTTGTCTGCGTGTGTGTCTCTGTGTGTGTATGCATGCACATGTGTCTGTCTCTGTGTGTGTCTGTGTCTCTGTGTGTATACAGACATGTGAATATATATCTATTCAGCTAATACAATTGGGGCAGTGACAGGTAATAGAAGCTAGGATGTGGTACTTGAACAGAGCCTTGTTAGAAAGCTAAGAATTTTTCATGTCCAAGGTAAGGAGAAACATCTCCAAATTACAGAGGGAAAAAGTGTGTAAAAGCAAATGGAGTCAAGAGATGGGATGTCATATATAAGGATGAGCAATAAGGAGAATTTGGCTGAAACAGAGTGCTTGAAAAGAAGCAAAAGGAGATGATTGTGGAAGGTGAGTTGACAATATATTATGAAGCACATTAAATACCTAAAAGAAGTTAGCATTTTATTTTAGGGACAAAAGTGAGCCACTGAAATTTCATGAACACTGTAGTGAAAGGGTCCTTTAACACTACCTTTTTGGCAGGTATAAGGAGTATCAGTTGAAGTGGGGAGAGAATGGAATCGGGGAGTCCAATTATGAAGATATTGAAATAGTGAAATACAAGAGATGACAAGGTGCCTCACTGAGGTGGATTCGTGCTTGTAAAGAAGGTGAAGTGATATGTGGTATTTTGTGGGGATTAAATTAATAGAACTTGGCAAGTGATTAGATATGGTTGGTGAAGGAGAGTGAAGTGTTGAGAATGATAGTGAGGCTGCCAACTTGAGTGAATATCTAGTTTGGCTTTAATGTAGAGAAAATGAAGGGGAATATTGTCAAATGTGCCTGAAAAAGTAGGTTAGAGACAAACTGCAGAGAGAAATAAATGCCATGGTGAGTCATTTATATTTTATCCTAAAGGCACTAGGAAATCAGTGAAAGATTTTCAGCATGGGAGTGACATAATCCAACCTGCTCCTGAGCAAGATTATTTTGGCAATTGTGTGAAAGATTGGAGTGGGGAGGGATTAAATGCAGAGGGATAAATGAATTAAGAGACTACTACATAAAGCAGGGTTTGAATTAATGACGCCCTGAACTCAAGTGAAAGCCAGAGAGAAAAGAAACCATGGATTTAAAATCATGGAAACAGAATCAGAAAGACTTAACCAGGACTAAACAGGAGATATAAAAAAAGCATCAAAGATTTCTGTGAGAAAAAAAAAAAAACATGCATGAATAGGGAAGGCAGTCATGTCATCAGAAATGAGGAAGTTTAGCGCATGGATAGGGTTAAGAGGAAAGACATAATACTGTTGTAAACATAATTTGGTAAAACCTTTTTTTGTAATAAATTTATTTGTTTATTTATTTTTAGTTTTCAACATTCATCTCCACAATATTTTGAGTTACAAATTTTCTACCCATCTCTCCCCTACCTACCACCCCAAAATAGAAAGCATACTGAATACCCCTTCAACCAATCTCTTCTCTCTTTTGTCCTCCCCCATGTCCCCTACATTCTTATAGGGCATGATGGATCTCCATACCCCAGTGCCTCTATATCTTATTTCCCAGTGCATGTAAAAAATAATAATAGTAACTTTTTGTAAACATTTGATTTTAAAATTTTGAATTCCAGATTATTTCTCTTCTTCCCTTGTTATCCACGCTTACCTGGAAGATAAGCAATTCAATATATGTTGTACATGTGTACTTATGAAAAATCATTTCCATAGTGGATATATTGTGAAAGATTTACTATATTTCCCTCCATCCTATCCCACCCCCCACTGGTTCTATTTTCTACGTTGACCCTGTCCCCTTTCAAAATTATGTGCTTCTAACTACCCCCCCCCCCAATCTGTCTTCCCTCCTATCATATCAACTCTTATTCCCTTCCCCCCTACTTTCCTGTAGGACAAGATACCCAATTTGGTGTGTATGTTATTCCCTCCTTAAGCCAAATTCAAGTGTAAGAGTAAGGTTGACCCTTCACCTTTTGCCTTCCTGATATTCCTCTCCATTGCAATAGTTTTTGTTTGTTTCTTTTATGTGAGATAATTTGTGCTATTATGCTTCTCCCTATCTCCTCTCATTATATTCCTCTCTCACCTCTTAATTTTATTTTTTAGATACCATCCCTTCCTATTCAATTGATCCTTCACCCTCTATCTATGTATAACTTCACACATATGTACACACACTCTCATATGTATTCATACGCACATATACCCTCATATTTGGACATATATATATGTATATATATATATATATATATATATTCCTTTCAACTATCCTCATAGTGAAAAATATTTCATAAGTTTCAATTGTCATTTTTCTATGGAGGAATGAAAATAGTTCAACTTTTATAAGTTGTCTATGATTTCTTTTCCCTGTTTACCTTCTCATGCTTCTCTTGCTTTTTGTATTTGAATGTCAAATTTTCTATTTAATTCTGTTTTTTTCATCAAGAATGCTTAAAAGTCCTCTATTTCATTCAATTACCATATTTTCCCCTGAAACATGATACTCGGTTTTTCTGGGTAGGTGATTCTTGGTTTCAATCCTAGCTCCTTTGACCTCCAGAACATCATATTCTAAGCCCTTCATTCCCTTAATGTAGAAGCTACTAGATCTTGTGTTATCCTGATTGTATTTCCACGATATTCAAATTGTTTCTTCTTGGATGCTTATAATATTTTCTCCTTTATCTGGGAACTCCGGAAGCTGGCTATAACATTCCTAGGAGTTTTCTTTTTGGGATCTTTTTGAAGAGGTGATCAATGAATTCTTTCAGTTTCTATTTTGTCCTGTGGTTCTAAAATATCGGGGCATTTTTTCTTGAGAATTTCTTGGAGGATGCATAAATAAAATAAATTGCCTAGGGTCACCCAGCTGGTGTCTGAGGCTGGATTTGGACTCAGATCTTCCTGTTTATAGATCAAGTGTTCTATCCATTCTGTCACTTACTTGTCTTCCTTGAAGCATTATCTGTTCCTATGTTAAATCTAGAGACAGCTAGATAACACAATGTTTAGAGTGCTGGGCCTAGAGTCAAGAAGACTGTTATTCATTTGTTCAAATCTGGCCTCAGACAGAGTTTCATGACCCTATACTGTAACTTAACCTTGTTTGCTTCAGTTTCCTCATCTGTAAAATGAGCTAGAGAAGGAAATGGTAAACCATTGCAGGATCTTTGCAAAGAAAACCCTAAATGGTATCATGAAGAGGTGGACATGACTAGAATGAGTGAACAGCAACAAAATTCATAGTAGTCAGTGGTTTGTATTTCAAAATTTGATGATTCATTGTAAAACCAAGCACGAGCAGCTTTCCAGAGGACTGCTGCTGTGAATAGCTTCAAGGTTCTGATTATATAGTATAGTGAACTCTCTATTCAGTAATAAAGTGAGACAAAAACATTGACAGTAACCAAAGTACAGAATTCATAATGTTATGACATAACAACTTATCTCTAAAGTGGCCACATACTTTTAAATTAAGTACAGTCATTCAGTAAGTCCTTAACTCAGTCATGCTTAGGGAGTAAGCCTCCTTAAGGGGCACAAAATACAAAGGTCAAAGTTCTCCACCCCTAGGCCACATTGTCTTAATCTCTCAGTCAAAAAGTCTCCTTTCTTCTTTATTGGAGATTAGTTTCCAATCATCCTTAATTCAATCATCTTGAAGAGGTGCACAATACAGAGTACAAAGTCCTCCTACCCCTAGGCCACATTAAATCATGATCTTCTCAGTTTGCATTAAATTACCCAAGGAGAGCTCTTCTCATCTTGACTGAGGCTGGCTCTCAGATTTCATGGTTCCTCTTCCATAGACCCAGCTCCTGCCTGAATCTACCCAACTGTCACCTGAGTTCAAAGACAGACAGCTCCCAACTCCTCGTCCAGCTCCTGGTTCACTTCCTGTTCCATATGGAAGCTCACAGTGTCCAGTCCACCTCAAGTCCTTCACAATTTCTGTTTCTATGAAGACAAAGCTTAACAAAGCCACAATAACATTTATTCACATTGCCAGCACCATCATCAATTCACTTTCTGCCTGTGAAAATAACATAAACTCACAAATAAGGTCAGAAAAATCAACACAAATCGTCAATATAGTCTCAGGACCTCTAAAAACCTCAATAAGAACCTCCTCTAGCACTTTTGTAAGCAGACAATAAGAAAATCCTCTTTCAGGGCTTCTGAACTAGCAGTAGGATCTCAGAGCTTCTGTAACAACACCAGTGTCCTGTAGAGGACAACAGCAGAGGAATCTGACAAAGTAACATCAAAACAGACAAAGTACTAGTGACACCACCATGCTTCCTCCCACTTCTGCTCTCCCAGTCTGGGCTTCTCCTTATATATGGCAATTAAGCTCCTCCCTGCATTACCAACAAGGGTTCACAAGTTCTGTTTCTCAAGAAAAGACTTGATATCATCATGGACAAGCCTTAGAAGGAATTTGAACTGAAACAAGGTACTAAATAATTAAATGCCTGAAACAAGGTGTTTCTTTCCTTGCCATTACATTCATTTTTCACTAATTGATTTTGAGGGCAAATTTTATCTGACATTTTTTTTACATATAACCAGTATAAGATTTAGTTAAAAATCAAGACTCTTGTTCACATAATGAATTTGCTTGCCATGGGATAAAAAAAGAGCTTAACTCATCATGCAATCTAAAATTGTGTGCAAAAATAACAGTTTTATTCCTTTGTTAGCATAATTTTATTCAATGCAACTTGATCATCTTAAAATTATAATAGGATAGAAAGGACGTTTTGATTTAATTCTAAAAGGATCTCTATCATAATTGGGAGTTTTTTAGCTTTGCTATAAATGACCTAAAAGTATAGTATATGTTGAATTTGAGAAGCAGCATTATATAGCATATAGATGGCTAGTTTAGGAGTCACCAAGACTTGGGTAGAAATAACTTATTAGGCACTTACTGTGTGACCATGGTTAAGATATTTAACCTTTGCCTTTCCCCCAACATGGCGCCGAAGGCGAAGAAGGAAGCTGTTGTCCCCCCCAAGACAGAAGCCAAGACCAAGGCCTTGAAGGCCAAGAAGGCAGTGCTGAAGGGTGTCCATAGCCACAAAAAGAAGAAGATCCGAACATCCCACACCTTCCGGCGACCCAAGACACTGAGACTTCAAAGGCAGCCCAAATACCCTCGGAAGAGTGCCCCTCGCAGAAACAAGCTCGATCACTATGCCATCATTAAGTTTCCCTTGACCACCGAGTCTGCTATGAAGAAGATTGAGGACAACAACACCCTGGTCTTCATTGTGGACATCAAGGCCAACAAGCATCAGATCAAGCAGGCCGTAAAGAAGCTGTATGACATCGACGTGGCCAAGGTCAACACACTGATCTGGCCCGATGGAGAGAAGAAGGCCTATGTCCGTCTTGCTCCAGACTATGATGCTTTAGATGTTGCCAACAAAATTGGAATCATCTAACTTGCTGTGTCCCCATTCCACCTACGATAAAAACAAAGTTTTCCAGAATAAAAAAAAAAAAAGATCTTTAACCTTTTCAAGTACTTAAAAACATCAGTGAATTCATTAATTACAACACTTCCTTCTTGACATACTTGACTATTGAGTTGGCCCTAGGAATACATATGGGATATAGGAAAAAAAAAAATATATATATATATATATATATATGTGTGTGTGTGTGTGTGTGTGTGTACAGGATGCGTGGGAAAGATTATTGAAGTGGCCTCATGAAGGTGGTGGATCAACTTTTCGAGATTCTAGTCCTCCACTTTCAAAGTGGAAGCTATTATCTGTTTAATCACAGGTCTGAAGCGAGCCAGAGAGACAAATAAGAATTATTCTCCCTTTATGGTGGAATTGAGGTCAAGCAAAGAAGCCTTGACTTCTAAATATCAGTATATTTGAGGAAACACTTTCAGCCCCACAAAGACGGGAAGGAACTGTCATTGTCAACCTGTCATGAAGTGTCAGGAGTTAATCCCTAGTTAGCAAGGAGTTAAATTGCTGTGGTTGTCAAAATTCCACATTGATTTCCAAAATGATTCATAGTTATACCAATAAGTCACTGGTGGGCTTATTCTTCCACAAGCTTCCAACAATGACTATTCTACTCTTTTGACATCTTTGTCAAATAGCTGAGAGTAAGGCAAAACCTAAAGGCAGTTTTGATGTGTATTCCTTTTACTTTCATATGGTTATTAATAGTTTGCAATTCTCATTTTGAAAACTGTTTCTTTATATTCTTTTAAACACTTATCTATTGGGGAATGTTTTTGGTGTCATATCTGTGTGTGTGTGTGTGTGTGTGTGTGTGTGTGTGTGTTTATTGTCTATAAATGTTGGATAACTAACATTTAACTGAGAAATATGTTGAGAAGATTTTCCCCCATTAGATTCCTTTCCTTTTGCCTTTTGGAGGGCAATTGGGGTTAAGTAACTTGCCTGAGGTTACACTGCTAGATTTTTTGTGTGGGTGTTAAGTATCTGAGGCCAGAACCAAACTTGGGTCCTCCTGATTCCGGGGTCAGCGCTTTACTCACTGCACCACCTAGCCGCCCCTGATTCCCTTCCTTTCTTATCAGAGATGCATTATTTTTATTTATGCAGGTACTTCTGGGTTTTATATAATTAAATATCCTATTTTAAATTTCTGAATTGCCTTTATGCCTAGTTTGATTAAGAATTTATCTCCTACTTATAGTTTTGAAGGCTACGGCATCTATATCAATCTATCTATCTATACTTTTTAATTTGTTTGATTGCTACTTTATAATATATTTTGAGGTCTGGAACTGCTGTTTTCCATTAATTTTTACTTTTTTCTCATTATTTACCTTGATTTTTTATCTTTTATTTGCCTAGGAAAATTGATATATTTTATTATTAAGTTCAGTGAAGTATCTATTTGATAGTTTGATCAGTATAATATCAAAACTAACATCAAAACAAATTAACCCTAGTAATATTGTTAATTTTATTACATTCATAACCAATGAGAACTGAATATTTCTTTGGTTATTTAAGTTGTGCATTATTATTTTAAGTATGAAATAATACTTCATATTTTAATCTATATGAATATTTTATGCACTTTGGTAGATTATTCTCTCCTAAAATATTTTATACAACATGTAATTATTTTGAATATGATTTTCCTTTCTTTTATTGTATCTCATATTTCATTATAACTATACAGAACATATTTGCTCACATTATTTTTCTTTTCATTATTTTTAGAATTAGTGACATGTTATGACAGTAAAAACAATTTTATTGATATTTTTGCTTTGCATATATTATTTTTTCATTACATTTCTATAGACATATTTCTACAGAAGTCTATGAATGCTTTCAGGTTTTTTACTTTGTGTTTCTGATATTTGGCAAATAGAAAAGAGTTACTCCATTCTTATTGAATTGAATAAAATTAAAATTAAATTATTGGCCAAGACTGTTTGATCATATAAATTATTCTGCATTTGGATGCCTTTTATTGTTTATCTAACATCTTATCTATTTTTCTGTCATTAATCTTTCTGCCTCTGTCTCTGTCTCTGTCTGTCTCTTTGTCTCTGTTTCTCTACATGTATGTATACAATCAATTTTACCACATCTCCTTTTTCTATAAATACTTCATATCCATCACTTCTGAAGGCATAATAATATCCCATTACATTGAAATAGCTAAATTTATTTAGCAAAGCAACAATAACAGTTTTTATACTTCTATTATATTTTTTCTAACTCTAAAAGGGCAACCACATTTTTTTTTGATATATGGGGTGTTTTGTCCTGTCTTTGACTTTAGGTGATGCACTCAAGTATGAGATCTCTGAATCAAAATGGTTAATAATGAATGTCTTTTTTCACATAATTCCAAATCATTTCCCAGAATGACTAGACTTATTCACAACTCCACAAAAATGTATATCCTTAGGTTATCTGCCTTCCTAAGGCCTTACCTTTCCTATTTCCATCTTTTATCAACTTTTCTACTTGGATATATATATATAGTGATCTGTATTCTTTAAAAAAATATAGACACACAACATTTGAGTGATATATAGTAAAAGAGAGTGAATGAGGTTATAATGAAACCACATTTATGCTAACAAATGCATTTCATATAATTTACTTGGCTATATTTTTTTCCTCTTTTCTCTTTATCTGTATTAAGGAAAAAAAAAACTTGTAAAAAAATATCCAAAGCTAAGAAAGTTACAAAAGACTTTCCAGAGAATTTGTAAAAAGAAGGAAAGCCTGGCTTACTCTTAGAGGCATAGAAATTCATCCTGGTCCCTTTAAGAGTCTTCAATGCTCACTCTGTCTCTCAAATAAATCAAGACTCAACATTAATTCATGGTGGAATGTTTCCATTTACTAAATGCTCCTGGAGCTACAAGATAACAAATTTACAGTACAGCACTATTAAGCTTCCTGTTGATTTGTTTCTCCACCTTAGTTCAACTGAGCCTTGTGGCATTATACCTGTGTCAAACTAAACAAGCGTCAGAGAAGGCCACTCATTCAGAGACTGCTGAGTTGGCGGCTTTTTTGTCAGACTTTTCTAGTGGAGCTGAACAAGCTCTTATTCTCTTTTAATGCCCTTCCCTTTTTCCTCTACAGAGTTCAGTTGGACTGGCTGGCATGCAGCACTCAGGATATAGTGAGGATATCAGACTTCAAGAAGCCAGTTCCTCTCATGTGGGCATTGCTGCCTATTCAGGGAATGAGCTTTGGTGTTCAATTTTGCCAAGAAATGGAAATGAAGCAACAGTCTTAAATGGAATCCACATGTGCTGTTACTAAACTGTCATGAGAAATTCAAAGGAGATTGTGACTATATGCCCTCAGGGTCACTGTATTATAGACAGAGATAGTTCTACAGGTTTTTGGAGGAGACAGTCATCTGCACTATGTGCTTTGAGATCTGCCAGAAAACCCTAATAGTGCCAGTGAAGGCTCTTTCCTGGGTGTTATAGAAAATGAAATTTCAGTATTAGATATTGACTCCTTTGAGAAAATATCCTTCATAGTAAGTGGTTCTCTTTTAAAATCAAAATACTTTGGGGGCCACATTAGATTGTAGTAACTAGCCAAATGGCATGTATGGACTGCTGGACATGGAGTCAGAATGATCAGAGCACAAATCCTCCCTCAGACACTAACAGATTCTGGGAACATCATTTAGCCTCTGTCTACCTCAGCTCTCTCATCTGTAAAATGGGGATGATAATAATAGGACCTTCCTCCCAGAAATGGGGTGTGAATCAAATGAGATTTGTAAACCTTAAAACATTAAATGTGTTAGCTATTGTTATTTTATTAAATAATTTTCTTAAATTACAATGTGAAATTAAAATGACAGTATTTGAGTCTGAGCAAGCCATTTCTTCATGTGTCTACAGGTAAATTATTTCAACACTCTGAGGTTCAAATGTCTCTTCTGAAAATAAAGGGTTTGGGCGTAGATGATCTCTAATACCCCTTATAACTCTAACCACCTATGAATTGATTTAAAAAAAAGGAACATATTGGAGGTGACAGTGTGATAAAAGTCAGAAAGAATTTTTTAGCAAATGTAAGTAGTTTGAACAAAAAAGTAACTCCAAATTATGCAAAGATTGTCACTCATTTTAGAAATATAGTAAAAAAAAATAAATGACCATAAGATGGCCATACAACTAGAAAGCAAACAGTTTCATTCCCAAAAATTACCATTAAAACAAACAAATATACATACAACAACAGGAACAGGAAGGAACATTACCCATATAGGAAGTCAGGTCAACCAAAATAAAACTTCCAGTGGGTCAGGTTGAGAGGTAGCACTATATAACATTATATGGATATGGAATCAGCAAAGTTACATGTAAATCCTAACTACTGGACCTCAGAAAAGTTCATTTCACCTCCCTAAGTCACAGTAGCCTGATATAATAAAATTGGACTAATGATATTTGTACTCCCTACCTCACAAGGCTCTTATGAGAAAAAAAAAATGTTTCCGATATTATAAAGAGCTAGATTCATTTGAGTGTCATCATACACAGAATTTTTTCAATTTGAATCACACTTCTACTGGCTCGTGAATGGCAAAATTCCATTTTGAAAGAGATTCTTCTCAGTAATGAGAGTTCAACAAAATGACTTTTATGTGACTATTAGGAAATAACATTTTGTGAAGTAAAGGTACATGGTGATCAGCACTGTAGCTATTTTATTATTGAATGCTTGAAACTCAGAGGGCATCCTAGAACCAAAATGTAATCAGATGGATTATGTTTTAAGCACTTCTATTCACCCTTGCAAAAAGAGGAATTTGCACTTAAAGGTAAGTCTGCATTTCATCATAAACATTTAAAAATGATGAAATTAGCTATTATTCACAGAATTTGAGTCTTTGGGTATTTATTTCATTTTTACTATATAATAGCCATTTTGCTCTCATTGCAATTATTCAGGCATTAAGAACTCAAAAAAATGCAACTTTTACTATCACCATCCCCTGGCATGAAACTTTTATCGCAATGATAAGTAAATGTGATAGTCCCTACCACATCCCTCCCAAAAAAAATTGTCCTCTCCTTAGTAAAATCAAATAGAATGATGGTATCAATAGGGAGGCTTTTTAAAGTATTGGGATGTTTTTATTTTTATTTGCATCTTTAGTTTTTATATCACTTTCATTTCTGTGTATATATTACCCTCTTTTCCAATTTATCCCTTTTGACACAAAATAAAAACTCTTCCCTAGGGACAAGCATAGTTACAAGATTCGGTATTCATTAAAAAAAAAATAAACCTTTGCATTTACATTTTTATGATCTTTCTGTATTCTGTTGTCCTAGGTGTGAATTTTTGTTTTTGTAAATTTAACTGTCAATTAATTTGTAATTTCTTTCCAGGCATCTTAGAAATTTTTGTATACATCATTTCTTACAAGGCAGTAATGTTATTTTTTAAATTTAAATTTACTTATTTACTTTTAGTTTACAAAATTCAGTTCCTCAATCCCTTGAGTTTCAAATTTTCTCCCACTCCCTCTTTTCCCTCCACCCCCCATAGCAGCATGCAATAAAATATAATATCTACAGATACCTTCACATTAAATATGAGTCCATTTGTGAGAAGGATTATGACCAATGGAATGAACAATGAGAAAGAAGAAATAAAACAAGAGGGGGGGGGAGGGAGAGTAGTTTCTCTGGAAGTGAATAGCCCTTTCTATCATGAGTCTTTTGGAGTTGTCTTCTGATCTTGCATTGGTGAGAGGAGCACAGCTTATCAAAGTTAGTCATCACACATACGATGTGTCTGTAGCTGTGTACAAAGTTCTCTTGGTTCTTCTCTCCTCACTCAGCATCAGTTTATATATGTCTCTCCAGGTTATTATGAAATTTGTCTGCTCCTCGTTTCTTATAGTACAATAATATTCCTTTATATTCATATACCACAACTTGTTTAACCATTCCCCAATTGATGGGCATCCCCTCAATTTCCAGTTCTTTGCCAGCACAAAAATAGCTGCTATAAATATTTTTTTTATATATGGGTCCTTTTCCCACTTCTATGATCTCTTTAGGATAAATTCCTAGAAGTGGTATTGCTGGGTAAAAAGGTATGCACTTATTTATAGCCTTTTGGGCATAGTTCCAGATTACCCTATAGAATGGTTGAATGAATTCACAACCCCACCAACAATGCATTAGTGTTCCAATTTTTCCACATTCTCTCCAGCATTTATCAATCTCCTATTTTGTCATCTTAGTCAATCTGCCTGGTCAGATGTGACACCTTAGAGTTGTTTTGATTTGCATTACTCAAATCAATAGTGATTTAGAGCATTTCTTTTAATTTATGTTGGTGTTTTTTTTTTTTTTGCTTTTTGGAGGGCAATTGAGGTTAAGTGACTTGCCCAAGGTCACATGGCTAGGTTTTGTGTGTGTGTGTGTGTGTGTGTGTGTGTGTGTGTGTGTGTGTGTGTGTGTGTTAAATATCTGAGGCCAGATCTGAGCCCAGGTCCTCCTGATTCCAGGGTCAGTGCTCTATTCACTGAGCCACCTAGCCTCCCCTAGAGCATTTTTTCAAGTGCTTATAGATATCTTTAATTTCTTCCTCTGAAAACTGCTTCTTCATATCCTTTAGCCATTTATCAACTGGGGAATGACTTGCATTTTTATATATTTGATTCAGTTCTCTGCATATTTTGGAAATGAGACCTTTGTCAGAGACAATTGTAAAAATTCTTTCCCAATTTTCCACTTCCCTCTTAATATTTTTTACATTGGCTTTATGTGTATAAAAAATTTTCAGTTTAATGTAATCAAAATTATCCATTTTGCATTTCATAATGCTCTCTAATTTTTGTTTGGTCATAACATCTTGCCTTCTCCATAAATCTGACAGGTAAACTATTCCTTTATATAGGTCTTTATACTTATATCATACACCCATTTAGACTTTATTTTGGTACACAGTATAAGCAAAGCAGTAATATTCTATTATGTTATCTATCACTATTTAGTCCATTCACTATTGATGGATATCTCATTTTTTTCTGATTTTTTACCATTTTACCATACAAAAATATATAAACTATCAACATTTTTAAAATAAAGAAACAGATGGATATTCTTCTATGTTCTACAGGTTTCTCCCCATTTATTGTTTAAATATACTAAAAATGATCTTTATTATATTATTTATTGAAAACATGAAAATTGAATTGATATATTAAGCTTTCACTTGTTAGCTTTCCGTTTGTAATTTGCAAATCATCTCCAAGGTCACCAAGATCCTTTCTATAAATCCATGTACATGCCTCTTGCCTAGACAGGGATAACGTTGATGATATATTTATTGTAATATGCAACTCAAGGGCACTTGTTGAGGAAGCCAAATATTTTTAGATCTAGTTATCACAAAGGGACCACAGAGGCCTTTGGTAAAAACATCCTCTTTATTTGCTTCCCTGCTTTGACTTTTCCATGACTCAAAAACAATTCTGAGTAAATTGCAAGAGGTTCTTGAAGGGTAAGGGGATTCAGGTTTTCGATGAAAGTTTGCTTTGTGTTTTCCCTGGATTCACACCATCACCTCTAATAGCTTTGGGCAGCAGCTAGACTGTTGGAGAAGATGCAGAAGTCATTTGGAATGTGCAGGGAATTTGTGATCTCCCACTCACAGACATAATATGTCTCTGTGGAATTAGGTGGTAGAGAGGTGAACAAATACCATACGTGGAAGAGAATGATTGCTGTCCACCCTGCCAATTCTAATAGCCAGGCTATTATGTGATAGGTCTGCAGACTTCCATTTCTGAGTCTGTATATGAATGAAATGTAGGCACTGGCAAGAAGCCGGAACATAAGGATGTCATAGACATTTGCAGTTTGTGTAAAGTGGTAAGGACCTATTGGAATCTGTACATAGGCAGAACTATGAACAAACTGTAATAGGGGAAAATATTTTGCTCCCTTATGCCTGATATTTCTGCCATAACGGGGAAATATTGGGAATTGTCTGGACCCATGCTTAATAGATCTGTGTTGAAAGGGAGAAAGATTTTAGTAATTTGTAATTATCCTATAGAGGATGAAAGAAGGTGGGCAAAAATCCAAGCTTCTCCTGCCCCCTCATGTTATGTCTCCTTGTAAATACCTACTCTGTCAAATTCTACTTTTCTTTCAATCTATAACATAAACTCTAGTCATTGTTACTTTTCCTTAGAAGTTATACTAGCTTTCCACCTTTTGTTTCAGTAATATCTCTTCCCATTTCTATCAATCAAGCAAGAAACATTTACTAAGCACCTATTGCTTTTGAGGCTAGATACATTAAAAGATGTAAAGTTTTAATAAGACATGGGCTTTGCCCTTTGGGAGTTTACAGGTTTGTAGAATAAGAAATATGCACCAAAACAACTATAATATTGCATATTACATGACAAATGCATTAGACAAGTAGAAAATCAAGTGGTTTGTGAAGTCTGAGAGGTCATTGCCACCTGGATGAAAGGAAGATAATGGGAAACTTAGTGAAAGGGATGATATTTGAATTGGTTTTTACCAAGGGGAAGAAGATTTTTGGCAAAGTTGAATATAGAAGATCAATCGAGACACAGAAAAAAGCTTGTAAAAACATATAAAAGAATGATAATGCAATTATTATAGAGGTAACAGAGAGTTTTTAGGTTGCATACAGGGAAAAGCATGGAAAGGAATAATATTACAGAATTGCAGAATTATGGAATCATAAAGTTTTTAAATTCAGTGCTTTGAACATAGACTTAACCTACTTCAAAATTTGTTATTTTCTTGTCATCACTGAATCTCAGAGATGGAAATAAACTAAGAAGCAAGCTACTTAAATATATATATATATATATATATATTCAATGTAATTTAATTTAATCAACATTTATTAAGGGCTTACTATGGGCAATGAAGCATTCTAGGGAATTTGGATACAAAGTCCTCAAGAAGTTTGCAACATAAGGGGGAGAAAAAGTCTGTACTATCATTTGCCAACATAAAACATACACAGAGTAAATAAAAAGTAATTTAGAGGGGAGAACACAATCGGGAATGAGGAAAGGCCTTATGGCACTCGATGTATGCTTTATTAAAGACTGAGGGATTCCAAACGGCAGAAATAGAGGGGGCAGGAGACCACAACATTCTAGAAATAAGAGAAAGTCTGTGCAAAAGCCAACAGATGTGTGATGGTATGTCCAATACATGGAACAGCAGGTAGGTACTTTGGCAGGAGCAAAGAGGCAGCTAAGTTTTTAAAGGTAATGCAGATGTCAGGTCTCCTGTAAAAGAAAAACTTCGAGTTGGGAAGGCAACATACTTCAGTGGGAAGGCTAATACCACTGAATTCCAAAGTCCTGGGTTAAAGGCCTATCTCTACTTGTCTTACCCTGAGAAAGTCCCAACTTCCCTGACTTAGTTTTCTCATCTACAAAATTGGAGCATTGCATTCTGTAGACTCTAAGGTCACTTCCAACTCTAGACCTCTAAGTACATGAATACAGAGGGCAGAACTGTTGGCCTCTTTCATGAGTACTATCTACCTAAGTTCCAAAAAAGCTTTTAATAAGTTGATCTTAGGGTGATAAATTTCTGGGGTACCAAATAATGAAGAGAAAGTTTGCATCATATAAGAAGAACCATACTGTGAGAATTACAGTTCTTTGACTTCCTAATATTTTTTCTATAGAAAAGCATCTGGCAGGAGCCAGGGAGGCATGATGCACTTTACTAAATTTACTAAACTTTACTCAACTTTCTTATGAATCCTGCTTTCCAAGCAACTAGTGATAAGGTGGTGTTCTGAACAAAGTCAAATAAAAATTATTGGAAAATTTTTAGAAAATCATTTTTCAAGGAAAAAATAGAATTTTATGATGAAATGAACATTACTACTCAAAACAAGTCTCAGAATATGCTAAGTCTCTAGAGTTATTTTAACAAACTTAAAGGTCTAAAAGAAAAAGTTTAACTGCAAACACCACACTGGAATAATAAGTCCCTAAGCTTCTCCAAGATCTTCTGCTGAAGTTTTAGGGCAGGAAAACAATCACATAGCAAGCAATCTTTGTTTCCCCAGACACTTTAAGATGAATCATCATGGGGAGTATTAAAACAAATTTAGATAGAGGAAAAATAAAGTTTTATTCACTTGTAGAGATAAAGTGATGTGGAAAAATATAAATATATATTGAATGAAATGTATTATTTGTATAATGCAAATTTCTATATATCTAACCATTTTATATAAAATCATATTTTAATAGTGTTTTTCCAATTACATGTAAAGATACTTTTCAACATTCAATTTTATAAGATTTTGAGAATTAAATATTTCTCCCTCCTCTCATCTTTCCCTTCCCTAACATGGTAACCAATCTGATATAGGTTATACATGTACAATCATGTAGTTCCACATTAGTCATGTGAAAGAAGAAACTGAACAAAAGAGATGAAAACACACAAAAACAAAGTAAAAATAGTATGCTTCAAGGTGCATTCAGATTCCATCAGTTCTATAATTTCCTTGACATTCTTTAGTTTTATTTTGTTTTGTTTATCAGATGCTTTATTAACTTCTAGTTTACATCATTCTTTTCCACAAGATTTTGAGTTACAATTTTTCTCCCCGTTTTCCCGTATGTACCACTCCAAAATAGCAACCCCATGGAATATCCCCTCCTCCAATCTGCTCTCTCCCATATCTTGTCCCATACACCCTCAAACTTCCCAGTGGGAAATGTGGATCTCTATGCCCCAAAGCCTGTGTATATTATTTCCCACTTACATGTAAAATAATATTGATAATAGTATGTGTGTACATATATATATATATATATATATTAAACATTTGATTTTAAAAATTTGAATTCCAGATTCATTCCCTTCCTCCCTTGTAACCCACCCTTACTGGGAAGATAAGCAATTCAATATAGGTTGGACATGTGTAGCTATGCAAAATATTTCCATAGTAGATATATTGTAAAAGATTTACTATATTTCCCTCTCTCTTATCCCACCTCCCACTTGGTCTATTGTCTACTTTGATCCTGTCCTTTTTTAGAAGTGGGTGCTTCCATGTTCCCTCCCCCCCAGCCTCCCCTGCTTTCCATCACCCCCTCTCTCATCCCCTCCCCCCCCTACACTCCTGTAGGGAGAGATACCCTATTTAGTGTATATGTCATTCTCTCCCAAAGCCAAATTCAATGAGAATAAGGTTGACACATTCCCTTTTGACATCTTGTTCTTCCCCTCCTTTGTAACCATTTTCCCATACCTCTTCTATATGAGATAGTTTACCCCAATCTCTCTCCCTATCACCTCTCATTATATTCCTCTCTCACCTCTTAATTTCAACTTTTAAATATCATACCTTCCAATTAAACTGGTCCTCTGCCCTCTGTCTATGCATACCTGTACACATATATACACACATTCCACACATTCACATATGTATTCATATGCCCATGTACATGTAAATGTGTGTGTGTATATTCCCTTCAATTATTCTCATTCTGAGAAAAGTTTCATAGGTTACAATTATTGTTTTTCCATGTAGGAATGTAAATAGTTCAACTCTGATAAATTCCTTATGATTTATTTTCCCTTTTTACCTTACCATGCTTCTCTTGCTTCTTGTATCTGAATGTCATGTTTTCTATTCAATTCTGTTTTTTTTTTTCATCAAGAATGCTTGAAAGTCCTCTATTCCACTGAATGATCATATTTTCCCCTGAAACATGATACTCAATTTTGCTGTGTAGGTGATTCTTGGTTTTAATCCCAGCTCCTTTGCCCTCCATAATATCATATTGCAAGCCCTTCGATCACTCAGTGTAGAAGCTGCTACATCCTTTGTTATCCTGATTGTGTTACCACAGTATTCAGATTGTTTCTTCCTGGCTGCTTGTAATATTTTCTCCTTGATCTGGGAATTCCCGGACCTGGCTATAATATTCTGAGGAGTTTTATTGTTGGGATCTTTTTCAGGAGGTGATCAGTGTATTCTTTCAACATCTATTTTGCCCTCTGGTTCTAAAACATCAAGGAATTTTTCCCTGAGAATTTCTCAAAGATGATTTCTAGGTTCTTTTTTTGATCATGACTTTCCGGTGGTCCAATAATTTTAAATTATGTCTCCTGGAACTATTTTCCAGGTCAGTGGTTTTCCCAACGATATTTCATATTGCCTGCTATTTTTTTTCATTTGTTTTGATCTGTTTACTAGTATCTTGATTTCCCATAAAGTCACTAGCTTCCATTTGCTCCAGTCTAATTTTGAAGCAATGATTCTCATCAGTGAGCTTTTGAGATTCTTTTTCCATCTGGCAAATTCGACTTTTTAAGGGATTCTTCTCCTCATTTCTTTTTGAGCCTCTTTTGCCATTTGAGTTAAGTCTATTTTTTAAGGTGTTATTTTCTTCAGTCAGGTTGTTGACTTTGATTTCATAATTTTCCTGCATCATTCTCATTTCTTTTCTTAATTTTTGCTCTACTTTTCATATTTAGTTTTCAAAATCCTTTTTAAGCCTCTCTATGGCCTATAACCAGCTCATATTTTTCTTAGAAGCTTTTGGTGCAGGAGTTCTGACTTATCTGTCTTCCTCCTGTTCTATTCTTTGATCCTTTTTGTCCCCAAAGTAGGAGTCTAATGTTGGATTCCTCTGTTTCCTTTGCTTTATTCATTTACTCATGTTGCCACTCAATTACTTGACTTTTAGACTTATTGCCACATTAGGATTCTGCTACCAGAGAGGGGAGCTTCATACCAAACACTCAGGTTTTCTCAGCTGCCAAAGGTATTAATTGCGTGCCCTCTCTAAAGCCTCAACATGCTCTGGCAAGCTGGTCACACACCCCAGGACCTCTACCCTAGACCACAATCCAGATCCAAGCATATAAAATGAAAAGCAATTACTCCTCAGACTGGTTGCTTGGTTGCTGGCCTACATTCTGAAGGCCAGGAGCTGAAGCTGCCACATGGTGGTGGCTGCACGGCTGCAGCACCTCAACAGCTTCTCCCTTCTGGGGATAAAGGCTGATGCCACTCTCAAATTACCGGATTCCAAAGTACACACTGCACTGAGCTCTCACTTTGTCCTTAGCATCTATGGGTTGATAATTCTGGAAACTGCCAGAGCTTCTGGTGATCTGAAGTCCCTCCAGCCAGTGGCTGGTCAGGTCTGCCATGGGGCTAAAACCTCCGGCTTGTGTGGGGTTGAGTACAGAGTGCTGTGCTGGCTCTTCCATGCCATCCTGCCAGGCTATTCTCAACGGGAGGTTAGCTTCTTTGTGTCATTTTGTGGGTTCTGTAGTTCCAAAATTTGTTCAGAGTCACCTTTTACATGAATTGGAGGTGGTGGGAGCTGGAGCCCAGGGAATGTCCTGTTTCTACTCTGCCATCTTGACTCTGTCCCCCCTTCAGATTCTTGAACTTTTTTCTTTCAGATGATTTTATTATTAATTTTTCTAACTTTATAAAATAATTTTTGGTAGTTTTATTGGTATGGCACTGAATGAGCAAATCATTTTATGTAAAATTATCATTTCTATTATATTGGCTTGGCTTATCTATGAGCAATCTGTTTCCAATTGTTTAGATGTGACTTTATTCGTGTGAAAATTTTTCTGTAATTGTAGTCACCTAATTCCTGGATTTATCTTGGCAGATTGACTACCAAGTATTTTATATTGTCTACAGCAATTTTAAGTGGAATTTGTATTTCTATCTCTGATGCATTTTGTAGTTAATATAAAGAAATGGTAATGATTTGTGTGGGTTTATTTTATATCCTGTGACTTTTCTAAATTGTTAACTATTTCACTTAATTTTTTAGTTGCTTTTCTAGAATGCTCTAAGGATACCATCTTATCATCTGCAAAGAGTGATAGTTTTGTTTCCTCATTGCCTGTTTTAATTCCTTCAATTACTTTTTCTTCTCTTATTGCTAAACTTGACATTTCTGGTGTATGGGATTTGGTGTGTGATTTCTCAGCCTGTTCACTAGAGTATTAGGAGCCTTGGGCCTGAGTTTTGTTTTCCTAGAAATCACATGATTTAAGAGAAATGAAACTTTATATATCCTCCTGCATAAGCTGTTTCATCTTTACTTTACCTCTAGTCAGCCCACCATCACCCCATGTACCATGTTAGGAAAAGTAACTGCAAGAGCCAATTACAAATAAAGCTTTCCATAAATAGTAATGTATGGGAGGGGTGAGTGGTCTTATGCTTATTTAACCCAGTTTCTGCTTCTGTACCTTGGCCTCCTCTCCCTGGATATTTTCCAGGGACTGGACCACCTGCTTTTTGTGAGATTCTAATAAAACTTTCTACCTTCACTTTTGACGTGTCCAAGTAGTCAATTTGGGTTATTTCTACTTTCCCTTCTTGTTCTAACACTTTAGGAAAATTTTCTTTTACTATTTCTTGTATTATTGTAGCAAGATTATTTTTGTTTATCATAGTTTTCAGGTCATTTAATTGTACTTATATTTTCTCTTCTTGATCTACTCTCCAGATGAGTTGTTTTTCTTATGTTTCACATTCACTTCTTTTAAAAAAAAATCTTTGTATTTTGTTTTATTATTTCTTGGTCTCTTAACATTGCTGGCATTCTCATGCCAAATTCTAATTTTCAAGGAGTTACTTTTTCCCTTAAGATCTCTTTTTCCAGTTAGTTGATTTTCTTTTCATAATATTCTTATCTTTCTGAGATTGTTCTTACTTTCAAAAAAAATTTCCTTGATTTTCCATTTGTGATTTTTTAAATTTCTTCTATGAGTTCTTTTTGGGCAAGTGACCATTTGATGTTACTCTTTAGGGTAGGAGAGGTTTTTGTTTTTGGTTTCTTCCTTCCTTCCTTCCTTCCTTCCTTCCTTCCTTCCTTCCTTCCTTCCTTCCTTCCTTCCTTCCTTTCTTTCTTTCTTTCTTTCTTTCTTTCTTTCTTTCTTTCTTTCTTTCTTTCTTTCTTTCTCTCTCTCTCTCTTTCTTTCTTTCTCTCTCTCTCTCTTTCTTTCTTTCTTTCTTTCTTTCTGCTACACTATTCTCTACTGAAGTCAACATAGGTTTTCTCTATTTGCATACTGTTTATGGTTACTTCTTTCTCATTTACCTGCTCATTTAAAAAAAATGCAGTTTATTATTATAATCAGCACCCATCGTGGGGTGAGGGACATAGTCCCTCTGGCCTCAGGTCCTTTTTATTGTTATTTTTTAAATTTTGTCCTGAGCCCAATGTCTATACTCCTTTGCCTTTCCAAGCTTCAGCTAGGGTCCTCCAGCACACTATGGTGGAAATGCTCTTGCTTCCTGATAGCCTATATGTGGCTATAACCTTCAGTTCTCCTCTTTGACCTGCAACCTAGACTAAGAACTCAGCTCTCCTATAAGTTCTCATAGCCAATAGTGCCCCTGCTCCACTGCTTCTGCACTCAATGCTTCCTTCTCATGCATGACCTTGTCTCAGAAGCACGGTAGGGTCTGGCATTCCTTCTCAGCAGAGGCTCCCTCAATCTTCATATCCTCCACTACCTACATTCTCTGGTATGTGAAAATTCCTGGCTGAGATTGAGGATACCTCCCAACCCAATTACCCCGAGGATCTGTTGTGTGCTGTTTCAGTGCAACAAGCTTGGAGGTGTTTCACTTCACTTGGGCAGAACCTCTGTCCTAATATCTTGCTTAGGATCTTCTCAGTCCCAGGAAAACAATGTTCTGCCCCAACTAGTGTTTATTTATTTATTTTTAAAGCAACTGGGGTTAAGTAACTTGCTCAAGTTTAAACGGCCAGGTGTTTCTGGGTGGGTACTAAGTGTCTGAGCCTGGATTTGATCCCAGGTCACCCTGAGTCTGGGGCCGGTGCTCTTACTCACTGTGCTACCTGGCCGCCCCAAATCTTGTTTATTTTTGCTGCTCTCCTCCGACCCTCGTTCACTATTTTGTCTTGTTTGTGGAGGAGATCTCGAGAGCTTGGAATTTTCTGACCTTCTCCACCATCTTCCCACAATCCTTTCTTGGTATAGTTTCAAAAACATGAGAGATAATACCACTGCTTTCCTCTATTTTGGTCAGTCTGAATGTGGAGTATTGTATCTGTTTTAAGTTTTATATTTTTATGAAGAATAGAGATAAGTTGTAAGACATTCAGATGGAGGTGATCACTATGGTAAGAAGACTGGACACAATGGATGTAATAATTAATTAAAGGAAATTATATATATATATATATATATATATATATATATATATATATATATATAATTTAGTATTGAGGAAAGAAGACTGAGGCAGTTGTAAGATAATTGTGTTCAAGTATATGAAGGGATGAATAGCTACATGGCTCATTGGGTAAAGCACTGTATTTGGAATCATGAAGACTCATCCTCAGTGAGCTCAAAAGATTCTATAGACTCTTAAAAGTTGTGTGACTCTAGGAAGAGGTGGGGGCAGTTAGGTGATGCAATAGAGTTCTATTCATGGAGTCCAGAAGATCTGAATTAAAATCTGGCCTCACATACTAACTATGTGATCCTGGACAAGTGACTTAACCCTATTTGCCTTAGTTACTTCATATGCAAAATGAACTGGAGAAGAAAATGATAAATCACTCCATTATCTTTGTCAAGACCCAAGAGGGGTCACAAAGAGTTGGATGTGACTGAACAGCATCTGACAATGACTTGCTCTATGACCTCTGGTCTTAATTCTATGTGATTCAGTTTCTATATATGTGTAAAATTATGATAAAATAGTACCTACTTTCCAGAGTTGGTGTGAGAAAAAAATAAGTTTATATCGGCCAAATACTTAGCAAACCTTAAAGTATCATATAATAATTAGTATTATAAATTATTTTTATTATTATACTATACTAACTCTATTCTGTCTGTTGTGAAAAGCAAATGATTTATGTAAAATTCTTTGTCAATCTAAAGCAATATGGAAATATGAGATATTATGACTTATCTTTCTACCACGATCAGCAACTAGGAAATTTTTAAGTAGATGCTAAATGACCACTTGCAATGTTGTCAAAGGATTCCCTTTTGATGACTGTTTGGATCGGATGCCCCCCATATTCTTCTCCACTTCTGCAATGCTGGTTCTGTTTTCTAATTTTACTATACTCTTCAATTGCATCCAGAAATGGAAAAGAAGTTAATTCTTTTTATAGCAATGAGCTTCCTACTCCGACCAGTGTTCGTTGGAGATTCTTGTAGAAACTGGGGTCAAATCATCCTGATCTTTAGAGTTTCTGAAACAATTCTATAAATAAAATTTCTAAGGAATCATCAATACACCAAAAACTAGTCCAAATTCAATCACTTGCAAATAAACTATATGCACCTCTAGGATAGAAATAACTATGGGTCATGCGTTGACCTTTTAAGTTCTATTTGCTGAAAATTGAATTAGAGTAAATTATTTTTTCTTACCAGAAATGCCAGGAAAATTAGAGGTGATACTTTATTTTTATTTCTTAAATCATATTATAAAAGAGCTAATTTGTGTTGATAGAAATAATGTCCTTTTTATCAAGTTCCTTGCTTTCCATTTCAACACTAATTCTGGCTCCAAATCCCAGTCAGCAAGAGAAAACCCAAACTATTAACATATCTTTGTGAAACAGATGAAAACAAACAAAAAAAGGTTCAATATTGGAAATAAATAAGGAATTTATACATAGGATAATTTTTGATAATACTTCAGTGATTTTATCAATCTCAGAATACCATCTATCAATGAAGATTAAAATTTCTCTAAGCTCTACTAGATTTCCTTTATGAATTTTTGTTGCTGAAATTAAACTCTCATCTAGTGTCCGGCATTCTCATATTGAGCTTTTCCTTCCATGTGAATCCTTGAATGACATACATACGGTATATATTTTTTAATGTGTTATTTCTCAATCTTTCCAAATTGATAGCCATTGAGAAGAAGTGAGTTTTCCTGGAAGAAAAAAAGGATAAAGATACCAGGGTTACTTCTACACAATTAAATATTGGAGTAAAACTTCAGTGATGAAAGGGGGACAGGTAGGAAAGTAATTGTCATAGGGAGGAAAAAATATCCCTACAGATATATTTTAACATGAACCAATGGTAAGCACACAGTTTAAAAAAAATGAAACTAAAGACCAATCAAGTATATTAAGTATATTTTTGTATTGCAGTGATAATGTTGAAACTTTACAGAAATAAAGAGTTACCACCCTCTGGCTCATAGAGTCTTCTTAATATGACAACAGATAAGTTACCTCCTCATGCACAGGTATGATGAAATTCATCCTTCTTTTTTGAGAAGAGTTTAAATTTCATGACCAGAAAGTCATGTCAAACACCAGTTCCTATTAGTTTCCATGTCAATCAATCAATCAACAAGTACTTGAAATGTACCAAGCACTGCCAGGAATACAAATAAAGAAAAAAAAATGTCACTACTCTTATGAATCTTCCAATCTAATTGAGGGAACACCCTATAAATATCTAAGAACAAATAATATATATACAGGGTAGATGGAAGGAGGTAGAGAAAAGGAATGGCACTCTTGTTAGAAAACTGATAGTTTGTACTGAGATATATTAGAAACACCATTTATATAGACCTCCGAGGCAGGGGAACACAGCTCTGGGTAACATTTTATTACAAAGTAATGAAACTTCTTTTTTCAAACAGACATCAAAACTTAGATATTAAAAACAGTGACATTCTGGGATGGCTGGGTGGTGTAGTGAATAGAGCACCAGTCCTGGGGTCAGGAGGACCTGAGTTCAAATTCGGCCTATCACTTACTAGTCGTGTGACCTTGGGCAAGTCACTTAACTCCAATTGTCCTTTCTTCTCCCCTCCAACAGAGCAGAACAAAACAAAACAGACCAGTGACATTCTGGAAAGGGATTACCTTGGAGACAGAAAAATTATTAGGAATGCTGCCATATTCAAACCCCTTTTGGAAATCTGGTTTTGGAATAATCTTCCAAAATACATTAGATAAAAAGGTGTGGACTCACACTTGTGAAGTCATATTAAATTCTAAGCATATTTGGTACCACTTGTTGGTTGCCTACTCTAACTCAACATCCTCTGACACATTCCAAAAGTCAGATCCACTTTCCTAGGATAAATATTTTCACCTTCTGAAGATATTTGAGAGAAGGCACCATGTACTTTGAAGACAAATATAAAAGAGGAGTTCCTTTACATTTTTTAGTCAAGATAGTCCCTCTGAACTTAGAATATGTTTTCATATGGGATACCTGCTTGGAAAAAGAAAAGTGAAAATTCTTCTAGGGTACTGACATTCTAAATAATATTTATGCTTTTCCTACATACATACATATATATACATATATCATATATGTATGATATATGTGTGTGTGTCTGTGTGTATACATTATATGTACTATATACATATACATATGTATAAGTTTTACACTGTAATTATTTTAAATTTTAAGGTATTTTAGTACTTTAATTTTATTGTATTGTCATCTAAAGTTTTGTTTATTTTTTAGTGTGAACAGTTAGGTATATGTGTAATAATAGTAGCAGTAGCAGTAACAGGAAGTTGTAAGATAATATCTATAAATTGCTCTGCTAATTTTAATGTGCTCTGTAAAAAGTAGCTATAATTAGTTATTGCTATCGTTATTGTTGTGGTACTAGTAGTAACAAAATAACATTTTACTAGAGGTTTCTAGGCTAAGTAAGCTTTCATTTTTTATCATTTAATTGACTGTCTACATTTTATGATCTCAGCAATATCACTATGATATCTGAATATTAGTATAATGTAAAGAGTGACATTGTTTGATAATATCACATGTTGAAGGAGTTTTATCCTTGTTCTTCCAAAAATAAAATGAAATGGAAAGAAGTATATTCCCTTGGACTGAGGACATATTTTCTTCAGGTTTACTTTTAACACATTCTTTTGTTCCCAATCAGAATTGGATATATCATCGAATAAAATTTCATTGCATAGAATTTATTTACTAGACTTGTTTTCAGAGATGGTTATGGTATGGGGTGGGGGAGAGGAATGGAGTGAAGGATCTTTTCAAATATGTGTTATTTTTGAGATGAATGTTTTTGATTAAAATTGTATTTATATTGTTATGTAGTTTATATGACAAAGTTGTATTTAAATAGTTTATTTATTTATCTATATAAATTTATGTATTTGTATAAATTTATATAAATACAACTAAAATGTAAAAGAAATAAAGGGAGAGAAACAAAAGGAGAGATATTTAACATTATAGTTGTGCCATACCAGTACAACAAAGAGTCCAGTTTTCAAATACAAACTCAAGAGGAGCATAAAAAAAAAGTAAATCAGAAAAGTAAATCAGAAAGAACTTAATCATTTTAAACTCTTTACTTTCCTACATGGGAAAATTACATTAGTAAATCATAAGATCCTTTTCATTATTAAGGTAGTTAGATGGAGTGTATATATAGAGAAGGTACAGGTGTGAGTTGACTATGAAGGAATGATATCTACAAAATAAAATTAAGGAGAGAAAGGAATGTACTGGGATAAAGAGAAAGTTAGAGTTACAACAGGTTGAATTATCCCACATAAAAGAGTAAAATAAAAGCTTTTGTACTGGAATGGAAGAAGGTGGAGGTGAGGGAGAGTGAGCAAATCTTATTCTCATCAGAATTGTCTCAAAGAGGGAATAACATACATGTTCAATTGGGTATAAAAAAATCACTCTTACACTTCAGGAAAGTAGGAGAAGTAGCTGAGACAATAAGGGGAGAGAGCTAATAGAAGGGAGGACAGATTGGGGTGATGAGTATTCAGAAGCAAAACACTTTTGAGGAGGGACAGAGTGAATGGAGACAGAGAATAGAATAAATGGGGGGCACAGAATGGAGGGAAATACAGTTAGCAATAGTTAACAGTGAAAAAAAATTGAAGCAAGTTTCTCTGATAAAGGTCTCATTTCTCTAACATGTATATTACTGTGTCAAATATTGTAATGGTAATATAATTTGAATTTGAAGATCCCTTTTTGTTGGCAAAGGTACCAGGTACTTAGCACTTAGTCACTGATCAAGCCTCTGTTGGGGAAATAGAAGGTATGAACTCCTGTCTCCTATTACTGATGTAATAGGAAGGGGTTGGCTGAAACAGGAAACTAATGCTATGTTTATATAAGAAAAGCCCCAGAGAGGCACAGTCAAAATTGCTTGGAACGAGCATCTGGTGTCAGAGCAGCTACAGAAGAGAGAATGAAGAACTGAGCCAGAATTTCCTGAGAACTTGTCATGGTGGAGCTTCTTCTGAACAGGAACCCAGGAGGCCAGAGCCTGGAGCTCAGAGCCAGGAGCCAGAAGCCCAGGTAACTGAGGAAGCATGACTGGGATGCTGAGACTTTGTTTGTTGGTTGAGCCCTTAATGCCCTGAAGCAGAAATTGTGAAAGATTTGACATGGACCAGACCCTGTGAACTTCACTGTGGAGCAGGACCTACCCAGAGAGCTGGAAAAGGAACTGGGAGCTGTCTGCCACTGAAACCAGGTGACAGTCTGGTGAATTCTGGTAGAATCTGGGACCATGGAAGGGGATCCAGGGAATCTGAGAACAGACCCCAAATCAAGGTGAAAAGACCTCTCCCTGGGTACTGAGTAAAAATGAAATTGTAGTTGACTAGTGACCTAGGGTTGGAGGGTTTTGTTTATGGTACTTAGTAATTGATTGCTGAATAAGTGAATGATTGAGTTAATCAAGTTTGCCCCATGAGTAGAAGACTTTGACTATTGTACTTTGAGACTATATTGTGATCTTTCTTAGTAATTGATTGTTGAATAAGTGACTGAGTGAGTTAACTTAAAACTTTGCCCCATGAGTAGAGACTGTGACTATTGTACTTTGAGATGATTGTTCTTCATGCTACATATTGTGAACACTTTGGTGAAAACTATGTGGCCATTTTTAATGATAAGCTGTTGTGCTTTGATAACTTGTAATATTGTGAATGCCGTACCTTGATTTTCTGTGAATGTTTTACTTTGATTGGTTATGGAACAAATAGAGTACTCACTATACTGTGTAATCAGAACCTTAAAAGCTGTTCACAGTAGTAGTTCTTCTGGAAAGTATCTGTGCATGGCATTACAAATATATAAAAATAAAAGCCATTCTCCAAATAATAAATGATCAAAAGATAAGACCAGTTTTCAGATGAAGTAATCATATGAAAAATTACTGTCTCTATTGAGAGAAATGGAAATAAAACAATTCTGAGGTACTATCTCATGCTTATTAGATTGACTAATAGATCAGAAAAGGTAAATGACAAATGTTGTAGGGCATGTGGGGAAAAAATGAGACATTAACGCACTGTTGGTAGAATTGTGAACTTAATCATTCTGTAGAGCAATTTGGAACTATGTCCAAAGGGCTATAAAACCATGCATATCTATTTACCTAACAATGTCACTACTAAAACTGTATCCCAAAAGAGATAAAAAACAAAACAAAAAAAGAAGGGAAGCGAAGTGAAAAGAAAAATAAAGGATCTACATGGACAAAAATATTTATAGCATCTCATTTCTGGAGAAATAGAATTAGAAATTGATGGGATGCCTATCAATTTGGGAATGGCTGAACAAGTTATGGTGTCTGATTATCATGGAATACTGTTATTCTATAAGATATGATGAGTAGGATACTCTCAGGAAAACATGGACTTACATGAGCAGATGCAAAATGAAATGCAAATATGTACAAAGTAACCACAATATTGTAAGATGATCAATTGTGAATGACTTAGCTATTCTCATCAATACAACACCAAAGGACTAATGATAAAAAATGCTATCCATTCCTAGAGAAAGACCTGGTCATGTCAGAATACAGAATGAAGAATACTTTTTTTTTTACTTTATTTTTCCTGAGAGTTTTTTGTTTATGTTTTGTTTAGCAACATGACCATTATGGATATGTTTTTCATGACTATGCATGTATAACTATATTGAACTGATTGCCTTCTCAATGAGGGGGTTGGGGAGAGGGCATGAAAGAATTTGGAGCTTAAAGTTTTAAAAATGAAGGTGAAAATAGTTTTTATATGTAACTGGTGGAAATTATATGAATATATATGCTTACTTTTCAAAGGGGGGGGGGGGGAGTGGTGGCTCTCAACAATGGCTTCCCAGAGTCTCATCTGATCAAATTACACAACACTACTCAAAGTGAGCCCCAAAACAAAACCTCAAATCAGGGTTTGTATAGCCTTCTCCTGGCTCAGAGAATGTAACAACCCTCTTGACTCACTGCGCAATCAAAAAGTATCTCCTGAGAAACAAGCCTCCCACCACAGGCTTCAGGTGCACTTAAGCCTAGGGGCAGGGAAGATCTTAAAAATTTACATTCCCATTACAACAAGTTGCTTAATCTGGTATGCTTTAGTTTCCTCATCCATAACATGAATTGGAAGGAAATGACAATCCATTCCAGTTTCTTTACCAAGAAAACCCCAAATTGGGGTCATGAAGAAACCCTCAAAATGGGGTCATTAAGAGTTGAACATTACTGAAATGACTAAAAACACCAACAAAATGTATATACTCAAATGTTGGGAGATTTTGTTGTTTACTTCATTCTTTCTCTTTTTTCTTTTCCAGAGAAAGTTTAACATAGAAATGATTGTCAGAAATGAATGACAATATAAACATAAAGCACATTTTTAAAACATTTTGTTTTTAGAAAATTAAGCTATTTATTTAAATTTCTCATCTTTCATCATTTATTCCACACACACACACACATATATATATATAAATTATTTCTCTACTGATAAATTTCCTAAAATAAGTAAAAGAAAAAAATCAAAATTATTTTTTCTCTGATTTCAAGCATTAAAAAAAACTTCTCAAAAATTGGAATAAAAAATATCATTAAAAAAAACACCACTTTAATTATTATGGTAAATAGGGTACTCTTTCACTGGAGGACTACTAACGATTCCTTTCTCCAATATATTCCCATGGAGATTGTCCCAATGGATATGATACAGTATGATTCCATGAGGCCTATATGGTTCATCCTACTACTATTAAGGCCATTTTAAAATTATTTGGATAAAAAGCTGATTGATTTCTTTAACAGATAGGGAAGTACGTAGTACTTTTAAAACAGGATGTGTGTGTGTGTGTGTGTGTGTGTGTGTGTGTGTGTAATATAGAAGTAGGTATACCAACTCCTTTTTTTATTGAATTTTTTACAATAATTGGAGCTCCCCTGAGTGCATTCTATAAAGAAACTGGATGCATTGTTTCCCTGGCAATGGAAAAGAAGTTAAGGAAAATAGTAATCGGTCAATTCTTACATTTTTTGTCATGATCACTACAACCACTGAAGTTAAATTAACTTCTGATTGGAACCTGTTGCTAAATTAAATAAGATTTTGGAAATATTTTGGAAAATATCCTTCTTCTCCCAACCAGAGTGTCAATCCTTATAAAAATATTTTATAAGAAATATAATAATGATAATGGTAATCATCATCATCATCATCATTATTGTTATAAACCAGTTCAGTAAAAACAAAAAAACAGCCCATTAACTACATCTAGAAGTACATACAATGTGTGTTTGGGAGCTTACATTCTACTTGGGAGAAAGGGGAGGAAGAAGTGCTACATATAAACAGATAACTAGAAGTGCCGTAATAATGTGGGCAAATAAATGGACTCCATGGGAAAATTCTCCAATAGGAAAAGGTACCAGAATTAAAACAAGATAAGTTAAAATTCCTAAAAGATACAAATGAGGAGGGTATAGAAGGCAAACTCAGAGGCAGATGTGGACCTCTGAGGTTAGTTAGCAGAAAGACTGGTTTAGCTAAAACAAAGCATGGGTGAGGGATATTAATGACAAATAAGTTTGTAAAACTAGGCTGGCACCAGATGGTCAAGCTAAGGAGTTCACTTTAGAGATGATGGGGGGGGAAGAAGAGGGAACCTGAAGGCTCCTAAATAAGAGACTTAACATGGACAAAATTGAACCTCAATATTATTTTCTGAGCTATATAGGATGGATTGTAGAAAGAAGAGACTGGAAACATGGAGTTAAATCAGGAAATTGCTTCAATAATTTTGCAATAATTGGAAGAAGTGGGTCGCTGAATTGAAATGGTTTCTATAAAAGAGGAGAAAAAAGTATATCATGAAAAATGTTGAGATAAAATGAATAAAATTTTGAAACTAATTGAATATGGAGAGTGAACTTGAGTATAACTTGGGATTAGAATCCTGACTGACTGGAAAAATTATGGTGGCCCTAAAGTAAAAAAGAAAGGTTTTAGATAAATAAAACCAATGTAACCAAAATTAGAAGAAAAGCAGGAAACTGAAAAAACAATTGTACAGCATTTTTTTCAAATAAAGGACTCATTTCTCAAACATATGGAGAACTGATTAATATATGTGAGAATATGTCATTTCCCAATTTATAAAATAATCAAATTATATGAATCAAAATATCAATAATCATATTAATATGTGATCATATATGCATATATGGATTAATAATATACGAATAAAATATATTATAAATGAATTATATATTATACAAATGAATATATGAATCAATAATCATATGAAAATATGCTCTAATTTGGATAAATACAAATTAAAACAATGCCATCTCATACCCCTCATATTACTTAAGATGACAGAAAAGAAAAATGACAAATGCTAGAAGGGATATGGAAAAATAAGGACTCTAATGAATTCTTGGCAGAGTTGTGTACTTATCCAACCATTCTAGAGAATAGTTTGGAACTATGGCCAGAATGCTATTAAACTATGCATACTTTTTGATCCAACAATATTATTACAAGATCTATAATCCAAGGAGATTAAAGAAAAATTAAAAGAACCTATATGTACAGAAATATGTATGGCAACTAGTTTTATGGTGTCAAAAAATTGAAAAGTAATGAGATGCCTATCAATTGGGGAGTACCTGAACAAATTATGGCATATGAATATAATGGAATATTATTATACTGGAAGAAATGAGGAAGGGAATGTTTTCAGAAAAGTCTGGAAGACTTACATGAACTGAAGAACATCAATTTAAGCAGAACCAGGAGAGCAATCTACACATTAATAGCAATATTGCAATTATAATCAACTGTGAAAGACCTAATAATTGATCAATACACTAACCCAAAACAATTCCAAAGGATTCTAGTCATAATATAAAATGCTATCCATCTACTCAAAGGGACCTTATTGACTCATATTATGAGATAAAGCATATATTTTTTTCTTTTTTAAATTTTCTTGCTTTTATTTTTCTTTTTCAGAACAAGGTGAATATAGAAATATATTTTGCATTATTTCATATCTATAATAGGCATCACATTTCTTGCTTTCTCAATAGGTGGGGAAGGGAGAAAATTTAGAACTGAAAATTAAAAAAAATAAATTTTCAAATAAAATAAAAAGAAAGAGGAAGAAGGTTTAGTTTTGAAAGAAAAATGAGTGCAATCTGAACATGTCTATGGCACAGAAAGTTCTAGATTATTAATAATAGTGATGATAATTACAACAATGATAATAATAGCTAAAACATATAGTGCTCCCTATGTGTCAGGCACTGTTATATGTCCTTTACAATTACTATATCATCTGATTCCGACAACTCTGGGAGGTAGGTGCTATTTTATCCTCATTTTACAAATGAGAATACTGAGTCAGAGTTTAAGTGACTTGTCCAGGTTGCACAGCTAGTAATTGTCTGAGGGTGGGCTTGAACTTATCTTTTCCCTATTCCAGGCCTGGTACTCTATCTGGAAGTCATCTGCATAAAAATTATAATGAACTATCTGAGAGCTATCATAGGAGCCACGTCTTCTACTGTCCCTGGCATGTATGTTGGACTATATGTTTTTGTTTTGTTTTTCCATGAAAAGCAGGGAAACCATGCTTGAGATTTCAGTGATCCAGGAGATGAGGACTCAAAACATTGACTTAATTTTCAGGTTGCCTAGGCAATAAAAAACCTAGTACAGTGAAAATAGGTGCCTTTCACACTTGAAAAATGCCCCTATGATATAAATTGACACAGTCCTGTCATCAAATGCATTTCCTTTTCCATGATAATGATGGGGATATGAACCAGCACAGTATCCTTAATGAATATACTTTCTGTTTTGCCCTTAGGTAAACCTTCTTTTCTTCTTTGAGTGGCTTACACACTGATTTTATTCCAAATTCTAGCTTAAACAACTGGACTGAACTAAGTTATTCTGGACTAGAACAGGAACTGATGAGTTTGCTATGACAGGGTTTAGAGAAAATCAAAAAGGTTCCAGACAATGTATTGGTGAACACCTACTGTTAGGGACCTGTACATACATGATGATTCAGCAAAAGAGACTGAGAAGAAGAAAAAAATAGACATGTGAGAAGAACTCAGAAAGAGCAGGGCAATGAAAAAGAGTGAGGAGACAGTAATCAAGAGTAATGAAGTAGTCAGTAGTATTAAACTTTCTAAAGAGGCAAAGGATAATGGGGATTATAAAATAATATTGGATTTAGCAATTAAGAAATTATTGTTATTATTGAAGAACATATTTTAAATTGAATGGTAAAGTTGGAAGACAGACAGCAAGTAGCCAATAAGGGGAATGGGGTGAGGTGGAAGAATAATTTGGAAAAATAAAATAGCTAGAAGAGTGTTTTTCCCTGGGGCATTGAGTATGAAAGAGAAAAATGATAGAGGGGAATAAATGAAGCAAATTTTCAAGGAACAGATTTTTTTTCTGAATTTTTTAAAGTCTAGGCAAAATTTTGGCTTATTTATATGAATAAGGGAAGTAGCCAGTAGATACGGAAAGACTGAAGAATAATTATAGGTTAGTAGATGATTCCTGAGGAAATATAAAGGGTCAATGTTCATTACTGAGTGAAAATAAAGGATTGGATGGGGAGGGAATAATAGTGAGCATTTAAAAGTATAGAACAAGGAAGAAAAGGCACTTGGCCATGAATGGTCATTAATTTATTGTTAAAGTAGGAGATGGGGCTCTCTTTTGTGTTCAAGGACCATAAGAAGGAAACTACTAAAAGCCAGGTACAGTGACTTCAGCAAAAGTGTGGGTTTCATTTGGACCCTGTAGACTCTTCTAATTATTGGCTAGAACCAGGAATGGAATGATGTCTCTCTAGCTGAAGGATTGAAAAGAGTATCTCATTTCCATTTTTTGATGCAGTCTACAACCCAGCTACACTATAATATATTCTGTTCTTCACTGTGACATTCAGTCTCCCAACTACATTTATTTCACTGACTAATCTCTGTGCCTGAAAGCGCCTCACCCCCATTTCCGACACCTACCTTTCATAACTTTCTCAGTTTCCTTGCTAAGCTCATTTTTAACTTCATGCAGGAATTCTTTCCATTCACCTTTTTTCTTGATGCTTATTCCTTTTCCTCTAACATTACTTTCCCTTTACGTTGTATATATCTCAAATATTCATAGTCATTTGAATGTTATCTCACCAATTAGAAGGCCGGGACCTTCGATGCAGGAGCCACATATTTTTCCATTTCTTTGAATCCCCAATTCTTAGCACAGTGTTTAACACACAGTATGTATTGAATTAATGCTTACTTACAATTTCCAGCCAGGAGAGCAGAAGCCTTCAACTATATGCCTTCTCAGGAAATTATAATAGCTGGGTGCACAAGTATACTGCTAAAGCTTTTAAGTATATGTGAGCATGTGTTTGGGATGCCTATTCTCTTCATAAACCTATATATGACTTCACTAGCACTGGGCTCTTCCAATTACAAGATATACAATTAGTATATCATCCTTCAAAAATGCTATGTCTATATGATGATAGAAATAAGGTATAGGTGCAAATATGGCATTTGCATACACACAAACATGTATATGCATATACATTCATATATTTGTACCAATACATATATGTATGTGTGTATAGTGAAAATAAATTAAATTTCTCCACAGCTGTCCATGAAAGGATTAAACTATTTTAGTTATATTATTACACTGCTACTTTGGGTTTCATTAATAACTAAAGTATAAATATGAAAATTAGATATTACATGCAAATTTTCCAACCAGTGTTTTATGTTACTTGCAAATTTGATTATATGGTAATAGACACTATTTTTCTCTATTTTTCAGATACAAAAAATGAAGGTCTCAAGTAACTACAAAATGAATCCATGGCAGAATCATCTGGTATCTTAAAGCCTCAGATTAAACTTGCATCCACTAAATCATATTCCTTATCATCATATAAAAATATGTTCCAAATTCCATATGTTAGAATGCAATTGTAATTCTGGAAACACAATTTAATTTTAATAACCCAGATTATTATGTAAAACAGTGACTATGCAGAAGTGAAAAGAATTTTATGAAATAAGGCAGCAAGTAAAAATCGCTGACCTAGAAATTCTTAGGAGCAATATATGGCAAAATGAGCATAGTTTTAAAAAATTAAATAATAACCTCAGAAACAAGTACTCTCTGAGATTTACTGTGGAGCTCAAAGGAAATGGTGGTCAGAGCACTAAGAAAAATGGTTATAAACCCTGTTTACTTTTTGAGACACATGAAATAATGTAGGTTATTTTCTATTATTGACTGCTTGACATATGAATGAACATATTCATATATAATGCCAGTGGCTAGACAAACTCCAGGGTAGGGAGAAGTGCATTTCCTGTCTGGAGAAAAATGGAACAGGACCTGTTTTAGAATCTGTACAAATAGAATCCAAAAATCATGTTGGGTCATTCCTGAAGTGCTTAAATCTAAACAGGTCCCTACCTGAACTTACTTTTGCTCCAAAAATGCCAAAAGGAGGTAGATTTGAACACAATGTGCTTGTGTATATAGGTGTACTTATTATGGCCTGAATCTAGAAATAGTTCATGTTGAGATTAGTCTGTTGATATTAGTGTTAACTACTATGTGCTCTAATAACTAGAATATTACTGAGAGAAAACATTTTTCATCCATATACTATTAAAGACAAGGATACAAGAAATCCACAACAGAGAAAAGGATAATCTATCCATTAGCATAGAATATGCTAATAAATTATGGATAAGAATGTATTACTAGTTCTTTGATGGTTGGAGTTGTGTCTTAAATAGACTTTACATTTCCCCTACCACCTAACATTTAATTGACTTGCCAATTTCCCCTATAAGAACATTATAAAAATGAAGTCCTTTGTGACACTTAAAACTCTCATCAATGCAATGATTAATCAGGAGCACAGAGGACTAATGATGAAAAATGTCCATTTCCTGAGAAAAGGATTGAATTAATATGCAGAATAATATACACATGTTTAGACATGGAAAATATGAAATTTTGCTTTACTTGGCAATAAAAATTTTTTTTTATCGGTTTTGTTTTTCTTTCCTTTTTTTTTTTCTCCCAGTGGCAAGGTTGGTAGAAAGAAAAAAAAAATTCTTGTTAATTAAAAACAATTATTATGAAAAAAGCTTGTGGTAGCTAGGTGTTGCAGTGAATAGAGCACTGGCCCTGGAGTCAGGAGGACCTGAGTTCAAATCCTACCTCAGACACTGAACTAGCTGTGACCTTGGGCAAGTCACTTAAACCCAATTGCCCTACATTCCTCCTCCAAAAATTAAAAAAAAAAAAAGGAAAGAAAAGAAAAGAAAAAAGCTTGGAAAGAAATTCAATCTATTTTTTTGGAGGGGGGAGGTAGGGCAATTGGGGTTAAGTGACTTGGCCAATGTCATATGGCTAGTTTTTGGGTTAAGTTTGTGAGGCTGGATTTGAACTCAGGTCCTCCTGATTCCAGGGCCAGTGATCTATTCACTGTGCCACCTAGCCACCCCAAGAGATCCAATTAAGCAAAAATCATCTGAGGGATATTTAAGGATTAAATTAGACAGTAAACAAAGAGATAAATATTGGAAATGGTCCATAAATAAGTTTTTTACACATCAAGGACATTGGAATCCCAGAAGGGCAATATGTGAAAATGAAACTAATAATGCTGTAGATGGTTTAAATTAGAAATAGGCCATAAAACAGTTTGAAGACGTTAAAGGATATATTCTCAAAGCATCTAAAAGAGTTAAAATACTTTAGCTGAGAACAAATTTCAAATTTTACTATTATAATAAAAGTAAGCAAGAAAATATTAGTGTCTACTTATATGCCTAATTTCCCAAATTAAAAAAATATATGCAATTAATCATGAAAATACTACTTTTAAAAATATTTTCTTTCATTAAATGATTCCCAGTAACATGTAAAAAAGGTTTTTAACAAACTTTTTTTTTTACATTTTGAGTTACAAATTCTCTCCCATGCACCAGCCCCCTAATCCTTTGCATTGAGAAGTAAGCAATTTCACATCAATTATATATGTGAATTCATGGAAAACTTATTTCCATATTAACCATGCTGCAAAAGAAAACACAAACAAAATGAAATGATAAAAACAAAGAAAGTTTAAAACTTATGATTTAATCTGTATTCAGAGTTCATTAATTCTCTCTCTGGAGGTGGATAGCATCTTTCATCATGGGTCCTTTGGAAATTCTCTTGGATCATTTTCTTGATCAAAGTAGTTAGGTCTTTCACAGTAGACCATCCTTACAATATTGTTGTTACTGTGTAAAATATTCTCTTCGTTCTGCTCAGTGCACTTTGCAACAGCTTATATAAATCTCCATAGGTTTTGCTGAAACCATCCTGCTCTTCATTTCTTATAGCACAATAGCATTCCCAGGGGCAGCCAGGTAGCACAGCGAGTAAAAGCACCAGCTCCAGTGTTGGGATGTCCTGGGGATCAAATCCGGGCTCAGACACTTAGCACCCACCCAGAATCACCTGGTTGTGTAACCTTGAGCAAGTTACTTAACCCCAATTGCTTAGGGGTGGCCAGGTGGCTCAGCAAGTAAGAGCACCGGCTCCAGTGTTGGGATGACCTGGGGATCTAATCTGGGCTCAGATACTTACCTCCACACCCAGAAATAACTGGCCATGTAACCTTTAGCAAGTTACTTAAACCCAATTGCTTTAAAAAAAAAAAACAATAGAATTCTCTTACATTCATATACTTCAACTTGTTCAGCCATTCTTCAATTGATGGACATTCCCTCAATTTCCAATTCTTTGCCCCCACAAAAAAAGTTACTATAAATATTTTTGTACAGATAGATCTTTTTTCTTTGTTATTTTTGGGATACAAAGTAGTGGTATTTTTGGGTCGAAGGGTATGAACAGTTTTATAACCCTTTGGACAAAGTTCCAAATTGTTCTCCAGAAGAGCTGGACTAGTTCACTGCTCCATGAAGAGTGCCTTAGTGTCTCATCTTTTCCATATCCCCTCCAGCATTTGTCATTTAACTTTTCTCTCATGTTACTCAAGATTGTAGGTGTGAGGTAAAATTTTTTTTCTTTTTTTCAATTTGTATTTCCTTAATCGGTAGTGATATATATATTAGCTTTGGTTTCTTCTACTGAGAACTGCCTGCTCATATTCTTTGATCATTAATCAACTGGGGAATGACAGTTATTTTTTATAAATTTTACTCAGTTCCCTATAATTGAAATATCAGATCTTTGTCAGAGAAATTTGATGCAAAAAAAGAAAAAAAATATGGTTTCCTGTTTCCCATTTAATTTGGGGTGGATTAGTTTTGTTTATGCACAAGATTTTTGATTTTGTGTAATAAAAATTACATATTTTACTTCCTGTAATCCTCTCTATCTCTTCTTTGATTGTAAACTCTTCCCTTATCCATAAAATTGACAGGTACATTTTACTTATGATATCACCCATTATGTCCTAATCATTTATTTTGACCTTATCTTAATATACAGTGTGTGTTGGTCTGTACCTAGTTTCTGCCAAACTGCTTTCCAGTTTTCCCAGCAATTTTTGTCAAATGTTATTTCTTACCCTAAAATCATGTTACTTTGGTTTTCTTAAGTACTGCATTGCTATGGTCATCTACTACTGGATACTTAACATTCCATAAATTCACCACTTTATTTCTTAGGTAGTATCAGATAATTTTTATAAGTGCTACTTTGTAATATATGAAACCAGGAGCTACTACACTACCTTTCTTAGTATATTTTTTTTCATTGAATCCCTTATTATACTTGAACTTCAGATCTTCCAGATGAATTCTGTTAATATTTTTTTTTGCTTTTTGGAGTTAAGTTAAGTGACTTGCCCAAGGTCACATGGAGAGATTTTGTGTTGAGTGACTGAGGCCAGATCCGAACTCAGGTCCTCCTGACTGCAGGTCCAGTGCTCTATTCACTATACAACCTAGCTGCCCATGTTAATATTTTTTCTAGCTCTATGAAATAATTCTTTGACAATTTAATGACAGTTTGGTGGTTAATTTTTGTATATTTATTTGGTAGTATGGGAGTATGGCATTGAAGAAGTAAATTACATAGAATTGCCACTTTTATTATATTGGCTTGAACTACACAGGGACAATTAATCTGATTTTGGGGATATTCTCTTAGGAAGCTTATTGTTGTCATACATAATTTATTTTCCTAAGACAGGACTATTTAAGTATTCTGTTTGCTTTCCTAATAATCTTAACAGTTTCTGTTTTTTTTTTTTTTGTAAATATTCCTTATTTCACTTGGATTGGCAATTTTGCTGACATGTAATTTGCCAAATGATTCCTAAAAATTGTTTTAGTTTCATCTTCATTGATACTACAGCTACACTTTTCATTTTTTATATTAGTAATTTGGTTTTCTTCATTGTTTTTAATCAAATTATTTATTTTTAAAAATTTTTCACAAAACGACCTCCCAGTTTTAGTTCCATTTCTTAGCTTTCAAATTTATTAATCTCTCCTTTGATTTTCAGAATTTCTATTTCGGCGTTTAAGTCGGGTTATTTAATTTATTCTTTTTTTTTTTACTTTTTTTAGTGCATGCCTAATTCATTAATCTATTTTTTCTCTTTGTTATTGATATAAGCATTTAGAGATGTATATTTTCCCCTAAATACTGCTTAAGCTGCATCCCACAAAATTTGCAATTCTGTCTCATTATCATTTTCTTTAATTAAAATGTTGATTGTTTCTACAATTTTTTTTTCTTTTACCCCCTCATTTTTTAGGATTAGATTATTTAATGTCCAATTAACTTTTAACCTATGCTCCCATGGACCCTTATTAAATGTAACTTTTGTTGCATTATGCTCTGAAATAAGTGCATGTAATATTTCTGCTTTTCTGCATTTCATTATGAGGTTTTTATGCCCTAATAAATTTTAAAATTTTTGGTGAGGGTGCCATTTAAAATAAGAGGGTCTACTTTTTTCTCTTTAAATTAAGTTCCCTTCAGAAGCCTATCATATGCAAATATTCTAAGATACTAGTCATCTCTTTTTTTTAAATTAATTAATTAATTTTTAGTTTTCAACATTCATTTCCAAAAGATTTTGAGCTACAAAATTTTCTCCCCGTCTTTCCCCTACCCCCACACCAAAACAGTGAGCCTACTAAAAACCCCTTCCCCCAATCTGTTTTCTCTTATATCCTCTATCATCCCCCTCCCAACTTTCTAGTAGGGCAAAATGAATTTCTATACCCCAGTGCCTGTATATCTTATTTCCCAGTTGCATGTAAAAAGAAAATTCTTTTTTTTTAAACATTTCTTTTTAAAACTTTGAGTTGCATATTTTTTCCCTTCTTCCCTCCTCACGCACCCCCAGTGGGGAGATAAGCAATTAAATATAGGTTGTACATGTGTAGTTATTCAAAACATTTCCATAGTAGGTATATTGTGAAAGACTGACTATGTTTCCCTCCATCCTATCCCACCCCCCACTTATTCTATTTTCTGTTTTCCACAACGAAGCTCTGCAACTGTGAGGAGAGGAGAAGGAGCAGAGCTCAAGGTTGGGAAAGGACAAATTGCAGTTACAACTTTACAAAACAAAGTGCAGTTACAAAGTCACAGACTGGTTTTACAAGTTGGTTTCACAAATTTACATAGACCCCAGGTACCCGAACATTCCTTTTCATAACTGTTTACTTCTGACTATCCTCTCTCCCAATCGGCTCTCTTATCCCCTTCCCCCTAATTTCCCAAATATGTATGTATGTATGTATGTTATTCCCTCCTGAAGCCAAATTCAATGAGAGTAAAGTTGACCCATTTCCTTTCACTTTCTGGATCTTCCCCTCCATTGTAACAGTTTTCTCTTTCCTCTTTTATATGAAATAATTTACCCTAATCTATCTCTCCCTTTCTCCTCCCAATAAATTACTCTCTCACCTCTTAATTTTATTTTTAGATATCATTCCTTCAAATTCAACTCATACTGTGCTCTATGTCTATGTATGCATGTGTATATATGTATGCAAACACTCCCACATATATTTAGACACACATACATCCTCCTACACATACATATATATGTATGACATACACACAAACACACACACACACACACACATATATATACATATATATTCCCTTCAACTATCCTCATACTGAGAAAAGTCTTATAAGTTACAATTAGCATTTTTCCATGTAGGAATGTAAATAGTTCAACTAATAGTTCTGCTTGCTCATATTGCCAGCCATTTACTTGACTTTTGAGGTCTTTGACATGGTAGATCTCTGATTCCAGATTGCAGAGAGATATGTCTCAAATTGCTGGGGTTTTTGCACCTGCTGGACTTATTAGATGGGCACCTTCTCTGCAGCTTCCAGAAGCTCTGGCACAGTGACCACACATTCCAGGATCACCACCCAAGACTGTGATCCAAATCCAAGCAGGTTAAAGTAACAATGATCACCCTCTTAATGGTCTCTTGGTTCTCTTATGGTCTGCAGTCCAGGAACTCTGGAGGCAGCCACACAGAAGCAGCTGCAGCCACTGCACCTCTGTCACTTCTTGCCCTGGGAGCAGGGGCCAGACTGTGATCTTCTTTCACCATAGGTCCAACAAAGTTCCCCACTGGCCTTTTACTTTTTAAAAGAATTTAGATGCTTTGACATTTTGGTGTATGTATATTTAATATTGATATTTCTTTATTGTCTGTAGTGCTCTTTATCCAGATGTGGTTTCCCTTCTTAACTCTTTTTATTGGGTCTGTTTTTGCTTTTGCCTTGCCTGAGAGCATGCTACCCTTGTACCCTTCCCCTTCCAGGAATTCTTATTTTCCTTTGAGGCTTTGTTTGTAATTCTTTTGACTTCATTGGTGCCTTCTGAATTTCTGTTTTGATCTTGTCTGTCACCATAGTAGATTTTTATACTCAAGTTCTTCATCGTTTTTGCTCATTTCCCCCCCTTATTTCTTGATTTCAAACTTTATGTTAATATTGATCTCTGTTCTCAGCATGTGCAGTTCAGACAGATACTGTATCAAGTTTCAAGATTTTTTCACTGCTGCCTTCAAAGCTACTTCTTGTGACTTGGAATTTTTTAGTGCTTCCAAGGAGGTGTAACCTAGGGAGAAATGTAGTCACTATTCTGTTTGTCTGCACTCTGATTCTTACACAGGAAGAGTCTCTGATCCCTTGGGATTCCAATTCATTCTGCTCCTCAGCATCCTCCTCCCTTGTGACCAGAAGTAATACTGCCTTTCAGGGCTTCCACTCCCTCTTGACCAAAAATGCTTTTCTTTGCCCTCACAAAAAACCCAGAAGTTGATATAGACAATGGAGGTGCCAAACCATTTCCCTAAGGGCTACCACTTCACCTTGAATGAAAGCATTTCTCTCTGCCCTTCAACTATTTTCCAAAAGTGGGTATTGGCAGTGGAGTTGTCAAGTAGCATTTGATTCTGAATGTAATGCTATCACAGGAGTCCCCTGCAGCCTCTTTGTTAACAGTTGCCAGTTCCCTTTATCATTTCTTACCAGAGCGCTTAGGCACTCCTGAAGCTGCTACTGCTTCTATTACCACCATTAATCCCACCATTGCTGTTTCTTCCATGTGTGTTCAAATATACTAGGATTATTTTTTATTACTTCTGAGATTCTTCATTATATTAGCTTTATTTTTGCTTCAGATAAACCAGCTAGGTTTTTCTAAGCCTTATTCATTTACCGTTTAGAACTTATTTTTTTGATCAACAGCTTATCATTTAATACATGCTTGTTTTCAGTAGGCATAATGGAAACTATAGTATATGAACTGAAGTAAATTCTTATAGCTTCAAATGTTTATATACAATTATATTGATATGCCAAATGAATCACTAATAATAGGACAGAGTTGGACTAAATGGGAATGTCTGAAGGACATGCACATATATTTGTGTGCCTAAATAGACACAAACATAAAATCTACCTAGCTCCATACAATTTGAGACATCATTTTCTAGAAAACTAATTTATCAATTAAGTGAATTAGAGTACCCAGGCACTGAGACACACTGTGAATTCATCAGATAATTTTTTGACTTTGATTTAGTTTTTCTTTAATATCATTGTTAATATCAGAGACCTAGGCAATTTTCAAAGCTTTTATACTTTGTCAGATTATGGAATAGCCGGACTATATTTTTTACTTAAATTGAAAATTATTACATTAGAAACATAAAAGAAATAATAAAAACTTTAACATGAATTCAAAATTATTGATAACTCTAGGATATCATTATGTTAACTGAATATTCTTGTGCCATAAGAAAATACGAAAGGGAGGTTTCAGTGAAAATTTTAAGACTTGTATAAATTGATACAGAGTAGACTGAGTAAAACCAGAACAAAAATTTAAAGGATAACAATATACTGTAAAAAAAAAAACACTTTGAAAAACTTAAGAATTCCGCTTAATAAGGAATTTTAATTCCAGGGGACTTATGACTATGATGAGCATGCTACTCACTTCTTCGCTAAGAGGTTAATGGATTTGTGAAATACTCACATACACATGTACATGCATACATATATACATATATGTAACAGTTACATGCATAAAATGTATATATGCATAAGAAAAATACACATATATGTATGTAGATACATACCCATATATATATTATATATCCATGTGTGTGTGTACCTGTATTTCTGATCTCTTTAATTTTGGTGATATTTTCTCCATGGCTATTCCCTGAAACGTCCCCTCACACTTTCCATAGAGCCACTGTTTTTTCCATCTTTATTTACTCTGCTGAACCAAATCTTTCACACTGTTTCCTACCACTCCATCACTGCTGAAAATTTCCCCTCCTGACAGGAGTTTAAAATAGAGCTGAACATGCTCTGTATCGACATAACATCTAAGATATAGTTTAAAAAGGACTTTTACTCTCCTAATCTAACAGTTGTAGAATTATGAAGAATTGGGGCTGGAATGGACTTGCAGAGGCAAGTTAGTTTAGGGATTAATACATAAAAGGAATTTAACACTAAAAGCAACCAGTTAAAGGAAAAATGTCTAGCTGTAATTATGTTTGGGAAATCCATTATAGAAATCATGACTACTCAAGTGGGACAGTGAATGTTCTCACTTTTATGGACTTACGTTACATGGATTTACTGAGGGCTTTAGAACATGAAGGAGGGGTAGAGTGGTATTAGAGGTGTGCTAATATTTAACCCCTAGGCATTCCTGGGAAGATATTATACATACTTCCTTAAGTCTAGATAATCAATAAAATAATAAATCAAGTCTTGATTTGCAACTTATTTCTGAAATGCAAATGCTCATGTTGAAAATTTAAGTCAGCTGTCCAAGACAGAACCAGATTCGAAAAATCCCTGGGTGGCATAATAAATAATAATAATAATATAATAATAAATCCAAAATAAAAATTACAAATATAAATGCTTAGCCAAATAGAGAGGGGGAAAGTGAAGAATTGTCTGAATGGATATAGTGAAAAGATTACCAGTGAAAGTATATTTAAGCAATTAATATTTTGCTAAACCATAGAACGTTTGTGATTACTCATAATGTAATTTAAATAATTTTACAATGGATGACACATGTTTTTATGTAAGACATTATACTTGATAATAAGGATGCCAAGAAAAATTCAATGGGAAATTAATTTTAACATGATTATTGATATTATTTTATATATAAAAGAAGCTGCATGATTATTAGATTAATCCAATAGGACAGGGCTAAAAGGGAAGCATGCCCTTTTCTTCAGATTTGACTATCACCATTCAGTAAATCTTTAAGAATGACTTCATAAAGGAGTAACCTTCTATTTTTCTTTACTTCCCATCCTTCAATAGCATATTATACATAGTAAATTCCATTCCATTGGTCTTTTGGCAATCCTTATCATTGCCAAGTCTCTCTTTTTTCTACCTTTCTTCGCTTTTTTACTAACTAGTTCTTTTACCACATAATGTTCTACAGATAAGTATATTCCTTAAAGATCAAAACTTATATCTCTATTTATTCTCTTTCTCCAAAAATAAATAATTTTATATATTGACACAATATATGACTTTTGATTGATTGGCACAATGTCTTTTTAGGGTAACCTTGCTCATTACTTAAAATTTAGAATCTGTTTTCAGCCTACTTTTCTAAATATATGCCCACTGACTTGTTATTCTCTAAATTTTGCATTCTACCCCCAGCCTCAATGATATTGTCCAGGTTGCCCAAACTCCCATTCCTGGAACACACTCAACACCCTTTCAGCTACCTCCTATAAGACTCCTTCTTGACTACCCTGGTGTAAAACCAGGCTCAAACAGCTTCCCCGAGGACTGTTGCTGTGAACAGTTTCAAGGTTCTGATTACACAGCTGTAATAGAAATGAAAATTTATGTTGTTGCTATGTTTCTAAGATTTTATTGTGTAAGATCTTCCCTACCCCTAGGTTTAAGCACACCTGCAGCCTGTGGTGGGAGGATTGTTTTTCAGGAATGCCCACACGTTGTTGCTTTGTGATTGGGCAGTGAGTCAAGAGGGTTGTTACATTCTATGACCCAGGAGAAGGCTATATAATCCCTAATGTGAGATTTTGTTTTGGGGCTCACTTTGAGAAGTGTTGTGTGACTTGACCAGATGAGACTCTAGGCAGCCATTGAGAGCCCCCCATCTTTGAAGACCCAAATGTTGATGTTTCCCTCTCTGGAAACTGTGATTAAGTATCGATGTATGTAATGGTTGGACAATTTGGAAGCCTGTCTGCTGAAATGTTTCACCGTCTTGTAACTTCTGCTTATGGGTGGAGCCAAAATGGTGGAGTAGAAGCATGACCTTCCCACAGCTCCAGCTTCCACCTTCCCCAATCCATGTATAAAGGGGACTCTAAACAAACTTTGGAGCTGCAGAACCCACAAAATGACAGAGAGAAGCTAACCTTCCACCGAGGACAGCCCAGCAGACTGGCAGCAATAGGCCAGCGCAGCACTCTGTGAGCCAAGCCCAGCCCCTCACTGAGGCTTTAGCCCAGGGCAGGCCTGACCAGCCACCGGCCAGAGGAACTCCAGATCAGCAGCAGTGATGGCAATTTCCGTATTTATCAACACATAGATGTGAAGGACAAAGTGAGAGGTCAGTGCAGTCTGGACTTTGGGAACAGTAAGTGGGAGTGTGTGGCTTTTGCCCCTGGTGGCTAGAACACTGAGACACCAGCACAGCCAGCCAGTGCCACATAGCAGCTACAGCTCCTGGCCTGCAGAGTGTAGGGGGACCAAGCACCAGTCTGAGGGGTAATCGCTCTTGCTTTAACCTGCTTGGATCTGGATTGTAGTCTAGGGTGGAGGAACTGGGGTGTGTGTCCAGCTTGCCAGAGGGTGTGGAGACTTCAGAGAGGGAACCCATCTAATACCTCCAAGAGCTGAGAAAACCCCAGCATTTGGGACGAAAGCTCCCCTGTCTGGTGGCAAAGTCCTACTGTGGCAAAAAGCCCAAAAGTCAAGTAATTGAGTGGCAAAATGAGCAGGCAAAGGAAACAGAAGATTCCAACATTACACTCCTATTTTGGGGACAAAAAAGAGCAAAGCATGGGACAGGAGGAAAACAGTGAAGTCAGAACTCCTGCACCAAAAGCTTCAAAGGAAAATACAAGCTGGTTACAGGCCATAGAGGTCCTTAAGAAGCAGATAAGAGAAGTGGAGGAAAAATTGGAAAGAGAAATGAGAACAATGCAAGAAAATTATGAAATGAGAGTCAACAGCCTGACTGAGGAAAATAATACCTTAAAAAACAGACTGACTCAAATGGCAAAGGAGGCTCAAAAAGACAATGAGGTGAAGAATGCCTTAAAAAGTTGAATTTGCCAGATGGAAAAAGAATCTCAAAAGCTCAATGAGGAGAATCATTGATTGAAAATTAGATTGGAGCAAATGGAAGCTAATGACTTTATGAGAAATCAAGATGCTTTTAAACGGATCCAAACAAATGAAAGAATAGAAGTCAAGATGAAATATCTCATGGGAAAAACCACTGACCTGGAAAATAGATCCAGGAGAGATAATTTAAAAATTATTGTACTACCTGAAAGCCATGACCAAAGTAAGAACCTAGAAATCATCCTCCAGGAAGTTCTCAAGGAAAACTGCCCTGATGTTTTAGAACCAGAGGGCTTCGATGGTTCTTCTTCCATGGTTCTTGCTCCTACCCAAATCTATCCAACTGCCACCTGGGTTCAAAGGCAGACAGCTCTCAGTTCTTTATTCAGCTGCTTGTGCATTTCCTGTTTTATATTGAAGCTCACACTGTCTGGTTCACCTCAAGTCCTTCAGAGTTTCTTTTCCTAGGAAGACAAAGCCTAAAAAAAGCCACAATAACATTCTTTCACATTGCTGGCATCCTCATCAATTCAATTTCTGCCCAAGAAATCAACATAGACCCCAAAACAAGGTCAGAGACAAAGTAACATCAAACCAGACAGACAAAGTACTGGCACCACAGTCATGCTTCCTCCCAGTTTTCCTTTGTTCTCATTTCTCAGTTCTGGCTGGCTGTCAGAAATTCTCAGCAGCTACAGTGAGCCCTGTGAAGTTCTTGGCATCTCTGGCTGGCCCTCAGAAATCCTCAGAAACTCCATCTGGCCCTCAGAAATCCTCAGAAACTCCATCTGGCCCTTATAAGTCCTCAGCAGCTCCAACTGATTCTTAGAAGTTCTCAACAGCTATCAGAAGTTCTGCCACTACAAGTTCTATTCTCAAAATCTTTTCTCTTCTCATTTCTCTGTTCTTCTCAGTTCTCTTCTCAATTCTTAGCTCCTCAGCCTCCATGCTGCTTGCTCTGATAAGTTCTGGCTCTATAGCTTGGGTTTTTTTTTAAATAAGGTATTAGCCCTTCCCTGTTCCAGCCTCTTTCTGTTACATCAGCAAGTCCATCCCACTGTGGGGTTTACAAGTTCTGGGTCTTAATACTTGAAACAATCATGAACTTGGAAAAAGGTGCGAAGTACCTGTTTGATTGCAAATACAAGGGACTGGGAAGATCTTCAAATTCCCATTACCAATACATCTGGTTGTTAGTGCTCACAATCCCTTCTCAATTTATTTCATTTTTTTCCTGCTTATGTTAAATCCTGTACTAGGACACACATTTCTTGAAGTCAGGAGGTTTATGTTTGCTTCTATGCTTGTTTTTTTCTTTGTATTCCCAGCATCTTGCATAGTGCCTTGAGTGTAGTAGGCTCTTAATAAGTATTAATCAAATTCAACTGACTTGAATTCATGATGAAGTCACTATAAAGTCATTGGCATACTTTCCTGTACCTTATGTTTTATTCTACAAATGAATAAAATGAACATGGGGTATACATGTCAAATCTTAACCAGATGTTTATTTCTTAATATGATAGTATATCTTCCTTACACAGAAACCATAGCAATGGGATCATTTTTAATTCATGAAATGGCATGTCATTTAACATTTATTCAAACTGCATCTACTTAATGAGGTACAAAAGTTGTGCTTTAACTTTACTTACTGGATTGAAAAAAATGAGGAATTGAATATAAAATTTTCTGCTTAAATAATATATCAAAGCTATGTTGAAACATCTCTATCTTCTTCATCTGAAAACTTTGAGGAAATTATTTGAATATCTAAATTAATTATCAGTGGCGATTTCTTTTTTCAAATTCATTTTTTTCACTTTTTTTTTCTTTTTGTCTTTATTAATTTGTTTGGTTATTTTTAGTTTACAAGACTCAGTTTCACAATCTCTCGAGTTTCAAATTTTCTCCTCCTCCCTTTCTTCCCTCCCACCCCCATGGCCTCATGCAATCAAGTATAGGATCTGCAAATACTTCCACATTAGACATTAGTTAAGTTATTAAGAAGGATTGTAACAGATGGAATGAACAGTGGGAAAGAGGGAACAAAACCAAACAAGAAAAAGAAAGAGAGCAGGTAATTTGCTTCAATTTGCATTCAAAGTATCTTCTTTCTAGTTCTTCCTCTGAATGTAGACATTGCTATACATCATGAGACTTTTGGAGTTGTCTTATAACCTTGCATTGCTGAGAAGAGTCCATTCTATCAAAGTTCTTCATCACACATGCGTTGTGTCAGTAACTATTCAAATTTCTGCTGGTTCTGCTCTTCTCAATCAGCATCAGTTCAAATAAGCCTCTCCAGGTAAATATAAAGTCCATCTGCTCCTCATTTCTTATAGCATAAAAGTATTCCATTACATTCACATACCACAACTTGTTTAGCCATTACCCAGTTGATGGGCATCCACTTAATTTAAAATTCTTTGACATCACAAAAAAAAATGTGGTTATAAGTAGTTTTGTACATATGGGTATTCCTCCAACTTCTATGTTCTCTTTGGGATATAATGCTAGAAGTGGTGTTCCTGGGTCAAAGGTATTAACTTATTTGTGGCCCTTTGGACACAGTTCCAGATTGCTCTCCAGAATGATGGAATCACTTCACAACTCCATCAACAATGCATTAGTGTTCCAATTTGTCCACATACTCTCCATGACTTGTCATTTTCCTGTTTTGTAATTTTAGCCAATCTGTCTAATGAGATTTGGTACCTCAGAGTTGTTTTAATTTGCAATTCTCTAATCAATATTGATTTAGAGAATTTTTTTCTGATGCTTATAGATATATTTAATTTCTTCCTCTGAAAACTGCCTGTTCATATCATTTGACCATTTATCAATTGGGGAATGACTTGTATTCTTATAGATGTAACGCAATTCTCTATATATTTTAGAAATGAGGTTATTATCAGAGACATTGGTTGTAAAAAATTCTTTCCAAATTTTCCTGTTCCCTCTTCATCTTGGTTACATTTCTTTGTTTGTACAGGGACTTTTCAATTTAATGTAATCAAAATTATCCATTTTGCATTTTATAATACTCTCTAAATCTTTTTGGTCACACAGTCTTCCCCTCTCTACAAATCTGACAGGTAAACTATCCCTTGCATTCCCAGATTGCTTACAGTATCAGCATTTATACCTAGATCATTCACCCATTTAGACTTCATTTTGGTATATGGTGTTAGATAATGATCTATGCCCAGTTTCTGCCACACTATATTCTAGTTTTCACAGCAGTTTTTGTCAAATAGTGAGTCCTTATTCCCAAAAACTGGGGTCTTTGGGATTATAAAATACTAGATTACTATAGTCATTGACTGCTGTGTTTCATGTGCCCAATCTATTCCTTTGATTCACAGCTCTATTCCTCTGATTCACAGCTCTATTCCTCAGCCACTACCAAGTAATTTTGATGACTGCTCCTTTGTAATACAGATTATAGTCTGGTATAACTAGGTCACCTTTCGTAGCATTTCTTTCATTTATTACCGGGATATTCTGGGCGTTTTGTTATTCTAAATGAATTTTGTTACTAACATTTCTAACTCTCTAAAGAAAATTTTAGGTAGATTGTTTTGTATGGCACTAAATATGTAATTTAATTAAGGTAAAATTGTCATTTTTATTATATTAGCCCCACCCACCCAGCCATGAGCAATTGATGTTTCTTCTAATTAGTTACATCTGACTATATTTATGTGAAAAATACTTTGTAGTTGTGTTCATATAGGTCCTGCGTTTCTTTTGGCAGGTAGATTTCCAAATTTTTTTTATAATATATACTGTAAGTTTAAATGGAATTTCTCTTTCTGTCTCTTGCTGTTGGATTTCATTAGAAATACACAGGAATGCTGAGGATTTATGTGGATTTATTTCTTATCCTGCAACTTTGCCAAATTTATTTATTGTTGTAAGTAGTTTTTTTCAAAGAGTGATATCATAGTCTCTTCTTTGACTAATTTAATTCCTTTGATTTCTTTTTCTTCTCTAATTGCTACTGCTAACATTTATACTACAAAATTGAATTAGAGGGGTGATAGCAGAAATCACTGTTTCACCCCTGATCTTATTGGAAATGCTTCTAGCTTATCCCCATTACATATAACAGTTGCTGATGGGTTTAAATAGATGCTACCTATTATATTTTTTTTAATTTTTGGTCATTATTAATTTTGTTTGTTTACTTTTAGTTTACAAGATTCAGTTCCACAATTCCTTGAGTTTCAAGTTTTCTCTCCCTTCCTCCCCTCCTGCCCTCATTGTGGCATACAATCAAATATAGAATCTCCAAATACATTCTCTTAGACATTAGTAGGGTTATAAAGAAGGATTGTATCAGATAGAATGAACAATGGGAAAGAGGAAACAAAACCAAACAAGAAAAAAAAAGATCAGGTAGTTTGCTTCAATCTGCATTCAAATTCTGTTCATTCTGGTTCTTTCTCTGGATGTAGACATCTCCTTCCATCATAAGTGTTTTGGGTTGAATTATGAGCCTGCATTGCTGAGAAGAGTCCAGTCTATCAAAGTTGGTCGTCACACATACATTGTGTGCATAATTGCGTACAAATTTCTCCCAGTTTTACCCTTCCCACTCACCATCAATTCATATAATCCTCTCCAGGTAAATATGAAGCCTATCTGCTTCTCATTTCTTATAGCACAATAGTATTCCATTACATACATATACCAAAACTTGTTTAGCCATTGCCCAATTGATGGGAACCCCTTACTTTCCAATACTTTGCCACCACATAAAAAGCTGCTATAAATATTTTTGTACCTATAGGTCTTCCTCCCACTTCTATGATTGATTTGGGATGCAACCCAATTCCTGGGTCAAAGGGTAAGAAATTATTTATAACCCTTTGAGCATAATTCCAGATTGCTCCCCGGAAAGGTTGGATCAGTTCACAACTCAACCAGCAATGCATTAATGTTCCAATTTGCCCTCGTCCTCTCCAGCATTTGTCATTTTCCTCTTTTGTTGTCTTAGCCAATCTGACTGGTGAGATAGGGTACCTCAGGGTTGTTTTTATTTGCATTTCTCTAATTAATAGTAATTTAGATCATTTTTCATATGCTTATAGATATCTTTAATTTCTTCCTCTGAAAACTGCCTGTCCATATCGTTTGACCATTTATCAATTGGGGGATGACTTATATTCTTATAGATTTTACTCAATTCTCTGTATATTTAAGAAATAATTCCTTGATCACAGACATAGTTCATAAAAATCCTTTCCCAATTGTCCACTTCCCTCCTAATCTTGGTTACATTGGCTTTGTTTGTACAGAAGCTTTTCAATTTAATGTAACCAAAATTATCCATTTTGCATTTTATAGTGCTCTCTAATTCTTATTTGGTCATAGAGTCTTCCCCTCTCCATAAATCTTACAGGTAAACTATCCCTTGCTTTCCCAGATTACTTACACTATCAGCCTTTATAATTAGATCATACATCAATTTTGACTTGATTTTTGACTCTTTGCCCAGTTTCTGTCATAATATTTTCTAGATTTCCCAGCAGTTTTTGTCAAATAGTGAGTTCTTATTCCTAAAACTGGGGTCTTTGGGTTTATCAAATAGTAGATTACCATATTCATTGACTGCTGAGCCTCGTGTACACAATCTATTGCATTGATCCACTACTCTATTCCTCATCAAGAACCAAGTAGTTTTGATGACTGCTGTTTTATATTACAGATTAAAATCTGGTTTGACTAGGCCATCTTATATAGCATTTCTTTTCATTCATTGCCTGGATATTCTGGACCTTTTGTTCTTCCAAATGAATTTTGCTACTATTTTTCTATTTCTATAAAGCAGGTTTTTTCTGGTAAATTTATTATTATGATATTAACATACAATTTAATTTGGGTAAAATAGTCATTTTATTATATTAGCTTGAGATGGCCATGAGCAATTAATGGTTTGCTAGTTACATCTGCCTTTATTTGTGTGAAAAGTGTTTTGTAGTTGTGTTCATATAGGTCCTGGGTTTATTTTGGCATGTAGATTCCCAAATATTTTATAATGTCTATAGTAACTTTAAATGGAATTTCTCTTTCTATCTCTTGGTCTTGAATTTCATTAGAAATATACAGGAATGCTGAGGATTTATGTGGGTTTATTTTATATCCTGCAACTTTGTCAAATTTATTTATTGTCTCAAGTAGTTTTTTTTTTTACTTGAATCTTTAGGATTCTCGTAGTCTATCATCATATCATCTTCAAAGAGTGATAGTTCGGTCTCTTCTTTGCCTAATTTCATTCCTTTGATTGCTTTTTCTTCTCCAATTGCTACTGCTAACATTTCTAGTACCAGATTGAATAACAGGGGTGATAGTGGAAACCCCTGTTTCACCCCTGATCTTATTGAAAGCTTCTAGCTTATCCCCATTATATATAATACTTGCTGATGACTTTAAATAGATGCTACCTATTATTTTAAGGAAGGCTCCATTTATTGATATAATTTCTATTGTTTTTAATAGGAATGAATGTTGTATTTTGTCAAAAGCCTTTTTGCATCTATTAAGTTAATCATGTTGTTTTGCTAGTTTTATTGTTGATATGATCAATTACACTGATGGTTTTCCTAATATTAAACAATCTTTGTATTACTGGAATAATGCCTACTTGATCAAAATATATTATTCTTGTGATACATTACTGTAGTCTTTTTGCTAATATTTAAAAAAATTGCATCTATATTCATGCAGTAAATTGGTCTATAATTTTCTTTCTCTCTTTTATCTCTTCCTGATTTAAATATCAGTACCATATTTGTGTCATAAAAATAATTTGGTAGTACTCCTTTTTCACTAATTTTCCCAAATAGTTTGTGGAGTACTGGAATCAATTGTTCTTTAAATGTTTGATAGAATTCGCTAGTAAATCCATCTGGCCCTGGAGATTTTTTTCCAAGGAAGTTCACTGATAGATTGCTTGAATTCATTTTCTGAGATGGGGTAATTTAAGTAATTTACTTCCTCTTCAGTTAATCTGGGCAACTTATATTTTTATAAATGTTCATCCATTTAACTAAGATTGTCATATTTATGTGCATACAATTTGGCAAAAATGATTCCTAATTATTGTTTTAATTCCCTCTTCATTGGAGGTAGATTCACCCTTTTCATTTTTGATACTAATAATTTGTTTTTTTTGTTTCTTTTGTTATAATGTTCACTAATGGTCTATCAATTTTATTTTATTTTTTTTATAAAAGCAGCTCTTTTTATTATCTCAATAGTTTTCTTAAATTCATTTTAGTAACATCTCCTTTGGTTTTCATCATTTCAAATTTAGTACTTAATTGAGGATTTTCAATTTGTTCTTTTTCTAGCTTTTTCAATTGCAGGCCCAATTCATCGACTGCCATTTTCTCTAATTTATGTATGCACTCAGGGATATGTAATTTCCCCTAAGAACTGGCTTTACTGCATTCCACACATTTTGGTATGTTTTCTCAATATTTCCATTCTCTTGAAGGAAGTTACTGCATTTTTCTATAATTTCTTGTTTGACGCACTCATTCTCTAGGATTAAATTATTTAGTTTCCAATTAGTTGTTACTCTATCTTTCCATGGCCCTTCATTGCATGTGATTTTTATAGCATCACGATCTGAGAAGGATGCATTTAATATTTCTGCCCTTCTGCAATGAATTGTGATGTTTTTATGCCCTAGTACATGGTGAATTTTTATGTATGTTCCATGTACCACTTAGAAGAAGGTACATTCCTTCTTGTCCCCATTCAGATTTCTCCTGAGACTTATCATATCTTGCCTTTCTCCTTAACTTCTTTCTTGTTTATTTGGAGATTAGAATTATCAAGTTGAGAGGGGGAGTTTGAGGTCCCCCACTATTACGGTTTTGCTATCTGTTTCTCCCTATTATTCCCTTACCTTCTCCTCTAGGAATTTGGATGCTCTACCACTTGGTGCATATATGCTAAGTAATGATATTGCTTCATTCTTGATTGTGTCTTTTAGCAGGATATAGTTTCCTTCCTTGCCCCTTTTGATTAGATCTATTTTTCCTATTGCTTTCTCTGAGATAAGGATTTCTACTCCTGCTTTTGTTTTTATTTAACTGAAGCATAGTATCTTCTACTCCAGCCTTTTACCTTTACCCTGTGTGTATCCCCTCATTTCAAATGTGTTTCTTGAAGACAGCATATTATAGGATTGTAGTTTATAATCAATTCTTCTATCCATCTCTATTTTATGGGACGGTTCATCCCATTCACATTCACTGTTATGATTGCTGTCTGGATCTTTCCTTCCATCCTATTCCCTCTCCTGTTTTTGTTTTTATTTCTTTCTTCTCCTTCCCCCTCTTTAAGAGTTTTCTTTTACACCACTGTCTCCCTCAATGTTCCCTACCTGTGATTCCCCCCTCTTTACCTACCCTTTTCCCTTACTATGATTTCCCTCCCTTCTAGCCATCAACTCTTTTTATCTCCCCCTTACCCATTCTACAGCTTGTAGGGCACAATGGATTTTTATACTTATTGGAGTATGTTATTCCCTCTTTGACCACAAACCAATGACAGTAAATTTCATACAGTGCTCCTCTTCCTCCTTCTTTTCCATTTATTATAATGGGTTCTTGTGTCTTTTCAAATTAAAACCTTAAACTTAACTGATGTTGATCCCTCTTTGAACCAGGACCAATTAGAAAAAAAAATTCATTCTGTTCATCTCCCTCCCTCCTTCCCCTCTCCTAAAAAATATTTTTATGCCTCTTCATTTTTTTGTAAATTTTATTAAATTCATAATTTACTTTTTTCTGTCTCATCCTTTCCTTTTCTCCCATTACAATCCTTTGAACCTCTTAAGAAGGTGATTTTTTATCATCAGATTAGTTCATTTACACCCACAATCTCAATCTATGTATAACCCTTTAAATGTCATGATAATCATATAAATTTCAACAGTTTGCTCTTATTGAATCCCAAGTTATGCGTATGTGTGTGTGTTTTCCTTGTTTACCTCATTATATCTTTCTTGAGTCTTGTAATTGGAAAATAAATTTTCATTGAGCTCTAGATTTTTCATCAGGAAAGTCTGCAAGTACCTTATTTCATTAAATGACCATCTTCTTGCCTGAAAGTTGATTCTCACTTTTGCTGGGTAGTTGATCCTTGGTTGCAGTTCTAGCTCTTTTGCCTCACAAAATAGCAAATTCCAATCCCTCTAATGTTTTAATGTAGAAGCTGTTAAGTCCTGTGTAATCCTGACTGTAGTTCCGTGATATTTGCATTGTTTCTTTTGGCTGCTGGCAGTATTTTCTCCATGATCTTTTAATTCTTCAATTTGGTTAGTATATTTCTTGCAGTTTTCAATTTGAGATCTCTTTCAGGAGGAGTCTAGTGAATTTTTTCAATAACTATTTTACCCTCTTATTCTAGGCCCTCAGGAAAATTTTCTTTGACAATCTTTTGGAACACGTTGTCCAGGCTGCTTTTTTCATCATGGCTTTCTGGTAGATAATTAATTTTTATGTTATCTCTCCTGGATCTGTTTGCAAGATCAGTTGTTTTTCCAATGAGATATTTTCACTTTCTTATAATTTTTCAATCTTCATGTTTTGTTTGATTGACTCTTGATGCATCATAGAGTCCTTAGCTTTGATTTGACTGATTATTATTTTTAGTGAATTATTTTCTTCTGTTAATCTTTGAAGCTCCTTTAAGAGGTACATTAGGTATGTATTTTTCCAGTTATATTTTGAACCTCTTGGCCCAGTTCACAAATTTTACTTTTTAGGGATTTTTTTTTCTTCATTGAATTTTTTATTTTAATTTTGTCACTGTAGATTTAAATTTATCTTCTACCTCTCTAATTTGGCTTTTTAAATCTTTCTTGAGCTCCTCCAAAAAATCTTTTTGGGCTTGAGGCCAGTTCATATTTCCCTATGTGGTATCAGGTGTGGATACAGAGTCCGTGGTGTCTCCTGACAGTGATTATTCTCATTCACAATAATAGGATTCAATTATCTTTGGTCTTCCCTTTGCAAATTGCTTCCCACCCATTTTGATTGTCTATTTCCCGACCTTTAATGTGTATTTATGCTTCTGAGGTACAGAGGGCTCTGATCCATGCTTCTCAAACTGGGAGCTAGTTGCCTGGTTGTTGACTTTGTGTGCTGTAGCCTCTAGGTGTCTACACTGAGGCTAAGGCCAGGACTCTCATTATTTCCCCTGAGTTACCCTGAGGTTAACACAGTAATCTGTGGGGAAGTAGTGGTCTGGCCACTTCAGAATTCTGCCTCTATGCCCCTGGGCTATAGCTCAGGCAGGATCAGCAGCTGGCAGCCAGCAGATCTGGTGTCTGAAAATTCCCTTGGTGGTACTAAGGCCCACTGGGCTTGTGTTATTAGTGCTTGCTAGGCTCCACCACCCTGGGATTCTGAATCTCCTGCTGGTCAGCTGAGGCAGGGCTTGTTAGGACCCCTCCTGCCCTTTGCTTCAGACTCCTTAGTGCCTTAGTTGCACCCTTTCTCAGTGTCTCCTAAACCCGAGGCTATTTCCACTATTTCAGAATTTTACTTGTTTATTGCAACAAGGGAATACGCACAGGGTAAAGGTAAAAGGCTGGAGTAGAATATATTATGCTTCAGCTGAAGTAAAAAAAAAAAAGCAGAGGTAACAATCCTATCTCAGAGAAAGCAAAAGCAAAACTAAATGTAATCAAAAAAGATAAGGAAGGAAACTATATCCTGCTAAAAGGCACCATCAAGAATGAAGCAATATCATTACTTAGCATATATGCACCAAGTGGTAGAGCATCCAAATTCCTAGAGGAGAAGTTAAGTGAATTAGAGGAAGAAATAGATAGCAAAACTATAGTAGCGGTGGAGCTCAATCTCCCCCTCTCTGAACTTGATAAGTCTAATCTCAAAAAAAAAAACAAGAAATAAGTTAAGGAGGTGAATAGAATGTACTCTGGAACATTTATCTCTGGGTTTTCTGGGTCAGGGAACAAGATTTTGAGCAGGTAGGGTTAACTCTTCCATACTGGCCTCTAGAAATTCAGGTAGATGATTTTTAAACTTCCAGGCTGTGGCCTGATCACCCCAGAAAAAGCTCTGCTTTAGGCCGTGCATTTTCTCTTATCCAGTTTGGAATGATCCTCAGTCCTGTGTGGATACACCTGCGAATCACCTTTGGGGTGGATGAGTCCACTGGCTGGGGCTCCTTCTCACTCAGCAGAACACAATTCTCCTCTCTGGTCCATGGTGGTGTAGCCCCTCCAGGTTCCATGCTCCCCCTGCCCATATTTTAATGGGCATTTTCCTGGGGTGGGAAACTGCCACTCTCCATCTCCCAGTGGATTTTGTCACTCTAAAATTCATTCAGATTCACTTTTTAAAGTTTAGTTTTGAGATTCATGGAGGAACTTAGAAAAGTTACTTCTTCCATTCTGCCATCTTGGTTCCACCTCCCTCAGTGGTAATTTCTAATTTAATTCCATTGGTAGCTGACTCCTTTTTTTTCCAAAGTGTAAAATTTAGAGGCATAATCACAGATGCCTTACATTTGATTAATTATGCTAGACTGTGTAGCTAAACACTGGCTAAAATAAATGACTCACTGGTTAAATATAGAACTGGTGCTATATCTACTAATATTTTTGACATCAGAATCTCTTAAAGCTCTGCATATGTGTCACAAAGAGAAGTAGAGCAAATAATCAGAATCAATTAGGCAAAGCCATTTTCTCTTTAGAAAAGTGGGTCACCATCTCACATGACTGAAAATTGATAAGACAATACTGCATCTAGAAGCAATATGGTGGTTCTAAGTTCTTATAGTTGTAACTAGCAAGTACCCAGCTGTAACAAAGTTGGATGGTTTCGTATAGATCACTTCTACCTTCTCCCTCTGAATGACCCAGTGAAACAACCTAATTTTCATTCTCTCCTCTCCCTTCACCCTGATCCAAGTCTAGAGATGTTTATAGGCAGAAGAGGTGTGAGACTAAAGGCTTCCTATGACTACAAGGAACACACAAAACTGCCAAGTGTTGCCCAAGTCTTACTCAAATGTAATAAAGAAATGATTGTTAATATGTTATTATAATAAGATAGTTAATATAATACAAGATAGTTAATGTTATTTTTTGTTTGTTTTCTGTATGAGGGATCCATTTCTGTATGAGTTTGACCCCACTGGTCTACAAATCGCAACTACAGTCTAAACAACCATATAAAACCACAAAAAAAGCTTATTTTTATTTTTTAAGCCTAAGTAAAAGGAAAAGTCATGAATTGGTTAAAATGTTGCATTTTAGGAAGATAATCAAATATTATTCATCAAAATAATTATTATAAGTTTTTCCCCCACATATAGTTGTGAGTTGCCCAGGTCAAAATCAAATCTAGACCCCATGCACAGACAATTTTAATGCCTTGGTTTGTTATTGTTTCTTTGTTTGAGATATTAGCTAACCTCCTATATGCAACTACTATAAAGACATATGTTGCTAAACAGTTATTATCATCTATAGATCTTATATAAGGAAAAGCAATTCAAAAGACCCACATTAAAACAGAAATTATAAACACATGTAAATAACAGAAAAAAAAAAACTTAGAAGAAAATTGCCTGTCATTGATAGGTGGAGATAAAAATAGACTGGGAGAGAGAACTGAAACACTTGACTAATCTCAGCAGTCTCTCTGGGAGCAACAGGAGAGCCTCTTATCAGTTAGGAATTTATTAGGCAGAAGCAATATAACTGACCATATGAAAAGCCAAGCATGAGCAGCTTTCCAGAGGATTGCTACTATGAAGAGCTTTAAGGTTGTGATCACATAGTATAGGGAACTCTATCTATTCAGCAGTAAACTAACGAAAGCATTCACAGAAACCAAAGGACAGCATTCACAATGTTATAAAATAACAACTTATCACTAAAGTGGCCACATAGTTTTCAACAAAGCGGCCACATATTTTTAAACAAAAGATATTCAGTAAGTCCTTAATTCAATCATCCTTAAGGAGAAAGCCTCCCTAAGGGGAAGAAAGTACAAAGATCTAAGTTGTCCACCTCTAGTTCGCATTGTCTTAATCTCTCAGCTAAAAAATCTTCTTTCTTCTTGATTGGAGATTAGTTTCCAATCATCCTTAACTCCATCATCCTTAAGAGTTACAAGGTACAGAGTACAAACTTCTCCCACACCTAGGCCACAGTGAATCATGATCTTCTCAGTCGGCACTAAGTACCCAAGGAGAGGTCTTTTCATTTTTACTTTAGGCTTGCTCCCGGATTCCATAGTAACTCTTCCATGGATCCAGAACCTGCCTGAATCTACCCAATTGTCACCTGGATTCACAGGTAGGCAGCTCTTAGCTCCCCTACTGGCTCCTCATCCAGTTCCATATTGAAGCTCACAGTGTCCAGTCCACCTCAAGTCCTTCACTGTTCCTGTTTCTGGGAAGACAAAGCTTAACAGAGCAAAAACAACATTCAGTCACATTGCCAGCACCATCATTAATTCACTATCTGCCTGTGAAATCAACACAGACCCACATTCAAGGTTTGAGAACTCAACACATATCATCAGTATTGTCCCAGGACCTCTGAAACCCTCCTCCAGGACTTCTGTAAACAGACAACCATAAAATCATCTTTCAGGGCTTCTAGTAAGGTCCCAGAGCTTCTGTACAAAGTATCACAAATAAAAATCAACACAGACAGAACATAATAACAGAGTGCCTGGCCAACACCACATTTCCCTTCTCAGTTCTGCTCTTTCCCAGCTTGGGCTTCTCCTTATATATGGTCATTAGCTCCTTCCCCTTCCTCCCCTTCCTGTTGCATCAGCAAGTTCCTCCCACTGTGGTTTTCACAAGTTCTGTTTCTTAACAAAGACATGATATAATCATGGAAAAGGCTCGAAAGAAACTTGAACTGAAACAACTAAATAATGTGCTAATAATGTGCAAAATAATGAAATAGCTGAAACAAGGCACTAAGTACTTCTTTGCTTACTATTACACCATACTACTATCTTGATATAGTATTCAAATCTTGATGTATTGCATATTCAGGAAGGACTAGCACCTCTTATGTGAGGGCTTGCCAAGCCCATTTCAGGGCTTCCCATCCATAGTTGATGTCTACCTGATTCACCCAACTCTCCCCTGTCACTGCAAAGTACTATAACATGTGTGCCAGTAAAAACATCTTCGAAGAAGTAATAAAAGGGAAGGTAGCCTAGCCATACCAGATCTTAAATTATGTTTAAAGCAGCATTCATCTAAACTACTTGATACTGGCTAAGAAACAGGGTAGTGAATCAGTGGAATAGTCTAGGTACACAAGACATATTAGTCAATAAATATAGTAATCTACCGTTTGATAAACTGTAAGGGTTATGGGATTTAAAAATCTTCCATGCCCCGTTGGACTTGCTGACGTAGCAGGAAGGGGCGGAGCAAGAGGAAGCGGAAGCCAAGCTAGCGTTCCTGTGGTGGCTGGCGGTGGTGGCGGCGGCAGCAGCAGCAGAGGCAGCGGCAGCGCAAAGCCCTTTTTGACTTAGCCAGAATTTCTGCTAAGGACTCCTGCTGAGGACTGCTAGGGGCCGGAGCTGCTGGGAGCGCGCTTCCCTGACGCTGGGTGGTTGCTGTGAGTGGGGAGAGGAGGACCTTTGCCTGAGGTAGCCTGTTCTGTTTTAAAGGCTTGAAAATGTGGGTACTTTCTGGTTTTGGGACTCAGTCTTTTGGTATCTTAATAAATTTTCTAGTTTATTTCCCCATATGGCAAGCATGACGTATTTTGTAATGGATAATTATATCAGTATATTTGTAATCTCCATAGGCATTGTGAATATGGCATTGCTGATACATAAACCCAAAGAATCCAGCTTCTGGGATAATAACTTACTATTTAACAAAAACTATTGGGAAACCAAAAATAATCTGGCAGAAACTAGGCATAGACCAATATCTTACACTGTATACCAAGATAAAGTCAAATTAGGTAAACAATATAGATAAAAAGGGTGATTCTGTAAACAAACTGGGAAAGCAAGAAATAGCTTATCTGTCAGATTTATGGAGAATGGAAGAATTTACAATTAAAAAGAGATAGGGCACATTATGAAATACAAAATAGTTTTTATTATATTAAATTGAAAAATTTTTGCACAAAGAAAGGCAATGCAACCAAGATTAGAAGAGAAGCAGAAATGTGGGCAAGAAGCTTAACAAACAGTGTCTCTGATAAAGGCCTCATATCTTTCTTTTAAAAAAAATATTTATTTTTAGTTTTCAACATTCATTTCCACAAGATTTTGACTTACATTTTTTTTCTCCCCATCTTTCCCCTACCCCCACTCCAAAATAGCCAGGCTACCGAATACCCTTTCCCCCAGTCTCTCTTATATCCTCCTGCAGCATCCCCCCAACATTCTAGTAGGGCAAGATGGGTTTCTATAGCCCAGTACCTGTATATCTTATCTCCCAGTTGCATGTAAAAGACACATTTTTAAACATTTGCTTTTAAAACTTTGAGTTCCAGATTTTTTCCCTTCTTCCCTCCTCACCCACCCCCACTGGGAAGATAAGCAATTCAACATGGGTTGTACATGTGTAGTTATCCAAATCATTTCCATAGTTGTTATATTGTGAAAGACTAACTATATTTCCCTCCCTCCTATCCCACCCTCCACTTAATCTATTTTCTCCTTTGACCCTATCCTTTTTCAAAAATGTTTGCTTCTAACTACCTTCTTCCCCAATCTGCCCTCCCTTCTATCATCCCTCCCTCTTATCTCCTCCCCCTCCCCTATTTTCCTGTAAGGCAAGATACCCAATTGAGTGTGTATGTTATTGCCTCCTTAAGCCAAATTCAATGAGAATCAGGTTGTCCCATTCTCTTTCACCTTCCAGCTCATATCTTCCATTGTAACAGTTTTCTCTTGCCTCTTTTATATGAGGTAATTTACCCTAATCTATCTCTCTATTTCTCCTTCTCCCAATAAAATCCTCACTCACCTCTTAATTTTATTTTTCAGATATCATACCTTAATATTCAACTCATCCTTTACCCTTTGTGTATACATGAGCATACATATGTCCACACTCACATACATATTTATATACACATACGACCTCCTATACATACACACACAATATGTGTGTATACATGTGTGTATATATATATGATACAGGAGCTCTGACTTCACTATCTTCCTCCCATTCCATGCCTTGATCCTTTTTGTCCCTGAAAAAGGATTCTATGGTCTATCTGTGCTTCTTCTGCTTGCTCATATTCACAGCCAATTGATCTATTTTATACACACATACACACACACACACATGTATACACACACATATTCCCTTCAGGTATCCTTATATTGAGAAAAGTCTTATTAGTTACAATTATCATTTTTCTACATAGTAATATAAATAATTTAACTTTATTAGGTTCCTTACAATTTCTTTTTCCTGTTTACCTTCTCATGCTTCTCTTGCTTCTTGTATTTGAAACTCAAATTTTCTCTTCATCTCTGTTTTTTTTCATCAAGAATATTTGAAAATATTCTATTTCATTGACTGACCATATTTTCCCCTGTAGCATTATATTCAGTTTTGCTAGGTAGGTGATTCTTGATTTTAGTCCGAACTCCTTTGACCTCCAGAATATCATATTCCAAGCCCTATGATCCTTTAATATAGAAACTGCTAGGTCTTGTGTTATCCTGGTTTTGTTTCCACAGTATTGAAACACTGATTCATTGTTGGTGGAGTTATGAACTGATACAACCATTCTGGAGAGCAGTTTGGAATTATGCCAAAAGGGCTATAAACCTGTGCATACCTGGCAAAAGCACTTCTAGTTCTGTATTCCAAAGAGGTCATAAAAATGGGAAAACTACCTACAAGTACAAAATTATTTACAGCAGTTCTTTTTGTGGTGGCCAAGAAGTGGGCATTGAGGGGATGCTCATCAATTGGGGATAGGCTAAACAAGTTGTGGTATTTGAATGTAATGAAATACTATTGTTACATAAGAAATGATGAGTAGGAAGACTTCAGGAAAAAAGCTGGAAAGACTTATTTGAACTGTTACTGAGTGAAGTAAGCAGAAACAGGAGGGCATTGGACACAATAAGAGCAACATTGTGTCATGACTAAATTTGATAGACTTAACTCTTCTCAGCAAGCAAGGTTCTAAGATATCTCCAAAAGACTCATGGTGGAAAATGTTATCCACATCCAGAAAAATAACTATGGAGATTGAATTTATATCAAATATACTATTTGCTCTCTCTCTCTTTTGTTTTTATTTGTTTTTTTTTTCTTTCTTGTGGTCCTCCCATTGGTTCTAATCCTTCTTTACAGCATGACTGAAGCCAAAATATTTAAATATGAATGTGTATGTAGAGTCTATATCAGATTGCATGCTATCTTAGGAAGGAGGGTGGGGAGAAAGAGGGAGAAAATTTAGAGCTCAGAATCTTATGAAAGTGAATGTGGAAAACTAAAAATAATTAATTTATTAATAAAAATACCATATCTTGGAAGTAAAACTAAATCAGTTTGAGATAAACCAACAGGCCTCAAACTCATCTGTGAATTAGACATGTATCTACCTCAAATATGTGGAGATTTACCCTGGCAGGGTGGGTGAGAACAATATGCTCTAATAGCCATGAAGAGAGCTGAAGCAGGTGCCATGGAACACTTAGAGATTGATCAGATATCAAGGTCAGATATGCCAAAGTCATCCACTGAATGCCAGGCCATCACCAGTCATCTCGACTTTTGTTTTGTCACTGGTCTTCAATGACTGTGGAAGAGAGAGTGAGGCTGATTACTTTGTGTAACTCTGCCTCACTTAAATCCAATTTACACACAAATCATAACCCCATAATGTCATTGGTCCTCTTTGGAAACATAGGATAAACACCAGTTTTCAAAACATACCTTCCACTCATCTGGATCACTTATTTCATGATCAGAGTTCAGCTTATCCACCTGTTTTCAAAGCAAAATATTTTAGCCATTCCAACTCATCATCCTTCCTCAAGAGTCAGAAAGTTCATTGCTGTGAGAATGTTTTTCTCAGTCTGGAAAAAGGATTCTCTCTCCCTAGCAAGATCAATCTTAGGATTCACAGATAGTCTCTGGACATGTGCTATGCTATGAAAAAGACAATTCTTTCCCAAAGGCCGCATTAAAAACACATACTTCTGATGAATGTATTTTAAAAGCATTTTAAAGTGATAGCTGACATTTATATAATAATTAAGGCTTGTAAAGCACTTTAAATACATTATCTCATTTGATTCTCACAACAACCATATGAAGTAGAAGCAATTATTATGCTCATTTATGGATTAGGCAATTAATTGAGGTTGAGACGGGTTAAGTAAACTGCTCAGGATTACACAAACAGTAATTATGAGAAACAGGGTTCAAGTTCACTTCTCCCTGACTCCAAGTCTGGAACTCTGTCCATTTGTCACCTATTCACTTCAATATTTATCTAGCACTTACAATGTGCCAGGGTATTGGGGTAAACACTAGGGATGCAAAACCAAATCAGCACAATAGATTGTGCCCTCAGGGCATTTACATTCTAATAATAGAAGAGGATACAAAAAGGGGAGTTAACACTTGGAAGAGGAAGAGGAACAGGGCTGTTTTTCACAGGCATGGTTTGGACAAATTCTGGAAAGAGAATTGGTTCTAGTCAGGACAAGGCAAATGAGACTCAGCCTAGATAAGAGTGCCAAAGGCAGTGCTCAAGCTCTGGTGAAAGGAAGAAGAGCCAGAATTCAAGAGGCATTGTTGGAAAATGTGTTGCGGTTTTGTTTTTTTTAATAATGATTTTCTCTTTATGATATTACTACAAGATGAGAGAATGAATATAAAAATGGAAGGAGGGAGATAAAACTATGCAAAGGTCACACTAGAAAATTACTGGAAAAACAACAGCAACAAAAAAGATCCAATCTGATTTTGCACTAAGTTTACATATTTTTTCCTTTGGATACCATGTTGTATTATTGGTACCATTACTCTCTTTTAAGTATATGGGGTATTCATGACTGGCTGTAATTAGGACATTATTTCTTGATCTACTGCAAATGTTTAAAAGCTATGAGAATTTAAGATATGTCATTAATGCATATATATTAAAAATTGATTTTAAAATATTTTTTATTCATGCCACATCACAAAATACTAACACTATAGTTAAGTAGAAAAGTAAGATAGTGCTGTGATAGAATATCAATATTTTTAATCAACAGAAATAGCTGCAATATTGTTCTATTAAGGTCCTCGATATATGTGCCCACTGATCTACTACTGAGATTATTAATGATAACATTATAATTATCAAATTATATTTATTTATTAGTCTCTTCATTTAACCTGTGGTGTTACTATACTCCAATCCCATGAAAAGAAAGCACTTAATATATTCTGAAAGGGTCTGCCCTTCACCCCATTTTATACTCACATGCTGTCATTTGATAATCTATTTTTTTTCTCTCCAAGCCCACTTTGTTATTTTCCATTCTGATCTCTGACTTTCCTTCACACAAGTATGTGAAGCCTTCTCCCAGATAAAATTGGCTGTAGCTTCTTGGAACCAAAGGTGAAAGTTGGGTGACAGTGGACACCAAAGGTGAATGAGCATGGACTAAGCAAGTTCTCACACCAGAGAGGCTAGCTTTTCTTTTCATTGTGAGCTTACCAAATACTAACACAAGAACATGTAAAGAAGAAGAAACAACAACAAAAAAGACTGTATATCAATCCAAGAATTGTTATTATTTTTTGTGTACATAGAATTTAAATAACAACAAAACTGTCCTGCTTCTGAACTTCTTTTGACTCTCATTTATACTTTTTATTTGTTTTGTTTCATTGAAATTCTTTTCTTCTTCATCCATCCAAGTAAATTGTCTGCTCATTGAAGGCAAGGACTACTTTTCATTGTGTCTGTCTGTCCCCACAATCTGATGCAATATCTTACACATGACAACAACTTCATAATTCCTCAATTAAATTGCATTGCCTCTCATATGACACCCCTCTGCAAATCTTTTTCAGTTATAGAAAGAGAGCTCTATCACCACAAATGGTTTACTCTAAATATTTGGCTTTTTCAAGCTTCTTTGCTTTTTGTTAAACTGTTCCTTATTCCTGGAACATATGAATCTCCCCACTTGTTGAAATCTTACCCATTGTTCAAACCTCACCTCTTCCACCCATGAAATCTTCAGTTATCCCTTATGTCAGTAATGATCTTTTTTTTTTTTGGCATGTCATGTATTCCTTGGTATCCTATATCTTTAATGGATGATGATCTATTTTCTCTTTTGGTCCTGCTAGGCCTACAGGAAGTAATTACTTTTATTATATACATTTCATAGATGAAGAAACTGAGGCAAAAAAAAAGCTAAGTGACTTACCCAGGTCACAGTGCTGTGACACCTAGCTGCATTTGTGTAAATGTGTGTGTTGGTGTGTGTGTATGTTTGTCTACATGATGGGTCCATTTTCACTGCTGTTTCACACATACACAAATACACACACACACACACACATGCAGACATTCTTCTACAAGGCATTACACTACCTGAGGGTAAAGTATCTCTGTTTCATTAAAACTTGGAATTTCCCTCATCATCAAGCATAATGGCCTCCACAAAAGAAATGGTTAATAAATATTTGTTAAGCAGAGGATCATGAAGCATAATGGAAAATTTAAAAAAGAAGAAAGAAAGAAAGAAAGGAAGAAAGAAAGAAAGAAAGAAAGAAAGAAAGAAAGAAAGAAAGAAAGAAAGAAAGAAAGAAAGAAAGAAAGAAAGGAAGGAAGGAAGGAAGGAAGGAAGGAAGGAAGGAAGGAAGGAAG
>NW_027185764.1:38117484-38122690 GCF_028583685.1 Petaurus breviceps papuanus | reverse complement strand
GAAGGAAGGAAGGAAGGAAGGAAGGAAGGAAGGAAGGAAGGAAGGAAATGCCTGCTCTTTGTAAGTTGAAAAATCCCAGCTTTCATTCTTCTTACCATTCTTATTTTAGCCTTAACTCCAGGAAATGTCAAGGACCTCCAAGAGGAAATGAATTTTAAGAATTCTTCCCTCCTTCATTGTCTGCCCCTCACCTTCACATAAAATTGTCTAGGCATTTGGTTTTGTAAATACAGAAGATGCTCTATACATCAGCCACAGGAGGAAATCTGGAAAGGAACACATAACATGTGGAAAATAGTAGGATGGGAATCAAGAGGTGATGACAGAAAAAAGTGATGTGACATTTTCCCCTCTGGGGATTCTTTATATCAGTAAAATCACAGGGACATGCTCAGGAAATCTTTTCACTCATGAATATTTCTGAAGACTGTAAAGAGTTTTTATTTAAGTGTGTTATAGCTGTAAATATTTACCACATTTGAAATTAATGTGTCTCAGTCTGGTTGTGAAAATAGTTTTGACCTATTCGATTTCCTGTAAAGGACTCAAGGATCACCAATGATGAAACTGTTTCCCACAGAATTATCTCAGCTTTCAAAGTTTGCCTTGAGAAATTGTGCTGGTATAAGGTCATGCCTTGTAGTTGTTGTTGTTGTTGTTGTTGCTGTACTTGTTTTAAACACAGACACTCTGGAGGTGGGGGGGGGGGCGGAGAAGGGTTCTCCATACAGCTACAGGTCCAGGAGCAGGAGTTTAGATCGCTACTCCTTAACTAAAGAGGAAAGATGCCCCAAGAGTTGTTAGAACCTTGTCTGCTAAGGGTCAGAAGTGAATCATTCTCCCCAGGAGTCATTCAGCAATCTGGTCCATAGCTAGAGAGTATGGACCGTCTAGAACAGGTGTCCTGGGCCATGTTAGGTCATAGATAAAGAACTGGAAGGAACCTCAGAAGCCATATAAACACCTTTTGTTGTACAAATGATAAATCTGAAATCTAGGAAGGTTAAGAGACTTGACATGGCAATATAAGTAGCAAGTAAGAGATTCAGAACTTAAACCCAGGTCTTCTGATTCCAGTGTCAATGTTCTTTCTATCATGCATGCTTGATAGTGTTTGATCACCATATATAGCAATGTTCCCTAGCTCTTATTTTCTACTTGCTCCAAAGCCATATTTTTGTGTTCTATATGTAATAGTGTCAGTGCCTTCCCCCCTCAGCCTTCATGTGCCAGGCATTACTCACAAATGATTCAACACATTTATTTGTTCACTTCTTGAACCTCCTCCAGTGAGTTTTTTTTAAACAAAGAAACAAACAAAAATATCATCTCTAAAAGTGGCAGTCATAATCAATCACTGCAACAGTGCCCAATTCAGGTATAAGTTAGCCTATTTCAGAGTCTGTATTCTTTATACACACTCTCCAAATAATTCTTTTCTTAAATTTCTTTTTCCTCTGGGAGGGCAAAAAATGGCGGTTGAGGCAATTTTTCTTCATCGAAAATTGGAAGAAAACTGTTTTTGTTTTTGCTTTTGTCAGTTTATTTTTTTGTTAGAGGTTGGGAGTTGTATTTTTTTATGTAAGAAAAGAATTTACTAAGATATTAGAAGACTTTATATGATCCTATTTCAGTCTTGTTTTGTTCATACACATCAAAGTGTAGGTGATATGGAGGGAGAAAGACCGTGACACAGATATGGCATATTCCTTTGGTTCTTCAGCTGATTTCTTTGAACTTAATGTAGGGAATATATGAGTGACTGATATTCTTATTTCTACAAAGACTGCTTCTACTAGGATTATTTTTAGTCAACATTTTTGTTAGAATGGATAGGTTGGATTCTGGATTAACCTCAGATACAGAAGCAGCTCGTGGATCTTGAGGGAGAAAAAAGACATAAAATGGAAATTGGAACAAACAATATCATATCATACCAAAGCACACCACATTGCATCATACCATAGCATACCATTCTATACCACACCATAGAAATTTATTAAGCACATATCCAATCCCAGCATTGTGCAAAGTGCTGGTGATACAATTAAGAAGGTACTCCCTACCCTCAAGGAACATACAGTCTAATAGGGCATGGCAACATGTAAACAAAGCTGAGAAGCTGGGTAATGGGTGGGAGACAGTGGGTACTCAACTTGGGGGCAGGGGAATGGGAGTATTGAAACCAAGCAGAGCAACTGGTGGGAAGTGAAGTATTGGCTGAAATCCTTTGCTTAACAAATATTTATTAATCGTTTGCTATGTTGGGGCCATTATGCTTGATGATGAGGGAAATCTCAAGTTTTAATAACACAGAGATACTTTACTGTCAGGTAGTGTCATGACTTGTAGAAGAATGTTTGAAGGGAGGTTTTGGGAGAAGTTTTTCCTTTAGCCTTCTAGTCAGGTAAAAGATGAGGTTTCAGTATCAAAGCTGAAACAATCTTCCTGATTATAAATTTCCTATTAATAAATGTTACTTGGGGATTGGGGGATTCACTACTTTCTGGGAAATTTAAATCAGGCCCACTTTTTAATTTTGGGTTTGCAACAATGAGCAAGTGCATAAGACAGAGAGTGTGACAAAATCCCTAGGACACTGGAACTAGTGCTTCTATTTTCCTATTTGTCATGCTGCTGCAATCATTAAAGTATGGACAGTACTCTTCAACTGTCATGCGGACAAACTATTGTGAATTTAGTGCCTGTGTCTTCATCCCAGTTTCCTGAGAGATATGAGGTTAATTATATGATCTTATACCTCTGAGACAGTTCTCAAAGCTAGGGATACTGAAGAAAATGATAATGGATTGCAACCTGAAAGGAATGGGGAATGTATTAAAGCAGTGGGGCTCTAGAATCCTCATATTACCTTTATCTATTGTTTTCTTCATTTTTACTATGATTTCATTTACCAAAATATGTGTTGTTCAAGAATAATGTTTATTCATGAAAGAGTTCAATAACTCTATACTGTCACTGGCAATGTTTATGAAGATTCTTTTTGGCTCTGCTAAGCTTTGTATTCTCAGAAACAGGAACTATGAAGGACTTGAGGTGGAATGGGCACTCTGAGCTTCAGTATGAAATGGGAACTGGATGGGAACTGGGAACTGTCTGCCTTTGTACCCAGGTGACAGTTGTGTAGATGTTATAACTATAATAAATGGGTATGGTACTAATTGTGTAGATTTGGGCATGAGCTGGGACCATGGAAGAGGAACCATGGAAGCTAAAAGCTTATTCAAGATAAAATATTTCTTCTTGAGTACCTGATGCTGACTGAAAAGATTATGATTTACTGCGGGGGGAGGAGGGCTGCTAGTTCTGGTGATCTAGTTTCATTGGGAATCTGTTTAAGAGTGAACAATATATACATATTTATAAGAGCATAAAAATCTTCTAAATTCACAATAAAACATTAAAGGGATAGAAAAAGGGGAGAGAATGAGGGATGTATGTTTGGAGGGGAGGGTGAGGGAATACGTTATAGTGGGTTATAGAAGGGTGTTTATATTTATGGGAATGGGAAGATGGGGGAGAGATTCTTGGAGGTGGTTAGGCAAGCAATAGGAGCACAAGGTAACTGATAGAAATAAACTAGAGGAGGCAGAAGGGATAGGAAAGAGAGAAATGCACAAAGATAAAAATAAAATTAGGAGTAGAATATGTTTGGGAGAGCATATGTCTCTATATGTATGTATATAAGTATATGTGTATATGTATAGCTATAGAGGAATATATCCATGCTTAATTGTAGCCTTCTGGGGTGGGGTTGGAGGAGGGGAAAAAAGAACAAAGTGGAAAAATGCACAGCAAAGAACAAATGAAAACTTACAAGGAAACAAAGAAAAGATGGACAGCTCTCAACACAATGTGTAGGATTTATCATACAGGCTTTCTGGAAATGGAAGATATTATTACATATTTTGAATCTTCTTTTATACTCTACTATGCACATAGCATGCTATTTTCCCCTTTTCTATTTTGTATTGAAGTTCTAATATTTAAGTTTATGATATGTTTTTGTTTCTTTTCTCTATTCTGTATTTGTGTTCTGGTGTTTGAGTTTAAAATAAAATTTTGAAAAGGAAAGCATTAGTGGCAGAATGTTAACTCATATATTTGTGACTTCAAGTCCAGTAAACTAGCCACTGGATTATACTGACTCTCAGATACCTTAAGAAGGGAATTATACTCAATATTTGTGGAAAAATCATAAATCTCATCCCCCCTAAAATAAAGGAATCAGGGGATTTTACTAACTTCCAGTTCACATTTCCATTCCCAATAAATTTCCATCCCTATAAATAACTTCACCTAAAAATAAATTTCACTTTATGTGAACAGAATTAGGTAGTGAATTCTGCACTTAAAATTTATACAACTTTATAGGATCATTTGGTCAAGCTTAGACCCCAAACAAATGAGATGTATTTTCCATTTGAATTAAATTCACTTCTGGTAGTGCCATGAGGTTGAATAAATACTACTGTATTTTCTTTAAAAAGAAAAAAAGCTCAAAGTACAATCTGAATTTTAAAAAAGTAGAATGTTTTTTAATTCTAGTCACATGAGGTAAGAATGAATGAATTAATATAGCACACATTAAAAAGACCATAGGGAGTTGTTTTGAAAAGCACATTTTTTGGTTTCTTTTAATTATTTTTTTGTTTTCAACTTATCCAAAATATGAACATTTTAAATGATTCAGGTTATCTGATGAAGTAAAACCATTGGTTCATTTGGTTAATAAGTTTTGTGGATGCGGAATGACAAAAGTTTGATCATGAATTTGAGGTTCAGGGTTTTCCTTTAGTTTGATTTTTAGAAAATAAAATATAGTCTCTCAAACCCCATTCATTCCTTGACTCCTTAACAATGTGGTTGCTACTCCCATCTTTTCCCTTAAAATGCTTTATCCCAAATTACTCATGACCCAAGAATCCTCAAATATTAACCTCTTCAAACCTTTCCCTTTCCTTCCATGACATTTCATTCACCCAGTTCTCCTTCTATATCTCTGATGGCTCATTATCTGTCTCTACTGGCTCCAGTCCTCCTGTCAACTGAAAGACATTTTCCAAAAGGAAAGAAAGAGAAATCCTCTCCTCCGTGTCAAGTAACAGTAGAAGAAGCAGTAGCAGCAACAGTAGTATTAGTAGTAGTAGTAGTAGTAGTAGTAGTAGTAGTAGTAGTAGTAGTA
>NW_027185764.1:38115200-38117474 GCF_028583685.1 Petaurus breviceps papuanus | reverse complement strand
TAGTAGTAGTAGTAGTAGTAGTAGTAGTAGTAGTAGTAGTAGTAGTAGTAGTAGTAGTAGTAGCAGTGGCAGCAGCAGCAGCAGCATTAGCAGTATGGGGGATGTTTGGTAGTAGTGGGGGTTGGGGAGTAGTGGTAATAGTAGATGACTTCTTTTTCCTTTCCATGAAGCTTTTGTATATTATTGTCCAACAAACGTCTCCTACAAATAGTTTTATGTTGAGTAATGGTACTGTCATTATCCAAAAAACTATATTTAAAAACATCTCTTTTTATTACTACAAGATAAGAAGAACATACTGAATTCATTTGATGTTATGGATAGAAAACTGGACCATGAGTTCAAGTCCTACTTCTGACATGCTTCTGATGATGTGACTGAACAAGTTGTTTCACCTCTTATTTTTTTCTAAACAGTTCACTAAAACTATGAGTTGGAGAGTAGATGGCAATCTTGACTAAGAAAGAAAGTCTCATCATCTAGAGTTCCCAATATAAGTGATATAATAGATTACTTCTCCAAATTAAAAATTTTGGTGTTTTTATGTAGCAGCATAAATGGGCCTGTTTTCACATTTCCATCCATCTCAAGATTCCTGAGAGATACTAAATAGAAAAGAATCCTGTCAAATAGACAATCATTATTATTCTCCAGTACATCTTCTCAACTCTGGGTTGCCTTTGATCCCAGTGGATTATGCTATACAATTTAGTGACCTTCTTTACCTCTTCCTGCTATCTTTATACAACATGGAGTGGGGACAAGTTCATTCAGGAAACATCTTTAGGTTATTTTGTCAAGGTTAGGGATTATATACTCCCAGAAAAGAGGCAATAAAATAAAGAAAGCCCATACTCTTTACCTCTTACTCAGCATGAAACATTACTAGCATTAGACAAGTGAATTTGGCAAGACTATTGCTGAGCCTGTTGAGATAAAACTTTCCCAAAGGACTGGAAATATATTCTGCCACAAGGTTTCAGGTTTCTTATCAGAGCCTCCAGACTCAAGGTAAAAAGACGTTTAAGGGAGGGACAATTATTCTGTCTCTTTTTGTGAACAAGCAATGAACAAATAAAGCTGCTTTACTGTGAACATGGTTCAGTATGCTGCTTTAGAAGTCAAGTTGATAAGCACCTTACTATGTGCCAGGAAATGTGTTAAGTAAACTCTGGGAATAAATAGAACCAATAAGAAATATAGTCCCTGCCCCATAGGAGCTTATATTTTAGTGGAAGAAAACACCTGAAAAGCTGAGGTGCTGGGGAATAGAGAATGGAGACAAGCAAGTGGAGCAAGTATTTACTCAGAGTCACGGTGCAGAGGTACAGTGTCAGGATCAGGACCCAGAGAAAAATAAAGATATTGCTTTTGAAGGCAATTGGGGTTAAGTGACTTCACCAAGGTCACATGGCTAGTTTTTGTGTTAAGTGTCTGAGGCTGGATTTGAACTCAGGTCCTCCTGACTCCAGGGCTAGTGCTCTATTCACTGTGCCACCTAGATGCCCCTAGACACTTTTTAAAAAATAGAGGTTCCCAGGAAGAAACAACTATTCAGAGGAAGAAATCATGAAATAGAGGGATCTCCCAAGAGAACACCACTTGGGCAGAGGGATCTTCTAGGATGAAATGGCTTCTAAGAGGGCTCTTCCTGGCCAAGGCAACTTCTAGGATGAGATAGCTCCTGCAGAAAGGTGGTGAAATCAACTTCAGAGCAGAGAAGGCTTGGGAAATACTGTATAAAGTAGGGCAGAGAGTGAGGATAGGGGTACTGAGGGGACTTAAAGAGAGAATAAGAACAATTACAATATTTTGAAATTTAAAATATATTTTGAATATTAGGGATTTTAAAAGTCTATTGCTTTGAAAGTTACTAAAGCACAGAATTTCCAACAGTACTATAAAATATATGTGCCTTGGACATACGGTTGTTGTTAAAGACATAGATCCTAATAATACAATATAAGAATGTTTTACCAAGTCTTACATTATATAAAACATTCCACATTGATGATTTACTGTCTTTGAAAAGGGAAACTGCCAAATTGTCATATCTTTTCTTTAGGACCAATCCCAAAAAATGCAATGTCATACCATTAAATTACTTCCTACTTTATTTTCCTTCCTTCTTCCCTTCCTCTCTCCCTCCCTTCCTTTCTTCTCTGCCTCCTCCTCCTCCTCCTCTTCCTCCTTCTTCTACTTCTTCTTCTTCTTTTCTTCTTCTTCTTCTTCTTCTTCTTCTTCTTCTTCTTCTTCTTCTTCTTCTTCTTCTTC
>NW_027185764.1:38096541-38115190 GCF_028583685.1 Petaurus breviceps papuanus | reverse complement strand
TCTTCTTCTTCTTCTTCTTCTTCTTCTTCTTCTTCTTCTTCTTCTTCCTATTCTACATTCCTCCTATTCATTGTAATAAAATAATTCATTACATTGATATTTCACATTTTGCTTGGTCATTATTCAATCTAGGAACATCAGTTTTGTTTCTTTTTTTGTAATATACAAAAGAATTTCATTCACTATTAAACATGTTGGTTTGTTGGAATCTAATTGGGAAGCTCAGGTGGTCATTTTGAAAATTTCTGCCTAAATAAGAGATGCCCTCAAGGCCCCCTCAATCTGATTGTAATCCTACCAGGTTTTAGAAGCAATGGTCAGTCTTTATTCAGCCACATCCCTCTTCTTATATTTTTCCAGATTTTCTATTTTATTAAAATAGCTTTTCAAAATATGATGAAATTTCAAAATTAGAAGGAACATCTGAGATGGTCTAGTCCTAACAAATGCCTTCTAAACCTACCCTTGAGGTGGTCATAAGGGGTTTGAGAGATGAGAGTTATTTCTGTATACCTGAAATGAGTCTACCCACTGATCCTCTTCTATTTGGCTTATTCATGGCAAATCTCATATTAACAGCTACCAGAGGCAAAACATATTATTGGACTGGAATGAAAATTGTTCTTTAGAACAAGCCCTTAAACTTAAAAATACTTTTTAAAGTATAGAAAGGATATGATCAAGTTTTTGAGCTTTGAAAAAATTCGAAAGACTCTAACTATTCTTTCTAGGCCTGCCTACCCTTGATTCTAATAATGCTAAATTATGTAGAGGGTGAAGCATATTTGGTAACACCAGATTTTTAGTTTAATTTGTTATTATTATCAATGCTGTTATTGCTGTTAACTTTACCTATGTTAACTTTTCTTCCCAATGGGAATTGGAAAATAAGTCTGCTGAGTTAGATAGATTTTGTTTTTCATTTTCACTATGTGGCATTAGTTGATTAATTAACTGTAGAGAACTTGTAGAAGTTTCTCGGCTTTGCTAATGAAATGTTCCCCTTCCCTATATTATTATCTGAAAGCCTACAGGGCAGACAAACAAGAGGATGTATTATGAAGGGAATGTTTTGGGGTCCCTTGACCTTGCTAAGTATATTCCCCTGCCCTATACAGTTATCTGCAAAGGTTACAGGGCAGATAGCAAGAGGGTGAGTAAACTTTTTTGTTTATGCCTCCGGATATGGTCCTAGAATAATACCCTAATAAGTAACTAATCTTAAGCAAGGTAAATAATAAACAGGATGGAGGGAAACTCTTTCTACATTATTTGCATTCCTTTGATGTAGGATGTTTCTACATTGTTTGCATTCTTTTGGGGTGTCTACATTCTCCTGGGGGGGCATAAAAATTCTGTGAGCTTCTTGCATCTTTGGCTCTGTAAGGAATGGTCTTGTAATAAACAGACTATTGACTACACTCTGGTCTCATTATTCTCACTGCTCACTAGCCCACCAAGTACACTGGTCACAGGAATGAAAAAGAGTAAAATATTATGCATATTTCCAATTTTTCCTGGCATGGTGTGATAGTAATGGAATATAAAGATTCCCCTGTGTTGGCTTGGTTTTCAAATTGATTGTGTTAAAACCCAGAGTTTGTTAATCCCACCTGTGGGATGGACTTGTTGACTTGAAAAGAGAGACAAGAACTGGGAGGAGCTGGTGACATAGATTTGGAGAGACACAGGAGAGAGGCAGAACTTTTTGGAAGCAGCACCCTCGTGGAAGCAGAGAGAGAGACTGAGAGGATTGCTGAGGGCCACTTTGTATCTCCCTAGACTTTTGAGACCTGCCCCCGGAACTGCCAAGGACTGAGGAGACATGGCTGTTTTGCTGGTACTTTGTCTGTCTGTTTTGATGTTGTTTTGCCAGATTTGTCCACTGGTAAAAGACAGTCCTGTTGAAGAAGTCCTGGAACCTGGCTGTTGGCTAAGAGCTCCTGAGACTGTCCTGCAGACAGAGAGTGAATACTGTCCACTGGTGAAGGACAGTGCTGTTGTTGCAGGGGTCTGGGAACCTTTCTGTTGGTTAAGAGCTCCTGAGACTGTCCTGCAGACAGAGAGTGAATACTGTCCACTGGTGAATGGCAGTGCTGTTGTTGCAGGGATCTGGGAACCTTGCTGTTGGTTCCAAAGCCCTGAAGAAGGATTTTCTTGTTGTATGTTTACAGAAATCCTAGGAGAGGGTTTTGCTAATGTTTTCAGGGGTTCTAGGACTGTTCTGCAGACAGAGGATGAATTAATGAAGAGACTGGCAATGTATCTTGTAGCCTTGCTAAGCTTTGTCTCTCCAGGAACTAAGATTGCTGAGAACTTGCCTAGTATCAAGATGAAGAAAAGACCTCCATTTGGGTATTAAGTGCTGTGCTTAAACTTGATGTAACTCTGGGGTAGATTCAATTGTGATCCAGGGGTGGGGAACTTTTGACCTTTTTGTGTTCTATGGTTGAACAAATGAATGTACTTTATTTATGTTTGGAAACTAATCTCCATTTGAGAAGCGGGTTTTGTGATGGACTAAATGAAGGTACAGCCTAGGGGTGGAGTAGTATTTAGAACAGGGACTTTGTAATTGATTGAATGAATGTAAGATCCTGGGGTGGGTTAGTACTTGGAGATTTTTTAATCACACTTAGTAAATTCTGTATTTTGAATGATGTCATGTTTTGATCTTCTCTGTTCTTGGGTTGTCACTGAGTAAAATGGAGAGCACCTATGCTGATATTTTGAACCTTGGGAAGTTGCCTTTGCTTGGCATTACATTACACATGGCCCATTATAATTTTAAAACAAGAAATTCATTTCAAAATATCAAATCTTTTAAATTATTTTTATATTGCTATAAATAATCTATCTATCTATCCATCCATCTATCCATCTTTTGATTGATCGATTGATTAATCTCCAATATAAGCCTATTTCTTGAATTCTTGCCCTACATGTTAGTTTAAGCTCACAGCCATACATATTTATGGAATCTGAGAGTATAAATGAACTATTAAAGGAGTGTCTCAACATGTCTAAAACATATCTTCTTCTTTTCTTTAAAACAATCCTACTGTAATACCATAACTATTTCTTATAATATTATTAAATGACTACAATGTAAGGACAAATTGAAACAAATATACCTAGAGAAATCCTTCTAATCCCTTTAGCATTGTTTTATTTAATTCAACAATACTGTGTCTCTTTTCACGATCTACTATTGAGAGAATATCAAGATCAAATAATTTCAAAGTTAGAAGGAATCTCAGTGACAATTAAGTCTATTTTAAACCTGAAAAATAGATGACTCTAAAGCAAGTCTCATAAGCAGTTATCTAGCATTTCCTCTTCCCGTCGAAGAGGTACCTATTACATTCTAAAGCAGCCCTTCCCATTCATCAAAACACATCCACAGGGGTGGCTAGGTTGCACAGTGAATAGAGTGCTGGCCCTGGAGTCAGGAGGACCTGAGTTCGGATCTGGCCTCAGACACAACACACACACAAAAACTAGCCGTGTGATGTTGGGCAAGTTACTTAACCCCAATTGCCCTCCAAAAGGCCAAAAAAAAAAAACATCCACAAACACACAAATATATATGCATATATAGAAAGATATAGGCATAGAGATACTTTAAAAAATCTCTTTCATTTGTCTTTCCTTTCTTCTCGTACTGCACAGGCTTTTATTTTGTGAGACAGGTTACTGCAGTGTTTTCTTTTTTTTTTTTATTTTTTTTAGTTTTCAACATTCATTTCCACATGATATTGAGTTACTGATGTTCTCCCCATCTTTCCCTTAATCCCCATTCCAAGATAGAAAGCATACTGAATACCACTTCCCCAAATCTGCTCTCTCTTACATCCTCCCCCATCACCACTCTTATTTTCTAGTAGAGCAAGATGGATTTTTATACCCCAGTGCCTATATATCTTATTTCCCAGTGGCATGTAAAAACAATTTTTAAACATGTTTTTTAACTTTGATTTACAAATTCTTTCCCTTCTTCCCTCCTCATTCACCCCTACTGGGAAGATAAGCAATTCAACATAGGTTGTACATATGTAGTCATGCAAAACATTTCCAAAGTAATTATATTGTGAAAGACTAACTACATTTCCCTCCATCCTATCCCACCTCCCACTTATTCTATTTTCTATTTTGAACCTGGTCTATTTTCAAAAGTGATTGCTTCTAACTACCCTTTCCCCGAATCTGCTCTCCCTTCTATCATCCCCCCCCCCATCCCCTTCTCTACTTTTATGTAGGGTAAGATAAACAAATGACTGTGTATTTTATTCCCGCTTTAAGCCACATTCAATGAGAGTAAGGTTGACCCATTCCCTTTCACCTTCTGGCTCTTCCCCTCCATTGTAACAGTTTTCTCTTGTCTCTTTTGTATGAGATAATATTCCCTATTCTATCTCTCCCTTACTCCTCTTGTTATAGTCCTCTCATCCCTTAATTTTATTTTTTAGATATCATCCCTTCCTATTCAACTGATCTTATGACCTCTATGTATACATGTACAAACATAGACATGCACTCACATATGTATTTATACACACATACGCCCTCACATACATACATATGTATACATATATGTATGTATGTAGATAGATAGATAGATAGATAGATACAGATATAGATATTCCCTTCAACTATCTTCATACTGAGAAAAGTCTCATGAGATAAAAATTATCATTTTACCATGTAGGAATGGAAATAGTTCACCTTTAATAAGTTCCTTATGATATGTTTTTCCTGTTTACCTTCTCATGCTTCTCTTGCTTCTTATATTTGAAAGCCAATTTTTCTGTTCAGCTCTGTTTTTTTTTTTTATCAAGAATAATTGAAAATTCTCTTTTTCATTAAATGACCATATTTCCCTCTGAAGCATTATACTCAGTTTGGTTGGGTAGTTGATTTTTGGTTTTAATCCTAGCTCCTTTGATCTCCAGAATGTCATATTCCACGCCCTTCAATCCCTTAGGGTGAAAGTTGCTATATCTTGTGTTATCCTGATTGTGTTTCCACAATACTCAAATTGTTTCTTCCTGACAGCATGTAATATATTCTCTTGACCTGAGAACTCAGTAATTTGATTATGATATTCCTAAAAGTTTTCTTTTGGGCATCCTTTTCAAGAGGTGATCAGTGAATTCTTTCAACTTCTATTTTGCCCTCAGGTTCTAGAATATCGGGGCAATTTTCCTTGAGAATTTCTCAAAGGATGATTTCTAGGCTCTTTTTTTGATCATGGCTTTCAGGTAGTCCAATAATTTTTAAATTCTCTCTCCTGGATCTATTTTCCAGGTCAGTGTTTTGTTTTTTTTTTAATGAGATACTTCACATTGCCTTATATTTTTTTTTATTTGTTGATTTCTCATTAAATCATTAGCTTCAATTTGCTCCAATCTAATTTTGAAGGAATTCGTCTCTTCAGTAAGTTTTTGAAATTTCCTTTCCATCTAGCGAATTTGATGTTTTAAGGCATTCTTCTCCTCATGTGCTTTTTAGGCCTCTCTTGCCATTTGAGTGCTATTTTTGCAGTGCTTTTCCAACTAGCTATTCAGCCTCTAGTCTCTTCCCTGTCAAATCTAATCTGCATAACTGCAGTAGATTAATTTCCCTAAAATGTTTCTTTTTTATCACATTATTCCCTTCCTCAAAACACTTCAATGACTCTAATAGAAAATATTCTAAATCCCATAGTTTGGCTTTTGATCTAAGCTACTTGTGACTCAGGGTTTACAGTGGCAGTACCTTGCTGTGCCCAGAGTCAGGAAGAATCATCTTTCTGAGTGAAAATATGATTCCAGACACTTACTGGCAGTTTGATTTTGGTTATGGGGTATATGAGTGTTCAGGAGGACTAGGATGCCTGGTGTGACAGGGTGTCAAGTCATTTTCGGTGCAATCCATCCATTATTGGTATCCATATGATTCATCCAACTCTCACCTATGGCTCTGAGAAGCTATAGCATGTGCAGTGGCAACACCCTATTAAACTGTCTTGGCTGGAGGGACAAACCAGCTTGAGGGTGATCAACAGGTCTCAAACCTGTGTGTGACTTAGTGGGATATTTACTCCAAGTGTGAGAAGACTCCCCGACAAAATGGGTGGATGAGAACAATTTTTTGCAACAACTATGATGGTAACTGAAGCAGATATTGTGAAGTGGATGTAGTTTAGTCAGACATTACAGATATCAAGATCATCCACTGCTTCCCAGGCCATTACCCATTGTCCTGACTTTTGTCTTGACACTGCCCTTCTGTAACTCAGGAGGAGAGAATGAGGCTGATGACTTCATGAAACTCTGCCTCAATTAAATCCAATTTAAAGCAAGTCAGAACATCACCTACAATGTCATGGCCAAGTCACTTAAACTTATTTGCTTTAATTCCACATCTTTGAATGAATTAGAAAAGGAAATGATAAATGACTCCAGTGTCTTCCTAAAAAATAAATAAAGAAAAGAAATACTAAGAACATCTTAAGAGCATCTTGCTTTTCATTATATAGTACAATAGTATCACATTACACTCATATTGCACAGCTTTTTCAGCCATTCCCAAACTGATAGCCATCCCCTCAATTTCCAATTCTTTGCAATGAGAAAAGAGTTGCTACAAATATTTTATGCATATAAGACTTTTTCTTTTTCTTTGTATTTTCTTTCTTTTGTGATATAGACCTAGTAGCTGCTTTTCTAGATCAAAAGGTATACATAGTTTTACATACCTTTGGCCATAGTTCCAAAAACACGACAGAGTGGTTAAATCAGTTCACAATCCACCAAGAGTGCATTAGTATATCATTTTTCCCACATCCCCTCCACCATCTATCATTTTTCTATTCTATCCTATTAGTTGATTAACATGTATGAAGAAGTACCTCAGAATTATTTTAATTTACATTTTCCCAATCAATAATGAGTCAGAGCATTTTTTTTCTCTTGGCTATAGATTGTCTTGATTACTTCATTTGAAAAGTGGTCATTCTCTTTTCATCATTTTTCAATTGGGTAATGGTTCTTATTATTATAAATTTGTCTCAGTTCTCTATGTGTTTGAGAAATGAGTCCTTTATCAGATAAATTTGCTTAATTTTTTTTCTTCATAATTACTCTTGCTTCAGTCCTATCTGTCCAACATTTATTCTCTTCTCTCTCTCTCCTTTCACCCTGTTACATCCTCAAAAGTGTTTTGCTTCTGCTTCCCCACCCCCATGCCAATCTGCCCTCCCTTCTATTATCTCCCCTCTTCCCTTATACCCTTCCCCTTCTACTTTGCTCTACCGTAATATAAATTTCTATCCCCATTTGAGTGTGTATATTTTTCCCTATTTGAGCCAATTCTGATGAGAATAAGGTTCACTTACTTCCTCTTACCTCTCCCCTTTTCCCCTCCACTGTTAAATATTTTTTTGCTTCTTTTATGTTTTTCTACGTCTCACTTTCCTTTTCTCCCAATACAGTTTTCTTTCATCCCTTAATTTTATTTTTTTACATATCATTCTTTTATATTCATTTCACACCTATGCCCTTCTTCTAACTGCTGTAATAATGAGAAAGGTCTTATGAGTTACCAGTATCACCTTCCCATGTAGGAATATAAATAGTTTAACCTTATTAAGTCCCTTATGATTTCCCTTTCCTGTTTATCTTTGTATGCTTCTCTGGTGTCTTGTATTTGAAAGTCATATTTTCTATTTAGTTCTTGTCTTTTCATCAAGAATGCTTGAAAATCCACCATTTCATCAACTCTCAATTTTTTTTTCTCTGATGGATTATATTTAATGTTGCTGGGTAGGTGATTCATGGTTGTAATCCTAGTTGTTTTTTTGTTGTTGTTGTTGTCTTCTGGAAGATCACATTTCAAGTCCTCCTTCCTTTAATGTAGAAGTTAATAAATTTTGTTTTATCCTGACTGTGCCTTCATGGTATTCTCCTTGACTGAGAGCTCTGGAATTTGGATAAAATATTCCTGGGAATAATATGTATGTCAAAAATATTACATTTTTGGATCTGTTTCAGAAGGTGATTGGTAGGGTCTTTCAATGTCTATTTTATCCTCTTGTTCTGGAGTGTCAGGGAAGTATTCCATGATAATTTCTTGAAAGATGTCTAGGATCCATTTTATATCATGGCTTGCAGGTTGTCCAAAATTTCATAAATTATCTCACCTAGATCTGCTTTTCAGGTAAGTCGTTTTTTCCAATGAGATTTTTCACATTGTTTGGTGTTTTTCATACATTTGTATTGTTTTCTTATTTCTTGGTGTTTCATAAAGCATTTAGTCTCTCCTCATACAATTATAATTTTTAAGAATTATTTCCTTCAGTGAACTTTTGTACCTCTTTTTCCATTTGGCCAATTCCTCTTTTCAAGATTTTCTTCCTCTCATTGGCTTTTTGGACCTGGCCTGGATTGATTTTTTTATGGTATTATTTTCTTAAGTATTTTTTTGTGTTTACTTTACCAAGCTGTTGGTTCATTACCTCTCATCACTCCCATTTCTCTTCCAAATTTTCCCTCTACTCTCTTACTAGATTTTCAAAATCTAGTTGAGCTCTTCCATGATCTGAGATCCATTCATATTTTTCTTGAAGGCTTTGGAAGTAGGAGCTTTGACTTTTTTATCTTCTTCTGAGTGTGTATTTTGATCTTCCTTAGCAATACAGTAACTTTTTTTATTTAATTTTTTTTTTAGTTTACAACATTCATTTCCACGAGATTTTGAGTTACAAATTTTCTCCCCATTTTTCCCCTACCCACCACCCCAAAACAGTGATCCCACTGAATATCTCTTACCCCAATCTTCTCTCTTTTATGTCTTCCCTCAGTCCCCCTCTGACTTTCCAGTAGGGCATGGTGGATCTCTATGCCCAAGTGCCTGTATATATTATTTCCTAGTTACATGTAAAATAATAATAATAATTTTTAACAATTGGTTTTAAACTTCTGAATTCCAGATTCATTCCCTACCTCCCTTGTCACACATCCCTACTGGGAAGACAGGCAATTCAACATATGCTGTTATATATATATATATATATATATATATATATATATATATATATATATAGCTATGTAAAAATTTTCCATATTGGATATATTGTGAAAGACTGACTATATTTCCTTGCATCCAATCCCCCCTCCCCCCTCTTGTTATATTCTCTACTTTGATCCTGTCCCTTTTCAAAGGTGGGTGCTTCCAAATTCCTTCCCCCACACTCTGTCCTACTTCCATCATCGCCCCTCTCATCCCCTTCTCCCCCACTCTCCTGTAGGGTGAGATGCCCTATTTAGTGTGTATGTCATTCCCTCCCTAAGCCAAAATCACTAAGAATAATGTTGACTCATTCCCTTTTGCTCCGTGCTCTTGCCCTCCATTGTAACAGTTTTCAATTGCCTCTTCAATATGAGATAATTTACCCGCATTATATCTCTCACCATCTCCTCTGATTATATTTCTCTATCAGCTCTTAATTTCACCCTTTAAGTATCATCCCTTCCTATTCAACTGGCACTATATGTTCTGTCTAAGTATAACTGCACACATATGTACACATTCTCACATATGTATTCATATACCCTCCTTTATAGTCATATATATGTATGTATACATATATATATATATACACACACACATTTCTATTCCCTTCAACTTTTCTCATACTGAGAAAAGTTTCATAAGTTAAAATTATTGTTTTTCTGTGTATTAATGTAAGTAGTTAGACTTTGATAAGTGCCTTATGATTTCTTTTCTCTGTTTACATTTTAATGCTTCTCTTGCTTCTTGTGATTGAATGTCAAATTTTCTGTTCTACTCTGGCTTTTTTTTATCAAGAATGCTTGAAAATCCTCTAATCCATTGAATGACCATATTTTCCCCTGAAACATGATACTCAGTTTTGCTGGGTAGGTGATTCTTGGTTTTAATCCCAGCTCCTTTGTCCTTTGGAGTATCATATTCTAAGCCCTTTGAAACCTCAGTGTAGAAGCTGCCAGATCCTGTGTTATTCTGATTTTGTTTCCACAGTATCCAAATTGTTTCTTCTTGGCTGCTTGTCATATTTTCTCCTTGATATGGGAACTACAAAACCTGGGGGGAGGTTTCTTTTGGGGCTCTTTTGCAGGAGGTGATTGGTGGATTCTTTCAACCTCTATTTTGCCTTCTGGGACTAAAAAATCAGGGGCAATTTTCCTTGAGAATTTCCTGGAGTATGATTTCTAGGTTCTTTTATGGATCATGGCTTTCAGGTAGTCCAATAATTTTTAAATTATCTCTCCTGGATCTATTTTCCAGTCAGTGGTTTTTACAATGAGATATTTCACATTGCCTTATCCTTTTTCATTTGTTTGGATATGTTTAATATTATCTTGATTTCTCATAAAGTCAATAGCCTCTATTTGCTCCAATCCAATTCTGAAGGAATGATTCTCTTCAGTGAGCTTTTGAGATTCTTTTTCCATCTGGCAAATTTGGCTTTTTAAGGCATTCTTCTCATCATTGGTTTTTTGAGCCTCTTTTTCCATTTGAATTAGTCTATTTTAAGGTGTTATTTTCTTCTGCCAGGTTGTTGACTCTCATTTTATAATTTTCTTGCATCATTCTCATTTCTCTTCCCAATTTTCCCTCTAAATCTTTTATTTGGTTTGCAAAATCGTTCTTAAGCTTCTCTATGGCCTTTGACCTGCTTATTCTTTTCTTGGAAGCTTTTGGTGGAGGAGTTATGACTTTACTGTCTTCCTCTTCTTCCATGCTTTGATCTTTTTTGTCCCCCCAAAAGGAGTCCAAAGTTAGATTTCTGTGCTTGCCTTGCTTCCCCTGTTTGTTCATGTTGCCACTGAATTACTTGCCTTCTGAGCTGTTTGCCACAGTACAACTCTGCTACCAGAGAGGGAAGCTTTGTCTTAATTGCTGGGGTTTCCTCAGCTGCTTGAGCTATGAGTTGGGTGCCTTCTCTGAAGCCTTCCTATGCTTTGGCAAACTGGTCACACACCACAGGACCTCCACCATAGACCACAATCCAGACCCAAGCAGATTAAAGCAAGAGCAATTACTACTCTGACTGGTCACTTGGTCCCCCTGCAATCTGCAGGCCAGGATCTCTGAAGCAGCCACATGGTGTCAGCTGTACAGCCACTGTGCCTTAGCCTCTTCTCACCCCAGGGGCAAAGCCCAACCACACTACCAGACTCCCATGTCCCAAAGTCCAGACTACTCTGGACTCTCACTTTGTCCTTAGCATCTATGTGTTGGTAATTATGCAAACCTTGACAGCTGCTGGTGATCTGAAGTCCCTCCAGGCAGAGGCTGGTCACGCCACCCTGAGGCTAATACCTGAGTCTCAAGCAGGGCTGGGTTTGGCTTCCAGAGCACTGCAGTATCCACTTCTGGCCGACCTGCCAGGCTGTCTTCAGTGGGAGGTTAGCTTCTTTCTGTCATTTTTTGGGGTTCTGCAGCCAGCTCTGTCCAGTCCCAGCCCTGCAGTGATAGGCCTCGCAATGTCCCTTGTGGTTGGTAGGTCAACTTGCCATCAAGTTGATCAGGCCTCATCAGGGCCTCTGCTCACCCTGGCATCTGGGCCTCTTCCTATAGTAACTTTCTATGGCCAGAACTTTTTCTGTTGTTTGTTCATTTTCCCAGCCTATATCTATAAACACTTATCTCTTTGTTTAAGTGGGGTTCTGCTTCGAGGAGGGAAAGTGCATTGTCCCAAGTGTCAGGGGTTTTGTGCAGCTGTTTACAGAGATGCTTCTAGGGACCTGTAAGTTTGCAGTTCTTCCAAAGCATTATGATGTAAGGAGAGATGTGTTTACTACTCTCCTGGCCTGTTTTCTGGCCTGTGAGTGACCAAAAACTCTTTTTTCTACCATGGCATTGGGAACAGTGGCCCTGATCCACTGCAGCCACAAATTGTCATTTGTCAGTTGTTGCTCCTCCTCACCTTGAGACTTCCACTCAGGACCATGACCAGCTCTGAGTATGGGCAAAGTAACAGAGTACTGCCTCAGTGCTAACAAAAGACCCCTGTAATCTCCTTCTGAACAGTTGTTTGTTCCCCGTATCATCTGTGGGTTATGAGCTCCATAGGCAGCTGCTTCCATTCTTATACAGTGGCTCCCAAGTTGTGTTCCTGAGTTGCTGATGACTGGTCTATGCTGGGGTGACCTGGGCTGGACTGTGCTCCACTCTCACCCAGGTGCAACAAACCTTTCCTGCTGACCTTATAAGTTGTCTGACTGGAAGTTTTTTTCATCCCATCCTTTTGTGGGTTATGCTGCTCCAGGATTTGTTTTGTGGCATTATTTAAATGTGTTCAGAAGAGTTTTGGAAATAGATTAGGAGAGTTTCTGCCTTTTCTCTGTCATCTCGTCTTCAACCCCCTAAAACAGTACTAAAGGTTTTACCTCACCATCAGAAAACTGTTATACATGGTAAAAGATAAAAACAGTTAAATGTTGGAGATGTTATAAGGCTAACCCATGAATACATTTTTGGTGGAGCTGTGAATTGATGCAACTATTCTTGAAAACAATTTGCTGTTACATGTAAAAAAATACTAATCTCTTTATACCTATGGCTCTGGTGATGATAGCTAACAGTTATATAGAACTTAACATATGCTTTGCACAACGCTAAGTGTTTTATAATAATTATTAATTTTTTTTTTCACAAAAATCCTGGTAGGCAGATACTAAGAAATATTCCACTGTGCATAGATGCCAAACATTGGAAGGACAAAAATAAAAGTAAGGTTAAGAAGTATATGCCAGGCATTGTTCTAAGCAAGGCATCTATAAACAAAGGCAAGAAAAATGCAATTGCTATACTCAAGGACCATGCAGTCTAATGGGGAAGACAACATGCCAACTCTGATACAAAAGCAAAACATATACCGGGTAAATTAGTGACAACCTAAGAGAAAAGTTATCCGTATTATGTGGGGACAGGGAGGACTACATGCAGCAAGTTGGAATTTGGTAGTGAATGAGTGAATCTAGGTCATCCCAGAGATAGAGATTAAGGAGAGAATTCCACATGTGAGCAATAGCCTACTGAAAAATGCATAGTCTAGATGTGGTGGGTCACATGTGGAGAATGGTGAGGAAGCAATGTAACTGGATTGAAAAATCTGTGGAGGGCACCCACATGTGAGAAGACTGGAATGTTAGTAAGGGTCAGGTTATGATGGGTTTTAAAAGCCAAGCAAGGATTTCATATTGGATCCTAGAGATAATAGGGAGGCATTGGAATTTATAGGAGGCAGCTAGGTGGTACAGTAGATAAAACACTGGGCTTTGGGTAAAGAATACCTGACTTTCTTTCTGGTCTCAGTAACTTAACTATTTATGTGACCCTAGAAAAGTCACTTATCCTGCTTGCCTCCATTTCCTCATTTGTAAAATGAGCTACTAGAGAAGGAAATAGCAAACCACTCCAGTATCTTTGCCAAGAAAATACCACTGACAGTATGATCCATGGAGTCACAAAGAGACCCCAGGATCAGGAAACAACCCTGAACATGTGAATAACAAGTAGAATTTATTGAATGGAGATGAGGGAGAGCTACATGGTCATATCTGTATATTTTGTTATTTTTGAGTCGCTTTAGTCACAACTTTTTTGATCTCATTTGATGTGTTCTTGGAAGATACTGGAATGGTTTGCCATTTCCTTTACCAGCTCATTTTACAGATGAGGAAAAAGAGGAATCAGAGTTATGTGACTTGGCCAGCCTCATACAAATAGTAAGAGTCTGAGATCAGATTTGAATTCATGAAGTGGAATCTTCCTGACTCCAGGCCCTGTACTTCATCTGCTCTGTCACCCAGCTGCCCATCTGTGGTTTAGGAAGATCCATTGTACATCTAAGCAGAGGGAGAACTGAAGTAGGAAGAGACTTGTTAAGGAGGACATAATCTAGTAGTGCACACATTGTGGTGATGACAATGTCACAGGAAGAGGAGGTGGTATAAGAAATATTACAAATATAGAAGCAATTAGACTTCATAACTGATTGGATATGGGAGTAGGGAGGTGAAAGTGAGGAGCTGAGGTTAGCATCTAAGCTGTAAGTGTTCCTATTCCTATTGGTAAGAGGGAAATTCGAGAGATAAGAGATCTGGGGGCCAGGGGATGATGATAGTTTTGAATTTAAACATGTTAAGTTTAATATGTCTGTAAGAGTTCCATTTCAAAATGTCTAATATGAAATTGTAGATGTGAGACTAGAAGGTAAAAAAGAGAGTAGAACTGGATAAGAAAATTTTAGTGTTGAGTTGAACTGGTTCACCAAGGAGTCAAGATGGGGAATGGAAGAGGGTATAACTAACATAGGAGAGATGACCTAGGAGAGGACTGAGGAGTCTAGTGCAGAGGAGGTCATAGTGCGAGCAAAGAATAGGATTTGGATCTTAGGGCAGAGGGAGAGATGGAATGATTAGACTGTTATCAGATATTGGTTGTTCTCTATGCCTGGAATGCAGCTCCTGCCCATCTCCAAATCTTAGAATCCCTAGTTAATTTCAAGACTCAAATAAAAAAATGACTTTAAAGTAACTGTTATCTAATCTCTCCTAGCTGCTATTGCTTCTCCCCCAATTACTTTTTACTTATTCTCTATATATTTTTGCACATATATAATGTAGACACATATTTTTGTGTATGTATATATGTATGTATATATGTGCATATATCATAATTTTCATTTAGTTTTTAATATTCTTTAGAACAAAAATTGTTTCAATTTTTGTCTTATATATCCTCAGCCCATAACCTAGTACCTTGTAAAGAAAAGCGCTTAAGTATGGTCATTATTTTGTTGCTTTATTGTTGACATTGCTTTAAAGCAGCAGATTTCAAACTGTCACCCATAGATCCTTTGCTGTCTCTGAGAAAACTTTCTTTGAGGTCAAAATCATTTTCTTATAATTCTGAAACATCATTTGTCTATTAAAACACTCCTCACTTTTCCAACCACGTATCTGTGTGAGTCAAGATGTTCTTTGTATACTTTAACCATAACAACAGATTGTGTAGAAGCAGAAATGAGATTCCATCTATCTTCTATTGATCCAGACATTAAGGAAAATTCCATAAATATGTAATGCACTGCCAGTTTTCTGAATAATATTTTTGGAAAATATAGTAATTTTTCATAAAACATTAATTGTCAGTATGCAATGTGTAATTTATTGCTATTTGAAAATGAATTAATGAAGAAATATTCAAAATATATCCATTTGAATTCCTAATATGTTAAACAATGATAAATATAATACACATAAGCAAAAACTCTTTGGGGACCTCAATAATTTTTTTTAAAGTATACAGAGTTCTGAGACCAAAATTTTGAGAACCATGATTTGAAAGGAACCTGAGATGATTTTAATTATTTCTCAAAAGAACTGTAGATACAGTGTTTTAAAGAGTGAAAATATTCTGCCTAATTCCCAGACTTCAATTTTAGGGAAGAATGTATTAAAGAAATCCTCCATAGATTTAAAAGGTAGGAGTTTTCTGTTCCTTCACGATTAGAACAGCACATGCATGGTTTAGTCCTATTGATACTGTTAAAGAAGGCACACTAAATTTGTTCACACTGTTATTTATTTCATCTATGTGTTGGAAAACTAAATATTAACAATATATAGAGGAAATATCTTTTAAATTATAAACACTTTCTTATGATATACACATGCAGTAACTATAAATGTACTTTAAATTTTTGTGCAAAGTTCAGTAAGTCAGACTACTTCACAAGCTATATTTCTTTTAAATTTTTTATGTTATAGGTACCAAAATTTCCTATTTTGATCATTTTGTTATAATGTCAAAGACAGATCAGAAAACTCAGGATATTTAAAGTAGAAATGTTATTCCTGATTATATACCCCCACCTGTCATTTTGTAGCAGAAGAAACCCGTCTACAAGGTTATGGCTTTAACCAAAGATTACATGCTGATTTGTAGTAGAGCTTGGAATAGAAGTAACTTTTCCTGATATGCAGTTCAGGGTTTTTTGTTTGTTTTTGTTTTTTTGTTTGTTTGTTTTTCCCATACCATGCTGATTCTCAAAAGAAACCATTTCATACACTATATTTCCAAAATAGCTAACCCAAGTTCAAGGTACTATACAGGCTTGCATCAACTTGTAACCCACTCAGTGTGTTTACTTTTTCCTTAATCAGCTAGAGAATTTAATTAGCTCAAAATAGAAGCAATTTTGTGATATATCATAAGAAGTTAAAATTAAAAGTAATAATTGAACATTTCCCCACTCACCCCAGAGCACATAGTAAAAATGGGAAGAGCAAACACATAGCATTCATGAATGAGAGAATTGGGGGGATTTGTATAGCCATAACACATATGTATAAGAACTTATACCTCTGATGGCATAGGTTCACTGGTATCTTTAGATGTTGCCATTATATTACTTGGTTTTAATTCTCTAATTGATGTGGTGAATCTTCTGGGCACATTGCTCCTCTGGTTTTAGTTGCCATATAGGATATAGTTTTTAATGCAATCCTTTCTTAACTTCTCTCCTTTGGGCTCTTGGAGTCTCTCTTGACACATTTCTCTGCTGGTGCCAGCTGGCCTCAACATGAGCTGGTTGTTGCTTTAGTTGAGGCTTATGATTTACTTCCTGCTGGGAATTGGTCATTGCAAATAGCATCCAGGCTTTTATCTTCAGAGACACTCAACTCAAGTCAATTCAACTCCAGTCTCATACAGTATAGTGACTAGAATCTTTCCCTTATGAAGATAGGATGAGAGGTCTTCAGTCAGGACAACACAATCAGCTAACTAAAGTAAGGCAGGCATCTTTTCTTGGTCTGGGGAGTTGGGGAGACACAAAATTATTGCTGAAATCTTTTCTATCTCAAAATACATATTAGAGTCAGGGAAAGAAGAACAAAAAGTAAGCTCAGGTCACTGTTCTCTACCCAAATGGCATTCTTTCCTTTCCAACTAAATATTCCAAGTAAAATGACCACATTCTTTCCTTTATTATGAGTATCTATGAGAAACAAAGTTTGCATGCTTTGTTATAGTATCATAACCAGAGAAAATCCCTAGCATCCTTACAACTTTAAAGTATATAAGCATTTTATCCATTGACTAATCCCAGGTACTACAAAAAGTGAGGATTTCCAGGGCGGCTAGGTGGCACAGTGAGTAAAGCGCCGGCCCTGGAATCGGGAGGACCCGAGTTCATTTCCCGCTTGAGACAATTAACACCCATACAAAAATACTGGCTGTGTAACCTTGGGCAAGTTACTTAACCCCAGTTGCCCTCCAAAAGGCAAAAAAAAGTGAGGATTTCCAATTATATTAAGCCTAAATTTTAATTTAATGGTATGGAGAATATTTTTTAATCTATGCCTTTGGGATACTCCAAACTTTTAAGGTGTATGGGTGGGGGGGGGAAGGAAAATCTTTCTTAAGTAAATTGACTATTAGTGATAAATTTATGAAATTGAAAAACACAATCTATTCATAAAAAAAAAAGTTGTGTCACCCCAGTGGTTGTATTTCAAAATTCTCTTTGCTATCATAATGTGGAATAAACTGTCCAAAAACTAATGTCAAAGTTAGGTTCCATGCTCAGTAAGGCTCCAGGTTCTTGGTCATGTCTATCATAAAGGATTCAAATTAGTTCCTGTCACAGGGATGTGTTTTGGGATATGGGTGCCTGACTGCCAGTAAATGACATGAGATAATCAATTTCTTTCAGATAGACCACTAGACAGATGTCAGATGACCAGTTTGGAACATGGGGGGAAAAGAGAAGGGGGAAAGCAAGATTTGTTCTTGAATCAAAAGAGAGATTCCATAGCTTACACCGCTATTCCCCAAGTATAGACTCTATTATATTTTGCACAGATAGACTCTCTTACAGATTTTTCCCTCAAGACTGATTGCCCACATCATCTATAGTAACTGTCAAGATAAATTGAAAATTCTAGAACATATGACATCTAAATACAATGGAAAGTATATTTATGCCAGCTATTTCAGCATGTCAGATAATAAATTTCTTCTCTCAAAAAATGGGGTACTTTGCTAGTAAGAGACAGATAAATGGCAACACCATGCTGGGAGGAAATCTTTAGGTCTGGACCTTCTTTTAATCATTCATTTAGAAAGCTAGTAATAAACGTAACTTTATTGCATCCTAGGTACCAGATCTAAGAATGTGACATTGATTTTTAAAATATAAAACTTACTTTTAGCTAAATCACAGATAAGGATAATTGGATGTTGAAAACAAGAAAACATATACACTGATTTATTTTATTTTCCGTGGGAGCCCTTCTTATTTTATTAAGCTAAATGCGTATTTTTAATATTCTACCAAAACATCATATACTAATAATAGAATTTTGACTAAGAATAAGAATTTTGACATAATATAAGTACTCTAGAGATAACTCATTTAAATGTTCCAACTAATACAGAACTCACTCAATAATGGTTCTACCCCTTATTGAATTGTTAAAAGGGTTAGATGCCAACAGTTTGACTTATCATGATGCTGTGTGGGATATAATGATTTTTGATGGTTGGAGAACTTATGTCCAGAGGAATTCAATAAATTATTCATTCATTCATTCATTATTTATTTATTTAT
>NW_027185764.1:38093650-38096441 GCF_028583685.1 Petaurus breviceps papuanus | reverse complement strand
AAAGATAAAGAGAGAGAGAGAGAGAGAGAGAGAGAGAGAGAGAGAGATAACACTGTGTTAGGTGTGACTTCAGTGACTAAGGTTCATAGCTACCTAGAGGAAGTGAAAAAAGAGGTGGGAAGACAATCCCAGAAGAGAAGTGATTTTCCTGTGACTATTTAACACCATGTAAATCCAGGGTAAATAGGAAGACCAGAACTAAAAGACAGTCCATGCAAGGAAGAAAGAAGGTAAGTAAGAAAGAAAAGAATTCACAGCTTTTAAAAATGTGATCTAACAGTCCAAAGTAGAATATGAATTGAATAGTATTCTCTAAATACTTATATAAGTGTTGAATATCCAAATGCATTAAGATTTGTAGGAAATTAAAGACTTAAAAACAAGTTCTCTTTTTTCCACTTTTCAAACTCTTGTGAGCACAAGTCTTTGGAAATAATTGTACCTAGTATCTTCCTTCTTTCCATATACTCATGTATGTATTCAGAGTTGGGAGTAGGGAGAGGAGAGAAAACTGTAATCTGAAGCATCACAATTTTATTATACATATAAAAAATTCCTGAAATCATACAATCAGTGAAATTATATTTCTACTTCAAGGGCTGAGTGGTTTATGTTTTTTTGCGTGCATAGAATGGTTGAATTAGTTTGACACAGAAATTTAGGGAATAGTGTATGATGAAAATGGAAAAGTTAATAATTCACTCTATAAAGCTCTAGGTCAGAGGTTCTTAAGATACTTGATCACTGATTTAGCTGTGTTTGATTGGGAGAAGTAATATCCTTTGAATTGAAATTTGAGTTTTCTGTAGAAATCAAACAACTTATTTTTACATGGACTCAGGTTTTGTTCAGAAAGTTTTACACAGCTGTAAGTATGATTGGGGGTGGGGGGAGAGGGAGGATTTTTTAAAATGAATACCCTTCTGTTTAATTTCAGTTGCATATTTCCAAGAGTCATGGGGTACTTTATGCACCAACAAAGTCTAAACCCCATCTCCACCCCCCAATCAAGGATTGTTCAATGGACTACAATGAAGATTAGATTCATTTAAAAGAATATATTTGCATCGTGCTTCATAGTGAAAAGTGGTCCCCCATTGAAAGAATTACATTGGCACAAACACCATACCATATTGCAGAGTATGTCACATGAGAGGCATTGAAACTTCCCATTGCCAGAAAGCTGACATCTGGTTCATAACTTTTAGCATGGTTAGTGTCTCTCTTGGTGAAGCATGAATACACTAAATCAAGTGACAGGGAAGGCCAGAGCTGGAGATTCAAAAAAGAAGGACTAGAATGTCAAATCAATTTTCTGTGTCATTAATTTGTAATTGTGTATTAAAATACATATATATGTATATGTGTGTGTATTTACTACAGGAGATAAGTTCAAATGGAAAACTAACAGTCTGAAAAGGAGTAAAAATTTTGAACAACAAAAATGTTATTCCCAAGTGGGATTTTTGGTTGTTGTTACCTCTTTCCCTCCTTCCCCTTACAATCCTTGCTAGAGGTTTGGGTAGTGCCTGAATGCTAAGAACCCAAAGCAAACTTCAGAAACTTAAATAGCACATGAACTAACTCTTAATTAAAGCAAAACCTGGTTCCCTACAACAATATGCAAACTTACTGGGTCTAATGGTGCTTGAAATATCCAGCAGGTATTTATGTTCTATACAGTGTAAGTCTGACAGACTAATGCTCACCTATCACAATGTATTGGAGATATTCCTAGTCAATGATCAGGAGCAAGCTGATACTGAAGGTAGAGCCCCACATGGGCCAAGAATCACACAGTCATAAAGCTAATTGCATTGCACTAAGATAGATGGTTTGTTACTGTCTTGCCAGGACACTGTTGACATCGAGTAAGGCTGGAAGGTCAGAATATTAGATGTAAAAGGCAACATAACTTTTCAAGTGCAACTTAGAAATAATCTTATCTAAATTGTTTCTGGCATAAAAACATGCATGAGGAAAATTATTTGACTTCTATCTAAATTTTGAGTCCTTTGTGCCCACTGATGTCTGCATTAAAATGTGGAAAACATTTCCTTGTTATTCTAGCTCAACTGGAATAATGAGTCAAAATATAATAGAATTATAGAATAATAGAGAGTAGGAAGGACATATAAGATCAGTTTCAACCCCTTGATTACAGGTGAGGAATCCAAGGACCAAATTATGAAATAAATTGCTCTAGGTCACATACAATAGGGAGTAACACTAGAAAGATCTCAGTCATAATACTAGTACCTATAGTGCTAATCTGAAACAATTGTCAGGATAAAATGTGAAAAACAAAACGTATATACAAAGCAGTGTGTAAACTTTATTATAAAATATTCATGAGAATTCTTTAAACGTGCACTGTGAATGTCCTTGATTAATATATTAAAAAGGATCAGACGGGATTTTGAAAAGGATTGAAATTAGACCTATTTACTGTCACAAATTCACTAGGAGGTATAGCAAAAACAACATTCCACTGTGTATATTATTTGTTGTGCATGTATGTGTAGAAGAGATCATATGTGAAAGCCAAATGGAAAATAGATTCCCTCTAGATGGTTAGGGCCTCCAGATGCTGCTCTTTGGAGTTGGTATTAGAATTTAAACTCCTTGGGAGCAGAGACTATCTTATCTACTTATATATTTTTTTTATATTCAACACTATAATGCTTGCCACATAGGAACTATTCTATAATTACTCTATGTATTATTTATCTACTTATGATCTTTATCTATCTATCTATCTATCTATCTATCTATCTATCTATCTATCTAT
>NW_027185764.1:37998377-38093640 GCF_028583685.1 Petaurus breviceps papuanus | reverse complement strand
TATCTATCTATCTATCTATCTATCTATCTATCTATCTATCTATCTATCTATCTACCTATCTATATTGTGCTATTACATCAAGCCCCCATATAGCATAAGCTTCTTAAATATAAATTATAATGACGCACAGGAGATTGTCCTCAATCTATACAAGAAAAAGAGCATGGATAAAGAATGCCCATTGTCTAAATGATAAGATTTGGATGAGTAACACATTGATCTATCAGGAGAGATGTTGTAGACAAGAATTATTTATCAATAATGATCTAATACAATAATGGAATTGGAGGAAGAAAGTGGACTGGACTGAATTTGAAAAATTACATAATAATACTTTTAATAATGGCAAGTTGTTCCGCAATAGAAAGAAATCCCCTCCCCCAAACACACTTCTCTTGCTTATTTGCAGTATGGAAGAAAAGCATGGCATTCTTAGTCTCTGAAGAATTGAAGTAATGCTTGTTAATAAATAATGGAGAGGTATATGGAGGTATTAATAGATTTTACTATATTGCTAATAGGTTGTTGCTTTTGTCCTTCATTTTCATAGAGAACCATGACATCAGAAAAATGATGACATGACTTGTAGCTGACTTTGATTGGAATGAGGGGGAGGGGGCTGTGCACGGTCACCAGCCTTACTTTCTCTTCCAGAGCAATATGGGTCCAGTGGCCAGAGAGTCATCGGGTTGTCTGGAGATGATCCAGGATGCCAATTATATTACTAACAAGAACTTATATGTAAGAAGTGACATGAAAGATACACAAGAAATTTGTGATGGATGAAAAATATAGGCTGCTCATGCATTGAGAATAAGGGATAACATCTTGATAGACCATGTGAGCACTCATGGAATCAATCAAAACCTAGTAAGATCTCCATCACATTGGGTAAAATGTCTTTGGAGGGTTTATAGGAATCCATGTGCATGCATCACACAAAAGGAGAATGCATGGATGGGTTACTGGCTTATCAAAACAGAACTCATTGACTTCTCTAAACCTGTCTTCCTTTCAAATTTCCTTTTTCTTTTGTGGGCACCACCACCCCTTCAGTAATTAAGATTAGCAACTTCCGAGTCATCATTGACCGTACTCTCACTTATTCACTACACCCAATCAATTACCAATCCCTATCAATTCTAATTCTGAAGTTTTTGTACCCAATGTTTTACAATATGCCTGTCAACCCACCCTAACTCAGTCATTTATAAATTTTTCCCTAGACTGTTGCAATGATATAATTGAACTCTTGGTTTCTAGTCTCTCTTTTTCTAAAAGAGCCTTCTTGAAGCTGCCATATTGTTGTTGTGTTGTTGTGTTGCCCTTCATTTTCAAAGAGGACCACGGCATAAGGGAAATGATGACATGACTTGCAGCTGACTTTGATTTCAGTAAGGGAGGGCTGTGCCAGGTCAACTGACACACTTTCTCCTCCAGGGCCATCTGGGTCCACTGAACTTATATTCACAAGGATGACTGAAGATGGCCCAGGATGCAATGGGATACCCTGGCTAAGACCTTTGCAGGTTCCCATTCAGTGACTAGACCTCTTTAAAAACTACTGTAAGTAGTCTGAAGCTGCCAAAAGAATACTAAAGCACAGGAATTACCATTCTACTTCCTCACTGATAAGACAAATATGTGATACTGTGGATAGAGTCCTGCATTTGAAAGAGCAGAAGTTCAAATTCAGCTTCAAACACTTAATAACTGTGTGATCCTGCAAATAATTTAACCTCTATCTATCTCAGTTTCCACATCTGCAAAATTAGGGTAATAATAGTACCTACTTTCCAGAGTTTCTGTGACAATAAAAAAGAAAAATTTCTAAAGTGTTTCACAAACCTTAAAGGACTATATAAATATTTTTATTATTATTAACTTTCAGTGATTCCTCATTCCTTCTAAAATAAAATATGCATTCTTCAGGCTTGAATTTAAAATCCTTCTCAGTCAGATTCCAAACTCAGGGTTCCACTATTCACTTATATGCCTTCGAACTATGCCCCATGACAGGCATGAACTTCCTACTCCCCTCTAATTCTACGTATCCTTAATTTCCCTCAAGCTATTTGTGACAGGTACACTTCCCATGTGAAAATTATTTTTCCCCTAGTTATCAATGTCCTCTCCTTCTTCAAATTATGTTGTATATATTTATCCATTAAATATTGTATCCCCTAAGTCAAATATAATACCACAAAAGTTAGGGACCCTTTGTTTGTTTTTTGACCCCAGTATCTCCTAGTACAGCATCTTGTACAAAGTTTGTCAAATTTCTAATTAATATATATGTATGTCATCATTATCAGGAGTTGTCATATTGTTCAAATCACAGGTATGCTGTTATATTTAAGTTAGTTTTTAAAAAGTTTTGAAATTTCATATAAAAAGAACTTTGATAGTAAAATTTCATAGTAAAAAACGCAGGTTGAAATATATGATATATTGAAATAAAATATAGATTTATTTTAATGAAAATATATAATTTTTAATGAAATGGTTTCTCTTTGATTGATAAAGATTTTTACCCTTGTGCATCACAAGTTATTTTTTCCACTCTATCAAAGGTCTTTGTAATATTTTTTCATTAAATTTATTTGTTTTTGTCATATATCTTTAAAAGGTCAAGGATCATGGATTAGAATTTTTTTTTATCAAAAGCAGTTTTCCCATGCCTAGAAGAGTGTTCTGTATATCACTGGTAGGAGATTAGTGTAGTTTTCCTTAAATACACTAGGTAGCAAAAGTGGAGGTTCTCGTCCACCTTTTCTTATCAGTCTTCTTGAAGGTACAAAATGTTAATTGCTTTGGGATAAACAAGGAAGTAAAAATGTGACCATTGTCCTCAAGGAGTTTGAGTAGATATGCACACAAGAGGATGTAATAGTAATGGGAATTTAAAGATCTTCACTGACCCTTGTATTTGCAATCAAACAGGCTTAGCACCCTATTCCAAGTCCATGATTATGTCAAGTATTAAGACTCAGACCTTTGGAATCCCACACTGGGATGGGCTTGTTGACCTTACAGAAAAAGGCAGAACAGGGAGGAACTAATACTGTATATAAGGAAAAGCCCAAGGTGAAAGAGGCCAGAACTTCTGGGAGTGAGCATCTGGAGGCTGGGCTGCTACTGCTGGAGAGAGAGAAAAGAACTGACAACTGAACTGAGAAGAACTGAGAAAAGAAATGAGAACTGAGGAGTGAACTGAGAATTAAGAGGAACTGAGAAATGAGAATAGAGGAGAACTGGGAGGAGGCATGGCTGTGGTGTCAGTACTTTTTCTGTCTGTTGGCATGTTACTTTGTCAGATTCCTCTGCTGATAGAAGATGGTGCTGTTGTTACAGAAGTCCTAGAACTTTGCTGCTGATTCAGAAGCACTGAAAGAAGATTTTCTTGTTGTATGTTTACAGAAATCCTGGAGGATGTTCTTGGTGATGATTTCAGAGGTCCTGGGACTATAATGATGATTTGTGTGGATGTTTCAGACCTTGTTTGTGGATATATGGTGATTTCTCAGACAGAAATTGAATTGATGAGGACACCGGCAATGTGGATGAGTGTTATTTGGCTTTGTTAAGCTTTGTTTCCAAGGAACAGAAACTGTGAAGGACTTCAGGTGGACCAGACACTGTGAGCTTCAATATGGAACAGGAACTGCACAAGAAGATGGACAAAGAACTGAGAGCAGTCTGCCTTTGAAACCAGGTGGCAGTTGAATAGATTCAGGCAGGAGCTGGGACCATGGAGGAGGGACCATTGAAGCTGAAAGCCTGCCTTGAGTCAAGATGAAAAGACCTCTCCTTGGGTATGTAATGCAAACTGAGAAAATCATGATTTACTGTGGGCCAGTGATGGATAATGTTGACTTTTACAGTTAGATGATTGAGTTAAGGACTTCTCCAATTAAGAAGAAAGAAAGCTTTTTTATTGAAGACATTAAGCCAATGTGACCTAGGGGTAGAGAACTGACCTTTTTCTTTGTGTCAATTAAGGAGGCTTGCCTCTTTAAGGATGAATGAATTAAGGATTTACTAAATGATTGTTATCTTTTGCTTAAAACTATGTGACCACTTTGGTGAAAACTATGTGGCCACTTTAGTGATAAGTTATTAAGTTGTAACATTGGGTATGTTGTACTTTGATTTATGTAAATGTTTTGCCTTAATTTTTTACTGAATAAATGGAGAGTTCACTATATTGTGTAATCAGAATCATGAAAGCTGTTCATAGCAGCAGTCCTCTGGAAAGCTGATTGTGCTTGGCTTTACAGAGAATGACAAAAACACTGGGCAGACTATCTCAAGCACATATAGGAGATTTGTTTTAGAGAAGTTTAAAGGAGGAAATGGCATCTGAAATTGTAAAAATTCCATAAAAGAAGGGAAAAGGAAGAGGAGGAAGAAGAGAGGGAGGAAGTGGAGTATAAGAAGAAAAAGGAAAAGGCAGGAGGAGAAGAGGAAGAGGAGGACAATAAAGAGAGGGAGGAAGAGGAAAGGAATGAGAAGGAGAACAAAGAGGGGAAAGAGGAGAAGGAGGAAGAAAGGAGAAAGAGGAGGAGGAAAAAGAGAAGAAGAGCTTTGTAGTTTGCAAAGTGCTTTACAATAATTGTCTCATGGTTACCCTTACAAATTGGATGGTGAGATACTATTATTATCCCTATTTCACAGGACATAGATTTATAGGAGTTGGAGGATATTATGTGTGGCAAATAAATCATTCATAAAGTGTCTTATTCCATACTAAAATGAATCTTAAAAGGTCACCAATAATTCATTAATCGCTACGTGCAATAGAATTTTTTTTTTAATTCTCATTCTCTCTAACATCTCTGAAGCATATTTGGCAGTGTGAAGCAAACTATCCTTAAGAAGACTACTTCCTTGGACATCATATGTTCAATTATTCTATTAATCTTCCTTAGACCACTTTGATCATTTATTCTCAATGTCCTTCACCTTACTTTCTCCTGCTCAAGTAAAATAAAATTTGCAAAAGTTTGGCTCTGTCATTTTCATTCTATTAATTATATATGGTAATTAATATGTGCAAAGAGCTTTGGAATGCTAAAGTATTATATACACATTAGTTATAATTAATGTTACGGTTGTTATTTTTAATACACTCTTTATCCATTTGTGCAGTTCTAATAAACATTTATTTGCATATAGTTGCTTATATAAATATACAAATGTATGTATGTATGTATGTAAGCATGCATATGTATGTATCTACAATCCTATTCTTTTTTTTAACATTTATTTGTAAAATTTTTATCTCCAGATACTTTCTCTTCTTTCCTCTTCACCCACCCCTCTGGGAGGACAAGCAATTCACTATAGGTTATACATGTGTAATTATGCAAAACATTTCCATAGTAGTTATATTGTGAAAGACGAACTATATTTCCCTACATACTATTCTGCTCCTCACTTACTCTATTTTCTACTTTTGACCCTGTCCCTTTTCAAAAGGGATTGCTTCTAACTACCCTCTCCCCCAATATGCCTTTCCTTCTATCATCCCCCCTCTTTTTCCCTTCTCTCATACATTCCTGTAGGGTAGCATACCCAAATGAGTGTGTATGTTATTCCCTCTTTAAGCAAAATTCAGTGAGAGTAAGGTTGACCCATTCCCTTTCACTTTCCTGCTCTTCCGTTCTATTGTAACAATTTTCTCTTGCCTTTTTTACATGAGATAATTTACCTTATTCTAGTTCTCCCTATCTCCTCTCATTATATTCCTCTCTCACCTATTGATTTTATTTTTTTTAATAGTATCCCTTCCTATTCAGCTGGTCCTGTGTCCTCTGTCTATGTATACATGTATACATATTTGCACATTCACATATGTGTTTGTACCCATATACACCCTCCTATACATACACATGTATAAATAGATAGATAGATAGACACACACACACACACACACACACACACACACATATATATATATTCCCTTCAACTATCCTCATGGAGGAATTGAAATACTTCAACTTTAATAAGTTCCTTATGATTGCTTTTCCCTGTTTACCTTCTCATGCTTCTCTTGCTTCTTGCATTTGAAAGTCAAAATTTCTTCTTGGCTCTGTTTTTTTTTTCATCAGGTATACTTGAAAGTCCTCTGTTTCATTAAATTACCATATTTTCCCCTGAAGCATTATAAACAGTTTTTCTGTGTAGGTGATTCTTGGTTTTAATCCTAGTTCTTTGACCTCCAGAATATCATATTCCAAGCCCTTCAATCCCTTAATATAGAAGATGCTAGATATTGTGTTATCCTGATTGTGTTTTCACAATGCTCAAATTAGTTCTTCCTGACAGGTTGTAATATTTTCTCTTTAAATTGGGAACTCTGAAATTTGCTATGATATGCCTAGGAGTTTTCTTTTTGGGATCTTTTTCAAGAGGCAAAAGGCAAATTCTTCCATTTCTATTTTGCCCTTGAGTTCTAGAACATCATAGCAATTTTCCATGAGAATTTCTTGAAGGATGATATCTAGGTTCTTTTTTTATTGTGGCTTTCAGGTAGTGCAATAATTTCTAAATTCTCTATCCTATATCTATTTTCCAGGTCAGTGGTTTTTCCAAGGAGATATTTCACATTTCCTCCTATTTTTTTTCATTTGTTTGAATCTGTTTTATACTATCTTGTTTTCTCATAAATTCATTAGTTTCCATTTGCTCCAATCTAATTTTGGAGGAATCATTCTCTTCAGTGAGTTTTTGAATTTCATTTTCCAATTGGGTAATTTGATTTTTTAAGGAATTCTTCTCCTCATTGGCTTTTTGGGCCTTTTTTGCCTTTTGAGTTACTCTACTCTTTTTTTTGCCTTTTGGAGTGGGGAAGGCAGGGCAATTGGGGTTAAATGACTTGCTCAAGATCACACGGCTAGTAAGTGTTAAATGTCTGAGGCTAGATTTGATCTCAAGTCCTTGTGACTCCAGGGCTGGTGCTCTATTCACTGCTCCAACTAACTGCCCTGCTAGTCTATTTTTAAGGTGTTATTTTTTCAGTATTTTTTTTTGGGGGGGGGTCTCCTTTAGCAGGCTGTTGACTCACTTTTCATGATTTTTTTGTATCATTCTCATTTCTCTTCCCAAGTTTTCCTCTACTTCTTTTACTTGATTTTCAAAATCCTTCTTGAGCTCCTTCATGGCCTGCAACTAGCTTATATATATATATATATATATATATATATATATATATATATATATATATATATATATATTTTAGAAACTTTTGATGCAGGAGTTTGTCGTCTTCTTCTCATTCCATGTTTTGATCCTTTTTGTCCCCAAAAAAGGATTCTATGATCTGACTGTGCTTCCTCTGCTTGCTCATCTTCTCAGCCAATGACTTCACTTGTGAGTTCTTTGCCGAGGTAAAACCCTGCTTCTAAAAGGGAGAGAGTTGTGTCCCAAATTGCTAGGGTTTTCACAGTTACCAGAGCTCTGAGGAGGGCACCCTCTCTATGGCCACCACAAGCTCTGGCACAATGACCACACACCCCAGGACTACCGGCCAAGACTGTGACCCAAATCCAAACATGTCAAAACAAGAGCAATTACCCTTGGAATGGTTGCTTGGTCCCCCTAAGATCTGCAGGCCAGGAGTTCCAGAGGCATCCACACAGCAGTAGCTGCAGCAGCCACCTGGCCTCCTCTACCTCTTGCCCTGGGGGTCAGGGAAGAGAGAGGACTCTTCTCTACCCAATTCAAATAGAGGTCCCTACAGACCATTTACTTTTTCTTTACTGTTTATGGGTTGAGAAGTCTGTAAACTTCCACAGCTGCCAGTCATTCACTCTCCTGAAATCTGCTCCAGCCATTCTGGGCTGCTGGTCAGAGCTGCCCCAAGTATGGGCCCTTGCGGCTCAGGTGGGACTGCTCAGCCCCCAGCCCAGTGTGATAGGCACTTCCTATTGCCCTGCCAGGCTGCCTTCAGAGTGAGATCTGTTTTTGTGAGGTCTGTTTTTATCTGTCACTGTGGGTTTTGTAGCTCTAAAACTTGTTTAGAGTCATATTTTACAGATGGTTGGTATAGGAGCTTAAGCAAGTTTGTGCTTTTACTCCACTATCTAGCTCCAATCCTATTCTAATTCTAACCTAATCTCCTGAGCTCATTTTTTATCTTTCTACCTGCCATTTTCATCTGCTTGCCCTTCTGAATCAACATTTTCATGTACAGGAAGTAGGAAGATGGAGGATGGGAAATGGGATTGTGGTTTTATTTATATGGGGAATTCTCAGTATTAAAATTCCTTTATTTCAGAAATGCAATTCTTCCTAATTTAATCTTCCTGGATCACTGATAAATTAAGTGACACTGAGCTAATATTTATCAGAAACAGTATTTGAATACAGATCTTCCTGAATTCACAGCCAGTCTTCTCTATCTATGGTAAATTGCCTATGGATAAATCAACATTTTTCAAAACAAATTAATTGCCTTCCTCTTCCTGGACCCTCCCAAAACCACCCTGCTAATTTATATTCCTCTTAATATTATTATAATAATTCCATGCATGAATAATCTTAAACTCCCTCTCTCCCTTTCACTCCACAAGGAGCCCAATTGGTTCTTTTTTCTCCTTCACTCTTACATCTGTTCCCTTCTTACCATCACTTGCCATCAGCACCCTAGTTAAAAGCTTTATTATCTTTCCCTTGCATAAATGCATTAACTTTAGATGACTAACCAGTAATCTTACCAGAAGTTTTATTATCTTTATAACCCATAATGAAATCCACATTCAGATTAAATTTAGTAAAGCTTAACTTGAATTGCTTCATGTTTTTCCTACCAAAAACAACAACAAAACAGTAGATCCTAAGTACCTATTGAATGAAGTTCAGACTCCTTAATATGCGCTGAAGGTCCTCCACAATCAAAATCCAACCATGAAACTTCCACTCCTTCTCAGAGTTTTGTTGTTGTTTGTCATTTCCCTGTAAGGATTTGTCTAGTAAGAAAACTTTTTATAACACATATTGACTTCTCTTGATCTTATTGAATTATGAAATTGTTATCGACAGAGTTAGTGACCTACTCAGGATCACATAGCCACTATATGTCAAAGGTGTAATTGAATAGAGGTATTCACTCCAAGTGTTTGTATGTATGTGTGTCTGGGTGTTTTCTTTCTGTTATCAATATTTCAGTGCTCTGAATCTCTATATTCTCATCTGCAAAATGGCACCCACTATTCATATCTCATAGTAATTTTGTGAGGCTCAAGTGAAATAATACATATAAATCACTGCATCCTTAAAGTGCTACTTAAATGGCAGTTAGAATTATGATTATGGTTTGTTTCATGGTTGGTTGGTTTTATTTGGGGGGGGGAGTTGTGAAAGGCAAAAGATGAAATGACTGAGGAAACAAAGGCTCGAGCTTTCAAGCATTTTGAATTGTTAAGTAATGCATGGCAATTTTCAACAAACTAGGAGTAGGCCTGATCTTCACCTTAGCACTGGACTTCAAATATAAGGGCATATAGACTTTTACACATTAAAAACAATTAATTAAATAAGACCAATTAATTAAGGGTAACAATACGATATTGGATAGTCTAATTTCTAATTGAAGGACAGATTAGGGACTTTCCAAGTTGGTAAGTGGAGAACAAATGGGTACAATTCCCTGAATTCAGACAATGAGGTGTCCCACTCTCCCCCAGTGTCTGTAAACAATCAAAGGAACATGAAAAGAGTAACTGATTGATGAGTATGGAACCAGTTTTCAGATAAAATATATGGGTTGTTTAAGATGTACAATTTTGAGGAAACTCTTTACATCAATCTTTGGATATGACTGGGTTTTTGGTCAGCATAACCTAGGTCCTTAATTAAGGGTCTCTAAACAGCTGGAGAGAGTGGTCCAATTTCCTGGCCATGTAAGGCTCTGTTCAAACAGTGCACTAAGGTACTCCCCCCATTCCCACAACTGAATAAAGTTTTTTCACAAGACAGAATTAGACTATACCAAAATTAATTAAAAAAGGAACTGAGCTAACTCCAGAATTGAGCCACAAGATGGATTCAGTATGGTTTACTCAGTTCTTTTAATTTAATGACTTGTTCTTCTAATCTCAATTCTCTCAAGGGGGTTGTATATTTGAGAACTAATATCGAAATCCTTGAGGTATGTCTTAGGAGTGGCCAGAAGTATGTGTGGTGATACCTTATACTGTTCTTTTAAAGTCATTAACTCTATTGTCATTTTACATTTTATTTTCAGGAAACCTTCAGTGAAGGTCTGAGTTTTTCTCTTGAAAACAAATGAAATCGGACTACTTTCTGACCTTCAAAATACCATATATTAAAGGATGGCTGAAAAAAATATGGAACATCAATACAAGGTAATACTATTATGCTATAAGAAATTATGAAAGGGGTGGTTTCAGAGAAACCAGGGAAGATTTGTTTGAACTAATGAAGAGTGAAATGAAAAGACTTAGGACAATAATTACAATAATAACAATGTTGCAAAGAAAAAAAAACACTTTAATAAAGCAAGTAATCCAACTGCTGATAAAGGGTCAATTAACTCAGGGAATAGTAGATTGAGACATACACACACAAAGAGATTTATATATAATTTAATATAATATCCTATTAAACTATATTATTAATATTACTGTCCTATTATAAGATCACACATGTGGGAATCTGTTTTAACACAAGTTACTAGGGCTTTGTTGTTTTTGTTGTTAATGAGGGGCAGAGTGAGAAGAGAAAAACTGTTAATTGAAAAAAAAATTAAAATACCCCAAGTACTGATTTTGCCCCACAGTTATGCCTTTGATCGTGCCATTTCATATTCTTGAATACCCTTTCATCATCTCCATGTGATGAAATCCTGTGAATATGTATCTGTTGGATATATTGCATAGGAATTGAATTATAGAATTTGGAGCTTCAATTGAGCCTGTAGGGCAAGTGGAACTTTAAGATGAATCTGTCTGAGTTGTGCAGAATATATTGGCCAAGGAATAGGACAAAGTAGGAAAGGCACATAAGTTTGTTCAAAGTTCCAGATTATTTTTTCTCTTTTTTAATATAAGCAGGATTTCATTTTTTAATGGAAGTATAGCTCCCAGCATGAAGATATACTTTATTCCAGGTACCTATCTCCAGCACAATCAGATGCATCATTGTTATGGCTCTGGCAAGTATAGAGAAAAGCTGATGAAAACCTTGTGCATGAAAACATTGAGTTTTAGAATCTGTTTTGAAGAAAGAACTAGATTTTGCTCCAAGCTCTTTCCCACTCAAAGAAGCAATGTGAATCAATGAAAACAAATTTCATTACCAAATAATATACTCCCCCCCTTCTCTTAGAAGTAATTAATTTACTTAGAAGTCATTAAATTACTTAGAAGTAATTTAACCTGGTTAAATACAATAATTTATTTTCCTATCTCCAATACATGATATCTCCGAATCATATTTTGGAGTATTACAGGAAAAAAAAGAGTAGATATAACATAGATATCCCTTCCTTCCAAATGAACCTTATTAAAATCAGGATAAGACACACATCAGGTTTCTCATTTTTCTATTATTATTTGAGTTCTACCTCCATGCTTTAATTCGCTTCTAGGGCTCATTTGGAAATTATTGAGTGACAAGTAATACTTGTTAAGACTGATTATCTTATGTCAATCCATACTTCTTTATGCAGTGGACAGGGTAAATAGAACTTACATTGAGCAATTCAACTAACAAAACAGCTACTCATATTTTACTCAAGTAACCAGCAAAATCCTGGGCAGACTATTCATTATTATAATGCTCATGTTTCCTGTACTGCAATGCCCCTGGCCTTGGAATATTTCTTGAGAACTACAGCCGGAAAATTCTCTGTGCTTGGCAGAAGTCAAGAATTTATGATGTGGCTCTGAGCAGTACTGAGGCAAATAGCAAAAACTGTTATCCTTAGTGCACTTTTGCAAGGCGACTGGTTAAAAGGTATATCTGATCTGAAATTCTGCTTTCTGGTGCAGTGCAACAATTACACTTCTTCACTTGAAAAACCTGTCCCACATCAAGTTCAGAACTACACAGTTCTGAGAAACCAAGTATTTCTATTAAAGAAGGATTCCCCAAAGGAATCATAAATACTGGAATACATTACCATAACTTTGCTAAGCCAGATAGAGTTATAGGGTGAGAACATCAACTTCTATGACATAGTTGACTTTGAATAACACTGTGACATAGTAGGTAGACGGGTGGAATTTATTTTAAATCTCACCTGTGTCATCTATTATCCATGGCCATGGCTAAGCCAGAGCCCTCAAACAACTCTCTAAGACTCTAAGAGTGGCTGTGAGATGGGGGGAGGGGCACAGAATGTTACAAATTGCCAACAAACAAAATTATGGGTCCAAAAAGCAACAGGAACAGCAACAAAAACAACAAGGAAAGTCAGGATAATAAAAATCCAATGGTTTCTCTCTCATGGGCTTGTAAAAATCAAATATGACATTATCCATAAAGTACTTTACAAACTTTTAAGCACTACAGAAATGGAAGTTATTATAGAAATCACTGCTGGGGTTTGGCAGTCATGAAACCCATGGGATGGAATAAGAGGATGCACTTGAGGTGACTTGATGAGTAATATCTTTTATTTTTGCCAAGGCAAAAAGTGACGACTTCACCCATCTTCACAGGAACAGAAAAGACATTACTCAGAGTGGCATGTACACAATGCAGGTGTCTTCCTAAGGCTGTGCGGCAGCTTTGGAGCCTAACCTTTACATTTTGAATGGCTCTGAGATCACAGGATTTTGGAAATGGATAGAATCTTAGTGATCATTTTATCCAGCCCCGTTATGGTGCAGATATGGAAACTGAAGCCACAAAAGAATGACAGACTTTCCCAAAGTTATGAGCGTACTAAGTGGAAAATTGAAAATGTGAATTTAGGCCCTTATCTCCATATCTGAAGTTCTTTCTTTAATTAACCATAAGAAGGAGGGTATGACATATTCTTCCAGTTTTAAGATCCTAGTTTAGTAAAGCACCTCAGATAGTTTTCTGGACTTTGGTATCTTTCCCCTCTAGGTTTGGAAATTTTAGTATATAGATGAAATGAATGCTATTTTTGTGCTTTGACTTTGCTCGTGCAGAGTAGTAATGGTCAATTACTAATCTATTGTGTGGGTTGTGAACACTCTTTCAGAAAAATATCTTCCCTGGTGAAGTGTCTAAAAATGATCTGTCATAGTCCTATTGCTTTGGTACTATATTGAAATGAAATAACTTTGAGATGGGGAGAACATGAAGCCATCATAATTCATTAACAGATTCACGGGAATTATTTTGTCAGCTTCCTTTGTTACAGAGAACACAATTGACAGCAGACCATTGAAGTAAGTAGGGCATAGGATAAGTAGGAAACAGAGGGAGAAAGACTATGGACATGGTTAGACACTTCTTAGGACAATATTCCAGGAGACCTACACATTTGTTGATAGAGAAAGTTTCATGAAACAAGTCTCTTGTGTTGTTGTTTTCTATGTTAGGGGAAAGAGAAAGACTGAAGCATGGGACAAATAGATGGTTGAGCCAATAATGAGAGATAATGGAAAGAAGAAAGAATTGCTTAATTCTATTTTAATAATGTTTTCTCTGTCAAGAATATAAATGCTCTTTGGATTGGAAAAAAAAATGGCTAATAGGTACTCAGTACCCAATTTAAACTGAGAGGGAGTAAGTAACTGTCTAGTTGCCCTTAATGAATTCAAGTCATTGATGGTCCAGTACATTCTTTTTTTTAAATGATATTTTATTGGTGGCAGAGAGACACTATGGCATAATGGATAGAGAGTACACTTTGGAATCATAAAGACCTGGGGTTAGGGCAGCTCTAAAACTGGTATTCTGTTGGTTCGGGTGCTATTTGGAGACTGAATAAGGCATTCAAATAGTTAACAAAAGGCTTACTTAGTTCTAATTTAACAAGGACTTGCAGTAGGGTGTAGTGACACTTAGCTTTCCTAGACTCAGCCTGCTTCATCACCATATGGAAACATGTCGGTTGAGCACCAAGCATGCACTGACTCATATGGTCTTCAGACCTGAATCCATGCTATACTTCTGGGTGGTCAGTATTTGCCCTCAAGGAAGATCAGGGTAAATCAGGTCCCAGGGTTACAGCTCTGTTAACTTTTTTTTCAAATCAAATGCTTTATTAACTTCTGGTTTACAGCATTCATTTCTGTAAGATTTTGAGTTATAAGTTTTCTCCCCATTTTTCCCCTACACACCACCCCAAAATAGTGATCCTACTGAATATTCCTTCCTCCAATCTGCTCTCTCCCCTATTTTCTCCCATACCCCCTTCGACTTTCCAGTAGTAAATGGCGAATCTCTATGCCCCAGTGCCTGTATATCTTATTTCCCAGTTACATGTAAAATAATATTAATAATAGTATATATATATGTATATATATATATATATATATATATGACACATTTGATTTTAAAACTTTGAAGTCCAGATTCATTCCCTTCCTCCCTTGCCACCCACCCTTACTGGGAAGATAAGTAATTCAGTTTAGGTTGTACATGTGTAGCTATGCAAAACCTTTCCATAGTGGATATTTTGTAGAAGACTGACTGTATTTTCCACCCTTCTATCCCACCTCCCACTTGGTCAGTTCTCTACTTTGATCCTGTCCCTTTTCAAAAGCAGGTTTTTTCAACTTCCCTCCCCCCCCCAAGCCTTCCCTCCCTTCCATCATCCCCCCTCTTATCCCCTTCCCCCCTACTCTCCTATAGGATGAGATACCCTATTTAGTGTGTATGTCATTCCTTCCCTAAGCCAAATTCAATGAGAAAAAGGTTGACCCATTCCATTTTGCCTTCCTTTTCCTCCCCTCCATTGTAACCATTTTCCCTTGCCTCTTCTATGTGAGATAGTTTACCCCATTCTGTCTCTCCCTATCTTCTCTCATTATATTCCTCTCTCGCCTCTTAATTTCATCTTTTAAGAATCATACTTTCCTATTAAATTGGTCCTGTGCCCTCCATCTATATATACCTGTAAACATATATACACACATTCCCTTATGTATTCATGTGCCCATATAGCCTAATATATATATATATATATATTCCCTTCAACTAATTTCATACTGAGAAAAGTTTCATAAGTTACAATTATCATTTTTCCCTATAGGAATGTAAATAGTTCAACTTTGATAAGTTCCTTATGATTTCTTTTTCCTGTTTACCTTCTCATGCTTCTCTTGCTTCTTGTATCTGAATGTGGTCCAGAATATTCTTACATACTAAGACTACTGGTAAATACAATTTTTGTGCCATTATCAGTGATCTTTTTTTTTTTCTTTAAAGCAATTGGGTTTAAGTAACTTGCCCAAGGTTACATGGCCAGTATTTTTGTGTGTGTATGTGTGGGTTTTAAGTATCTGAGGCCAGAACCGATCCTGGGTCCTCCCAAATCTGGGGACAGCGCTCTTACTCATTGTGCCACCTAGCCGCCTCTATCAGTGATCTTTGAAAAAAATTGGAGAAGAGGGTATTGACTCCCCCACTCGAGAAGAGCAAGTGTTGGAATACAAAACAAAGAGGAAATAATGGAATATACAAATTTTATTCTGGGGCACCTGATATTGATTCATGCCTAAATTATGGCATATACTATTGAAGAGAAAGTTAGTGAATGCCTAAAAAGTGATTCAGCAATCGAGTAAGAACTAGCTTGCTTTATTCAAGAGCATGTTATTTCAGATTTGTCTCAGTTCCTTTATTTCCAATGTCTGCAGATTAGGGAATTTCATCTGATATAGTTTAATTTGATTGTAGCAAAGTGTTTGAAAAGTCTCTCATGCTATTATTGTGGATAAAATGCCAAGATGTCAGCTAGAAAGACACAGTAACTGGATCTGGTACTGGTTCATAGATAGACATAAAAATCGACATCAATAATTGAATAAGAACTTGAAAGGGGTTCTCTAGTGGAATGTCTCAAGGGTCAGTGGTTGGCTGTGAGTTATTTAGCAGTTTTAACAATGGCTTATGTGTCCAAAAAGATAGGTGGCTGGCTTATATATTTCCAAAAGATGCAGTTTGTAAGGGATAGGTAAAATGTTGAGAAGAATCACAATCCCAAAACATCTTCACAGACCAAAGCATGGGGTCAAACATACTAAGATTAAACTTGAATCTGTGAATACTCAAGTGGTTTCTGTAGTCTCTTCAATTCAGTGTTTCCCTCCAGTGATGCAGATAAGAAACTATTCATGCCTCTTTACCTTGTGCTTCTGTTATTCATGTCTTCCTCAAAGTTCACCACAAAAGGTCTATCTTGCTGGAGGCCTTCATTACTTCCTTTCTTTGAATATTGACAGTTATCATCAGAGCACTCTGGTTGTGCACTCATCCCCCATCATTCTTCACTTGTGATTGGCCTATCTTCTCTTCATGTCAGGCACTTCTTGGATGGCATACTTTACTCATGTTGTCCATTAGGTATATGATGTTTTCTGCTAACTCCCCACCCATAATATGTCTTTCAGTAGGGATAAATGAAAAATCTGTAACTCAATGGAGTTAAAATAGTATTGTAGAAGTGAAAAAACAAACAAACAAAAAACTAAAATCTATCTTAGCTTACATGACAAGAGGCTTTGCCCCAGCCTAGGGAAATGAAAGAAGCAGTGAATAGAAGTTGGAAAGAATAGCCATGATAACACATAGCGTTTCTGTAGTGCTTACTATTTACCAGGTACTGTGCTAAGTAAGTACTTTACAATTATTATCTCATTTGATCTTCATAATAAGCCTCAGAGGTTTTACTCTTATTATGCCTACTTTGCAGATGAGAAAACAGGCAAACATCAGGTTGAATGACTTGGGTCACACAACTAATAAATATCTAAAGCCAGTTTCCTCATCTGAAAAATAAGCTTGATTTTAAAGTGGATCTCTGCTTCTGGTACATAGGGTGCTGTGTCCCACACTTCTTGCACTGGGGGCTAGGGACCTCGGCTTTGTGTGCTGTGGCCTCTTGTTCTGGAAGCTGGAAGCTATATAAGACTGTAGCTTACCTGGTGCTGAGCTGGAACTGGCAGGTGTGTGCTGAGGCCAAGTGAGGTCTTTCTGCATTTCGCAGGGGTTACACAGAAGCTTGATGTATAATGTGTCTGGGAGGGGTGATCTGGTCAGCAGAGGTCTCCTCCTCCACTAGGAATGTGCTAGAGCACAGGTAGGTCCAGCCCCTGGTGGACATCCAGCACTGGTTTCTGCAGATTCCCTTGGCTGTGTGAAGGTATGCAGGGGGTCCTGGTGTTGTCACTTGCCGGCTCCCCCACCCTGGGGTTCAGATTTCCCACTGGGCTGCTGAGGTGGGGCTTGCTGCTGCCTTGCTGGGTCAGCTCCTGTCTCGTACTGGTCCTCTTCAGTCACAGCAAGAGGGGCCTTTCCCGTTAAAGCCCCTAGCCTTCTGAGGGAAAAGCCTGCTATACCCCCTCTCTCTGTCAGTTTCACTATTCCAGGATTTTGCCTGGGCAATACTCTCTGGATTTTTAAAGCCAACAGGGGAGGGTGAGAGCCACTTATTGTTTATTCTGCCATCTTGGCTCCTGGAAGATTTTTAATGTGTCTGACTCTTTGTAACCTCATTTGGAGTTTTCTTGGCAAAGGGTCTGTGTAGTTAGCCCTTTATTTTTCCACCTCACTTTACAGAAAAGGAGCTGAGGTAAACACTGTAAAGTGAATTACCCAGGGTCTCACAACTAACCAGTGTCTGGGGCAAGATATATTTCCAACCCAAATGCATTCTCCATGCCATTTAGCTGCACACACACACACACACACACACACACACACACGAGTCATAAAATTTTGGTTTACATATAAGCCAAAGTGTTACTGAATAGGAATGGTAGATTAATCAAAGAACATTTTCTGGGGAGCATGGGAATTCCAAATCTTGTACAATTTAGTAGGTAAGTGCTAGGAAACTGCCTGAGATACATGGGTTTTAAGTATTTTTCTCCTTGGGTAACATAGCTATTAAATGTTAAGTTTATCATTTATATCCAGGTCTTCCTGATTCTAAGACATTGTCTCTTTAGTAGAACACATTATTTTTAAATCAGTTTTTGCAAAAGTTTAATGGCCTAGTAGAATGGGGGAAGGAAATTGTAGTTGAAGAGAATGATTTGTGTAAAGAATCAGAGATAGTTACATAAAAGAATAAACTATCAAGATACACAGAAATATATTCTAGAACTTTTGAGCAAAATGTTATCCAGAATTACAGAAAAGGATAAAATTACACAAAAGGATAAAAAGTAATGATGCCTAGCATCATTATCTAAGCTCATGCTTACTACAAACTATTTACTACTTACAGTCCTTTAGAATATTATCTTTTTAAGGAAAAGGGCTGCTTCATTGTACCTTTGTATCTCCAACCCCTATCAGAGTATCTAACATATTTAACTTGCATAATGTTTGTTGATTTATTAAAAGTCAAGTTCTGATAGGATACAACCCACAGGATGTCATTCTACCCTCAAGTAGCAAACCATTGGTCCCTGAATAGATATTTATATGACTGCTGCTTAATTATGCATCATGCAATCATTTAACTCACGTATGGAGAAAAGAAACAAAGTATAAATCCCAAAATTAAATAATCAAGAGTATGATAGCCTCTTTTATATGCAGTTAATCTACTTATTCAGTAAAAGAAGCCAAGTAAAGACTGGAGTTCACCACACAATTCATAATTAAGATAGTTTTGAATTGTGGGTTCTGAGATTGACAGAGAAAGGGAATCCTTGCAAGTTCAAATATATTGGCAAAAGTAGAAGGTGAAAAAAATCCAGTTAACCAATGTATCTCAGACATGAGAAAACATAAGTATGATAATTTGTGATTTATTGACTGTGCATGTTTCTTTTATTGATTTTATCCCCAAAGTTATATAAGATGTTTATGATCTTAGAATTTTATTCACTCAGATTTTCACACACACTAGCTAGCAAAAGGCAGGATCTATTAGTAATATCCATCATACACATTTATATAATAAGGGACAGACAGAGACAGAAACAGACAAATACAATTAGAGATAAATTCAACTAAATTCAGCAAATTTTTATTTACCCACTCCTTTCTATAATAATTTCTCAATGATGGAATGAAGTCAAGTGGATCTACATGCAAGAAATGAAAACCACAGGATGTATTAAAATTATTTAATCAAATGTTTAAGCTGTTAGGAGAAGGATCTAGGCCTCCACAGATAGGAACAATCATTCAGTTCATTATTATGACTTCCCAGCACCAATGCCTCCCATGATCAATCATTTCATGTTGAAGATATTTCCCTGTTTTATTCACAGAAAGACATACTCCTCCCCACAACTGGTACCAGATATTCTTATAAATAATCACCTGAGGGAGCTCCACTTGGAAAACACCATTTCTTCACACCTGTAAAATTAACATTATCATCAGAATCTTGAACTGATTAAGTATACAAGTTTCTCTACTTGGTCCTTCCCCTGTCCTATTGTGAAAAAAATCCATAACCATTGTTCCTCTAATTCCTATGCTTTATAATCTCCATTCTCAAGATAAAAGATCATAGAACCTGCTACTTTTCCTTAGTTTCTTACCCTCAGACACCCTACTTAGTCCACCAGTTCTTGTCCATTGTTAGTCCTTCAATAATTTACTGTCTCCAGGAATTCCTAGTACAATGTTCCATAAGCTATCCTTTATCCTATAGCTTTTCCTTTCATTCTGCTTCTATCTTTTGGAATTTACTATAATATGGTTTTCTTCTGAAGACACCTGATCCTTGCTAGCCTTTCAAGGACCAGCAGCTTCTCTTCCCATACCCCTCAGTATACACAGTGAGAAAGGAGAATCTGCATGCTCCTGATTCACTCTCCCCAGCAGCTTCCAAACCCACCCTTTGTCACCATCAGTCAGTAATCTCTCTTTGACTTTCATTTTTCTATTTATTTCACCCTTTCCACATTCTTCTTATCATCTTACTGCTAGTCACTTTCCCTCTTTTCTCAATGAATTCAGTGGAACACTGGAACATCATTGTCCATGTTATGACAACCCTTACTTTTATGTTTGGTTACTTCATTATTCACAATGACGAACCTTTAAACAACACAGTCTCCAAATTCAACAACCTCCTCAACCCCATGACTTCTCTTTTAACTATTGCAAGTAGCTCTCAAGAGGCATCTCATCTTTAACCTTACTATGACCTCAAACTATTCCATCTCAAAAGTCTCAAACTGTGAAATGTCCATATATAATCACAACCATATGTTCTTCCCATTGTTTACCATCTCATTCCTCAAGAAACTAGTTTTAGTCCTTAATGTATGTTGTAACCCATTACCCTTATTCTGCCCTCACTTTCCTTGTTTTGTAGGGATTTCAACATCTGGCTCTAATACTTGCTGACCCTTAGCATGACCTAGCCATTTTACTTGAACTTCAGTTTGGTGGTACAATTCTTGCCCCAGGTTAGAGAAGCTCTGAATTTAAATCCAATCACAAAGACATGCTGTGTGACCTTGGGCAAGTCATTCAACCTTTTTGCCTCAGTTTCCTCAACTGTAAAATTCAGATGATATCAGTACCTATTTGGCCTAGTTCTTATAGAGGATCAAATGATATGGTTGTTATAGAGGATTAAATGAGAAATGAAAAAGCACTTAACACCATGCTTGGAACATAATAGGCACTATATAAATATTTGCTCCCACACCATTCCCAACCCTTCATCTGTGAAAGGGGAAAGAACATGAAAATTTATTAATGGAAGAGGGACCCTACCATGGGGCAGTGTCCTCTCTGACAACTTCATTGTTCTGGGAGTGAAGCATAAAGAAAAAGGGGAGTGCAAAGGGTAAATTCTATAAGTTAGTGACATAATACAAACGAGAAGGGAGAGCCTAGAATCAATATCATAGAAGCTTTGATTAGATGAGCAATAAATACAGAATAAAGAGAGACACCAGATAACTATAGGTGCTGTGAATTAGAGAATGAAGGTAAGGAGTAGACAGAAAGAGAGGATGGATAAGGAAGAAAGTAAGAGAAATCCTTATCTAAAAAGGGCACAAAAATGAACAGGCTCGTTGAAAAGAGGAAGGGAGAGGTCTATCAAAATGAGGAGGAAAAATGAAGAGAAGAATTCCTATTATGACATAAAAGCAGGAGAGTAAAAGGGATTAATGAGTAAAATGCCAAAGGAAAAATGATAATGAATGAAAGAAGATGATTAGGGATAGGGGTAAGAGATCCAATGGGAAAATGCCCACCGAAACTAATAAATAAAAAGATTAAAGTAAAATAACTAAAAGAACATAGTACTATATTTACAGAAGAAAAAATTAATTTCAGAATAAAAATAATAGAAACATGTACAGAAATATTAACCTGTCTCCTATAACTTTAAACATAAATGGATTAAACAATACAACAAAATGAAAAAGACTGACAGGTAGATAAGAAAACAAAACTCTGCAATCTGTTTTTTTACAAGAAACTTTTTTTTAAAGACCTAGAAAAATAAAACTTAAGGCAGAGTAAAAGTACATTATATATAAAATGAAAAAAAAAACAACAGTACTTGCAGTCATGCTATCTAACAAAGCAAAAACATTAAAAAAGAAATAAACAAGGAAAGTCTATTATTCTGATAGAAACAAAGGACACTAAATCAATATCAGTTATATATTCATATTCTCTAAATGCTTTAACTTCCAAACTCATAAAAAAACATTATAGTAACACAATAGTTACTGATAGGAGACATTCCTCTCCTCATTTTGGATAAGTCTAAAAGGAAGATAAGCAAAAGGGAAAATATAGAACTGAATAATTTTCTGAATAAATTAAAGCTAAAACAATGATGTCATCTTCTAAATGTGATAGCAAAAGGACATACATATCCCTCAGAACTACATGGTACTTCTACAAAACTTTATCACATACTAGAACACAAATATGTTGCAAATAAATGTTAAAAGACAAACATACTTAATTTATTATTTATAGACCATATATACAACAATAATACAACTTTGAGTTTCACCTTATACCCCCAAAATTGACACAAATGACAAAATAGCCATTGGTTCCAGAATAATAGACAAACATCTGGACCCAAATGAAGATTTAACAATGGAATCCTGAACAAGAATTAAGTCAAAGAACAAATCATAGAAACAATTAATAGCTATGCAAAAAGAAAATGATAATAATGAAACATGCCAAAATTTTTGAGATGAAGCTAGTCTTCAGAGGAAAAAATCTTTACAAGCATAAACTAATAAACAGAAAAAAACAGGATTAATGAACTGAATATGCATTTTTAAAAATTAGAAAGCCAACAAATAAATCCACATTCTATCTCCAGCACTGTTTGGTTTGAATTTTTGCCCCTCCTAGGATGTTTATCACTTCTAATATCATTAATACACTACTAAATTAAATCTTGTATAGTTAACACTTTACAATCTCCCTCAGCCTCCTCTCCTCTCTGATTAAATGACTGGATTGTGGGGTACTAAATCCTTCCAAAGTCCTACTTTAAAGAAGGGAGAAATTGGACTTACAGCTCACTCCACTTTCCATCTGCAGTTTTGCTTGGTTTTGACTTCACAGAACAAAATTCTTATATGTTAGATATACTAAAATATTAATTCATGCCTTCCCTACCTCTTCTTAGCTTCCTTTTCTTTGTTGCTTTCTCCTATTAAATTGTAAGCTGAAAAGAAAGGTAATTACATTCACATATCTATTTTTCAGGGTCAAGCTCAGTCATAATTATAACATTATATTAAAATTTTCTCTTTATTGTTCTTTCCACTTAAATTTTGGTTCTACTTATTTCATTTTATATTAATTCATGTAAATATTTTGGGTCTCCCTATATTCCTTATAGTCATCACTGTTTATAACAAAGTAACAGGTCTTCATATTGATGTACCATAAAATGCTTATTCATTTCTTAGATGATAGCTATTTTGTTTCCATTTTTTTAGTACTAGAAAAAGTCATTTTACTTATTTTTTTAATTAGCTGTATATTGATTGGACTTATTTTTCCCCTTTGTATCTTTGACCTATATGATTAAACTGGTATGATTCTCTAGGCATAGATATTTTAACCACTTTGCTAATATAATTCCACTTTACCCCAAAAAATGTTCAGGTCAATTCATAGCACCAGGGATAGTGCACTAGTATGTCTTTCAATAACCTCTCTAACATTGACTATTCTCAATTTTTGCCATTTCTGTCCATTTTCTGGGTATAAGGTGAAACTCAAAGTTTTATTATTGTTGTATCATATAATAAAGTTACATATTATCACATAATTAGTGATTTGGAGAAAAATAGTTTTTAATTAGCTTTATGTATAAAATAGTTATTTTACCAGCTGCAGCAAGGCAGAATTTAACATACTCATAAATTTATAACCTGAGTTAAATTTTATTTGGTCTTTTATATATTATCTGACATGAAATAGGAATTTTTAGTAATGTTGGTTATGAAAAAAAGGAAACAATTTCAAGTGAAAAAAGTATAAACAAAACAAAAAACACATGACAACAGAGCTTTAGGGATTCACAACAAATATGTTCCTTCGGGTTCAGATAATCAGCAAGACTTCACATCTCTAAATAGTACAATTTCAAACTTAACAAAGTGGAAAAGTAGGACCTAAACATTGGGAAGAGGTAGAGAGACGCTGTGATGCAGTGGTAGAGAGACACTGTGGCCCAATGCAGGACACTGTCATTCACTGGATTTGGACTTAGAGAATCTGTGTTCCAATTCTGACTCTGCCACTTATTCCTTGTGTGACCTTGAGTGAGTGACTTTGCTCCTCTGCACATCCATGGCTTCATCTATGAAATGAAGAGATTGTACAAGATGACCTGAGATCCTTCCCAGACCCTGCAGAGATGATCCTTTGACCTGGAGGTTGAAAATTAGAAAATAAAGTTTATTCCTGATCTCACCACAATGAGAGAGTAGGACTGGGAGAAGATGACCTCAATGTCCTTTCCGAATTCCAAATAATTTTCTGATAAAAGATCTTGCTTCTCCCAGTATTGCCTGCTGTAGTCAACCTAAATTGGATAGTGATTATTTCTTGCAAGTTCCATAGCTTACCCTAGGGCTGCTTTCCTTCCTGTTATTTTTCTCACCACCCTCTATTTTCACTTTAAAGTCAAGCTTTGGGGACAATAGAAAAAAAAAGAAGAAAACTGATGTTTCATTATGTTTCTTGTAAGAAAATAATATCCCTTTCAAGCATAGAATGTGACTTTCTTGAATTGCAGTATGACTGCCCAAATTCTCAGAGACTTTGAGCATGTGATCACATGTCAATTTGTATGGATGGTTTATTTCAAGATTTCTCATTATATTTAATTTTTGCTGTAGTTTTGAATGGAATATCTGTGGCCTGGCTAGTTTGGGAATAGAGGCAGTCATTCACCAGGCAGCATTTTAAGCCTATTGCAACTCTAAAGGGAGACATTTGATAATGATGATATGCTGATAAATAAGGGAAATTTAATGTAGTCCAGCTGAGAACCTCTTTTGTAATGAAATGCCTGATTATTACCCTGGCCAAATGACTTCGATAGATAAAGCTGAAAGCAATTATTTGAGCTAAAAAGTTTATGTGAATAATTATCATTTGTTACCACTAATTTAAAAACAATTTTTCCTACTCTCTTTTTGACTTAAGTTTTGGAAAGCAACCATTTCCCCTGAGTTGAATAGCGATGTAAAATTTTACATCGCTGAGCGGTTAATTAAATTCAAACATGCATTGCATTAGATACTTGTATTCATGCCAAAACCTAATCCATTATGAAGTCATCCTTATACCCCATGTTAACCATGTGTGAATTGCAAGGAAGTAACATAAAATAATACTTATTGTGCAAATAGAAAACACCTAAAATTAAATATTTTATAAATAAAAATTTATAAAAGTAACTTATCTATTATCTCTCAAGTGACTGGTGGCATAACAATAATTACTGATATTTATTTGGGAAAAATAAATGAGCAAAGAAAAATCATGTACTTTTCACAGAGCCCTACATTCTTAGAGTCAGCAGAAATCTCAGAGGTTGCCTTGTCCAAACCCTCTCCTAACAAGATTCCTGTCTTCCACATTCCCAGGAAGCAGTCACACACCTGTCATATACATACAAATACCTTCACATTTAGTAGCACACCTGCTGGGAGGTGAAGCCAACTGCCTGTGAGTACATCATCAATAAAATGAACAACAAGAAAGATGGAACAAAATAAAACAGAGAGAGAGAAAGAGAGACAGGAAAACAGTGTAAAAGATATCTGCAATAAGGCTCTGTAAATCTTTCTCTGAATGTACATGGCCTTTTCCATCATGAGTGCTTTGGAGCTGTCTTATAACCTTACATTGCTGAGATGCGGCCAGTCTATCAAAATCAGTTATCACAGATACAATGTGTCTGTAATCGTGTACAATGTTATCCTGGTTCTGCTCTCCTCACACAGCATCAGTTTATATAAGTCTCTCCCAGGTTATTAAGAAGTCTGTCTACTCCTCATTTCTTATAGCACAATAGTATTCCATTACATTTATATACCACAACTTGTTTAGCTATTCCCCAATTGATGGTATTCCCTTGATTTCCAATTCTTTAACGCCACAGAAAGAGATGCTATAAATATTTTTGTACATGTGGGTCCTTTTACTCTTTGCATGACCTCTTTGGGATACAGCCATGGAAGTGGTATTGCTGGATCAAAGGGCATGCACATTTTTATAGCTTTCTGGGAATAGATGAATGATCTTTTAATTGTAAGATCAAATAACTTCTTTAAAGCCATAAGCAAGTATTATATGTAAAGGGGAGAAGCTAGAACCATTTCCCATAAGATCAGGGGTGAAACAAGGGTGTCCACTATCACCCCTCTTATACAATCTGGTGCTAGAAATATTAGCAGTAGCAATTAGAGAAGAAAAAGAAATCAAAGGAATCAAATTAGGCAAAGAAGAGACCAATCTATCACTCTTTGCAGATGATATGATGATATATTTAGAGAACCCTAGAGAATCAAGTAAAAAACTACTTGAGACAATAAATAAATTTGGCAAAGTTGCAGGATATAAAATAAACCCAAACAAATCCTCGGCATTCCTATATATTTCCAATGAAATTCAACAACAAAAGATACAAAGAGAAATCCCATTTAAAGTTACTGTAGAAATTATAAAATATTTGTTAATCTACCTGCCAAAACAAACCCAGGACCTATGTGACCATACTACAAAACACTTTTCACAGAAATAAAGTCAGATCTAACTAATTGGAAAAATGTCAATTGCTCATGTCTGGGTCGAGCTAATATAATAAAATTGACAATTTTACCTAAATTAAATTATATATTTAGTGCTGTACCAATTATTTTACCAAAAATCTACTTTATAGAGCTAGAAAAAATAGTAACTAAATTCATTTGGAAGAATAAACGCCCCAGAATATGAAGGGAATTAATGAAAAGAAATGCTAGAGAAGGTGGACTAGCTATACCAGATTTCAATCTGTATTATAAAGTGGCAGTCATCAAAACTACTTAGTACTGGCTGGAGAATAGAGGAGTGGATCAATGGAATAGATTAGGCACACAAGATTCAAAAGTCAATGACTATTGTAATCTATTGTTCAATAAACACCCAGACCCTGGTTTTGGCGAAAAGAATTCACTATTTGACAAAACCTGCTGGGAAAACTGGAATGTAGTATGACAGAAACTTGGCATAGACCATTATCTAACACCATATACCAAAATCAAGATGAAATGGGTGCATGATCTAGGTATAAAGGTTGATACTGTAAGCATTCTCATAAAACAAGGAACAGTTTACCTGTCAGACTTGTTGGAGATGTAAAGACTTTATGACCAATCAAGAATTAGAAAACATTATAAAATGTAAAATGGATAATTATGACTACATGAAATTGAAAAGATTTTGTACAAACAGAGCCAATGTAAGCAAGATTAAGAGGGAGGTGGGAAATTGGAAAAGAATCTTTACAACCTATGTCTCTAACAAAGGACTCATTTCTAAAATATGCAGAGAATTGAGTCAAATTTATAAGAATACAAATCATTCTGCAATTGATAAATGGTCAAAAGATATGAACAGGGAATTTTCAGAGAAAGAAGTTAAAGATATCTGTAAGCACATGAAGAAATGCTCTAAATCAGTATTGATTAGAAAAATGCAAATCTAAACAACTCTGAGGTAACACATCTCACCAGTCAGATTGGCTAAGATGACAAAACAGGAAAATGACAAATGCTGGAGGGGATGTGGGCAAATTGGAACACTAATGCATTGCTGGTGGAGTTGTGAACCAATCCAGCCTTTCTGGAGAGCAAACTGGAATTATGCCCAAAGGGCTAGAAATACTTTCATATCCTTTGACCCAGCAATACCACTTCTAGGGTTATATCCCAAAGAGATCATAGAAGTGGAAGAAAAACCCATATGTACAAAAATGTTCATAGCAGCTCTTTTTGTGGTGGCAAAGAATTGGATATTAAGGGGGTGCCCATCAATTGGGGAATGACTGAACAAGTTGTGGTATATGCATGTTATGGAATACTATTGTGCTATAAGAAACGAGGAGCAGAGGGTCTTCATTTTTACCTGGAGAGGCTTATACAAACTGATGCTGAGTGAGAAGAGTAGAACCAGGAGAAACTTGTACACAATTACAGACACAATGTATGTTTGATGACGAACTTTGATAGACTGGACTCTTCTCAGCAATGCAGTGATATAAGTCAATCCCAAAAGACTCATGATGGAGAGAAATATATGCATCCAGAGAAAGAACTAGAAAGAACTGAGTTTATATCCAGGTGGAAGCAAAATATCTGATCTTTTTCCTTCTCTTGTTTGGTTTTATGTCCTCTTTACCATTTTTAATTCCATCTGATACAATCCGTCTTTATAACCTCACTAATATATAATGTGAAAGTATTTACAGATCCTATATTTGACTATATGCTGCCATTGGTGGGGGGGAGAGGAGGGATGGGGACAAAATGTGAAACTCAAGGAATTGTGGAATTGAATTCTGTAAACGAAAAGGAAACAAATTAATTTAAAAACATAAAAATTAACAACAACAAACAAAGAAATAAAATAGAGTGCATGAGGGTGAGTAATACCTATGTAACAAATTTGGAAAGGTACCAAGTTCAAACCAGGTTGTAAAGGGAATTAAATGTCAAACAGAAATGAAGTTGTACTTTATCCTGTACATAATAAGGAGACATTGAAGTTTCTGCAGTACTATAATGAAAAAAAATGATTTTTTAATTAAAAAAAATAGAATGTTAGAAAGTCCTCTATTCCACTGAATGACCATATTTCCCCTTTAAACATGATACTCAGTTTTGCTGGTTAGTTGATTCTTGGTTTTAATCCTAGCTCCCTTGCCCTGTGGAATATCATTCCAAGCCCTTTGATCCCTCAATATAAAAGCTGCCAAATCCTGAGTTACACTGATTGTGTTTCTACAATATTCAAATTGTTTCTTCCTGGATGCTTGTAATATTCTTTCCTTGATCTGGGAATTTTGGAACCTGGCTATGATTTTCCTAGGAGTTTTCTTTTTCGGATCTTTTTCAGGATGTGATCGGTGGATTTTTTCAACCTCCATTTTGCCCTTTGGTTCTAAGGCATCGGGGCAGTTTTCCTTGAGAATTTCTTGGAGGATGATTTCTAGGTTCTTTCTTCAATTATAGCTGTCAAGTCGTCCAATGCTTTTTAAATTCTCTCTCCTAGATCTATTTTCCAGGTCAGTGGTTTTTCCAATGAGATATTTTACATTGCCTTCTATTCTTTCATTCGTTTTGATCTGTTTAACAGCATCTTGATTTCTCATAAAGTCATTAGCTTCCATTTGCTCCAATCTAATTCTGAAGATATGATTCTCCTTAGTGAGCTTTTGAGATTCTTTTCCATCTGCCAAATTCAGCTTTTTAAGGCATTCTTCCCCTCATTGCCTTTTTGAGCCTCCTTTGCCATTTGAGTTAGTCTATTTTTTAAGGTGTATTTTCCTCAGTCAGGCTGTTGACTCTCATTTTGTAATTTTCTTGCATCATTCTCATTTCTCTTCCCAATTTTTCCTCCGCTTCTCTTATTTGCTTCTTAAGGTCCTCTTTGGCCTGTAACCAACCCATATTTTTCTTGGAAGCTTTTGGTGCAGGAGTTCTGACTTCACTGTCTTCTTTCTGTTCCATGCTTTGATCCTTTTTGTCCCCAAAATAGGAGTCTAATGTTGGATTGGTTTGCTTCCTTTGCCTGCTCATTTTACAACTCAATTACTTGCCTTTTGGGTTTTTTGCCAAAGTAGAACTCTGCCTGCAAACAGGGGAGCTTCATTCTAAATGCTGGTGTTTTCTCAGCTGTGGAAGGTTTTAGTTAGGTGCCCTCTCTTTAGTCTCCACCTACTCTGGTAATCTGGTCAGACACACCAGGACCTCCACCCTAGACCACAATCCAGATCCAAGTAGATTTAAGCAAGAGCGACTATGCCTCAGACTGGTCGCTTGGTCCCCCTACTCTCTGCAGGCCATGAGCTAAAGCTTCCAAGTGGTGGCTACTTAGAGGCTTCTCGCCCCAGGCACCAAAGCCAAAGCACTCCCAACTACTGGGTCCCAAAGTCCACACTGTACTGACATCTCACTTTGTCCTAAAGATCTATATGTTGATAATTCTGGAAAGGGCCATAGCTTCTGGTGTTCTGGAGTCCCTCCAGCTGGTCGTTGGTCAGGCCTGCCCTGGGGCTAAAATCTTGTTGTATGGCTGTGCTCGACTCCCAGAGTGCTGCACTGGCCACTTGTTCCCAGCCTGCTGGGCTGTTCTCAATGGGAGATTAGCTTCTATGTGTCATTTTGTGTGTTCTGTAGCTCCAAAGTTTGTTCAGAGTCCCATTTTTACATGGATTGGATGTGGTGGGAGCCGGAGATGAGTGGAAGTCCTGTTTCCACTCTGCTATACTGACTCTGCCCCCTGCACTAGATCTCTGAGTAACAATTTTCTATAAATCCTCAAACCATTTTCATCATTCTACCTGAAGCCATGAGGCCAAATAGAGTGATTTCAGACTGCAATTCCCTACTCCAGGCTTCTCTTTTCCAAGTATCCCATTGAGGATGAGATTTGCATTCTGGTTCCCCAAAGACATGTAAGGAGAGGTTAAAGGTCAGTTTACTCCTTGCCAACTATAAGAATGAGAACAGATTTTAGTAATCCAAAGAAAATTCTCTACATTACAAAAACAGAAGAAAGAAACAAAATCTTTGTGGCATTCAAATGTAGCATGCTGCAAAATGTTTGGATTTATTCTTTTCTTTTTTTCTAATCAATGCCCATCCACATTATGAAAATATTTGGAGACACAGGAATCAATTTTTTCCATGCTTAATGGCAGGGCCATGCCTTCAACTCTTGAAGTACAACAAAACTAATCGTTGCTCTTACAGAATCAATAGTTTCTCCATAACTAATATTATTCTGAAGGCTGACTACAGAGTACTGCTACTTTCTAAATCAAAATCCTTTTTCCCTGCTTAGAATGAACAGGAGAAAGCAGAAATCTCCTGGTGGAGATTTATCCCTCATGAATATCACTTGTTAATGCTGTATTTTGAGAATGTCCTTTAGAATAATAATTTTATATATTTATGAATTTTGGGACTATCAAGTAAATTCTCACATAGGTAATTTAAGGCCCCAAACTCACTATATATATTTGAAGTCAAAGGATCCATATATGATAAAATTCTTAACTTCCCTCATCTCAAATGTATAGTGAAATTATTAGCTAGGATATTCCTGATATAAAAGTAGAAATAAAATTAACAATTTCAATATATCATTTTAAACTAAATAAACCTTGCATTTTTAAGGACAGATTTATAAGCAAACTAGATTTTTGCTAGTTTATGTCTCCCTGTGTGTTTAATCCAAAATTTCAGAACTTAGTTCAAAGACAGATATTACTAGTCCTGGCAGAGTCAGACAGCTCATTTTTTGTTGTTGTTCTAAACCTTAGGGTTCTCAGGTTGGAATATGGCTTCTCAGCTCTCTATCTTTTTAGAATGCAACAGGCTTACTATTTGCGGCAAGGGTATGCTACAATAGGAGTCTTAAAGAGAACTTAATTCTTGAGAGGTAAAAAAAAAACATTATTTGTTTAGGCACTGGACTTTATGTTAAAAATATCAACTATGAATATCAATATTAAACCAGCAAAACACATTGATTTCAAATATTTTGCAAACTGTTAAGCTTCTTAAAAGGGCACAGGACAGGAAGATAATGATTTTAATTCCTTTCATGTGTTTCTTAGTAGAGACTTGTGGTAAAGCTAAAAAATTCAGGCAGAGATTAGGCTTTTTTAAACCACTTGTGCAAGCTTTCTTGTTTATTTTCTTCCCTCTCACTGTCTTTAGAGGGAGGTCATTAGCCTTCCACTCGCATCTCAAACTATTTTTCTTCTTCATGCTAACTTCTCTGGCAGAATGAGAAGGCTCTTTCTCATTTCTTTTATCAATTAGCAATCCTTTTCAAGATGCCTGCACTGTGCCAGGCACTGTACAAGGTCATCAAAAATTTTCTCAAGGAGGTAACAGAAAAATTAATAAATATAATTATAAATATATACATATTGTTTGAAGGAGTGATGGAGAAGTGGGAGAAAAAGGAGGGAATACAGAAAGACTTCATTTTAAAAATGAAATTTAAGCATGTATTTGAAGTAAAAAGGAATTTTAAAAGTAGGAAATGAAGAAGGAATGTGTCCCAGGTACACAAAGACAAGAGATTATACATTCAGTGAGGAATAATAAGAATTAAGTTCTGTATTCTTATTTGAAGCTCCACAAAAATTTCAATTTGAAAATATTTTTTTTTGTAACTTACTCTGAATGACAACCTATATCATTCCCATCTCCCCCTCACACTTCCCTGCCCCCACACAGTCTGTTACATCTTAACAGGGCTAATATGACAAGGTCATTGATAACTTCAATATAGGATTGGGAATGATGGGGGAAAGGAAAAGTCCAGATAATGCACTTTAGGAATATCTGCAAAGAGTAAAGGGCAAAATCAGCTGGGATGAGGAAGTTAGTGTTGTTCCTTGTCCTTCATTCTCGAGGACTATGGCATCAGGTAGGTGACATCATGACTTGCAATTGCATTGGATTTAAATGAGGGAGGGCTGTACAAAGTCACCAGCCGCTGGAGCCTTATGCGTACAGCTGCAAGATATAAATCAGTTCAACTTCAGATGGCCCTGGATGTAGTGAGAGATCTTGGCCTCTAAGCTAAGTTAAGGTGTTCCCAGGTCTAAGTTTAACTGAGGGAATATCCATTCAGTGATTGAGGTTAGGTAAGAAATGGGGTGCCTAGGTGGTTTAGTGAGTAGAGCACCGGCCCTAGAGCCAGGAGGACATGAGTTCAAAGCCAGCCTCATACACTTGAAACTTACTAGCCATGTGACTTTGGGCAAGTCACATGGCCCCAATTGCCCTGCCTTCTCCCCCTCCAAAAAAAGAAAAAAAAAAGAAATGAGACAAAGAATGGTCTCTTTTACCCAGTCAAAGAAAAACAAAGATAGAAAAAGTGGGATAAGAAGATCAGGGAAGGAGTGGGTATCAGCAGATTTGGTGCATCTATTTTCTTTTTCCTATTCAAAAACAACTGAAAATTATCATAAGTAGAAAAGATTGTAGAAAACTCTGAACACTTAAGAGCTATAATTCTCATGATGACTATTCTTCTTTGTAGATTTGACCAAGGTGTAAATTTTCTTTGTATGACTTTATTAGATAATAAAAGAGAGATAATACATGTTAGAGATAAGGGCCTTTTTGGTGGAGGGGGCTAAAGGGATTGGAGGGGTATGCTGATTAGGTAAGACTCAGTTGCAAAAATCGTAGGGTTTTTTAAATCAATGAGTTATTAAAATAGACAGAAAAAAACAGAAGTTTGAAAAGGGATACTTGTCAGTGGGAAATGCTGGTACTGCCATATTAAATTGAAAATATACTTTAAAAATCAAGGAGTACATATAGAGATTCATGGCTTTATGTATGATATTCTGTTCTTTGTATAGGGAGATGTTTATTTTCATAAAGTTCATAATTATATGAAGAATTTTCATTAGTCTGGTGGTAGCATAGTAAGTTTTTTTTGTCTGTTTTTCCAAAAAGAAAGAGCCTGGAATAAGACATGTCATTTATGAAGATTATATGCCAGCTATTAGATACTATATACCTAGACTAGGGATGAATTAGTAAAGGAGCAAATTTGCAAGTTACATAAGTGGATAAAGAAGTATTTTTAAGACATACTATATGCCAAAGCATTGTGTTCGTTGCTAGGGATAAAAATAGAAAAAGCAAGACAAGTCTCTGCTTTCAAGGAGCTTATATCCTGTTAGGGTGAGACAGCATATGGAGGAAGGTTCAGTTATAGGTCCAAGGAAAGGTATATAGTGACAAAGCAGATGGAAATTAATCTTTCATGGGTGTTTCACTGATAAAATCTGATCCATTTCTTATGTTGAACCGTTGGACAGGGTCAAGAACTTCAGAGGAGAGATCTTCCAGATCTTCAATAGCTATGGCTGCTGAGGAAGCAGATGCTATAACACTGATAGAAGCAGTTGCCAAGTTTTATCAAAAAGAAATAATTATTTTCTATTTGATTAATAGCCTATTATTAATTAGGATCTAGGCTTCTTATTCCCTCATTCAGGGGACACCCCCTGTGGGTAAGTCAGTCAAACTCTGAAGGACTGGGATGTTAGATGATATTGCCCTCATCCTCAGGGAACATGCTCCTCAATCTTGTACTAGACACCACCCAACTACTAGACTTTAATTTCTTTTTACAGTGTAAACAGAATGTAATCTAGGTGAATCCTGCCCCGGAGTCATGGAGCCATGCCCTTGTATCCTTCTATTGGAGTTTAGGGTGAACCAGCTTATGAAGGAGGAAACCAGAGTTATCTGGGTAGAGAAGGATTCTTCTGTCCAGGCTGCTAGAGACAGCTCAGTCTCATGATCAAGTCTCAGTCTAAGCAGGAGGAGCTAAAGTCATTTAGCCCTTTTCCTCAGTAAAATATCCACTAATCACAAAGATCAAAGACAACTTCAAAAGACTAATGATGGAAAATGCTGTCCACATCCAGAAAAAAGAAATATGGAATCTGAATATAGGTCAAAATATGCTATTTGCTCTCTCTCTCTCTCTCTCTCTCTCTCTCTCTCTCTCTCTCTCTCTTCTCTCTTCTCTCTCTCTCTCTCTCTCTCCTTGTGATTTCTCCCATCAGTTCTAATTTTTTTGGTTCATCTTTACAATTTGCCTATTGTGAAAATAGGTTTAATAGGAATTTATATGGATAGTCTATATCAAATTATATGCCAATTTGGCATGTGGTGAGGGGAGAAACGGGGAGAAATTTGGAACTTAAAATCTAATGGAAGTGAATATGGAAAATTAAATACAAATAAATTTATTTTTAAAAATGTCCACCAATCAGAGTCAATTTCTCTTATCAGGAGCAGTCCCTTTCAAAATTACTTAAGGCATTCATTCAGCATCTCCATTAGGTGTTTTTGATTGCCAAGAGAAACCACTGACCATTAATTTATTGATGATTAACTAACTTAATCAATAAATTGATTATTAATTACCCAGAAACTCTCAGGCTTTTCATTCATTACGCATTCCTATGAAAAAAGACTAAATTGGATATGATGGCAGATTACATATGATAAAGAGATGTGCTCACATATATAATTTTTTTCAGTTATTTTGCCCACCAGACATTGATTTAGTCCAAAGAGTTCCTCTACAAGGATAAAAATTACACCTGCGAGGTCAAATCAGTTTGTCATTTAGGAATTTGTTTCCATGGCATGTCATTGGTATCAGGATTTCCTAATGAGGAAGACCCTTCTCACAATGGAATTTTGAATATGATCTACAACTCATAATCTTAGTTTCTTGATAAAATGATATAATGACTTGCTAGGACAAACAGCTGCTGTCAGAGCTAGGATTTGAATTCAGATCATTTGCCTCTGATGCCTACTTCCTCTTTTCTATGTTACATTTTCTCTCTTAAGACAAGTGTTAATAAATTATCATTTTTTGAGAGTGGAAGAATAAGACAAGAAAAAAAGAAAATGAGAAAGAAAGAAATTGAAATGAAAAGGAGAAAAGAAAAAAAAATATGGGATGCTACGAATATCAGTGTGTATTTTCTTCCTCCACCAACTCTCCATATTTATTGTGACTACTCAAATATTTACTTTCAAGGAAGCCTCTAAAACTTTTCCCTTATCAAAGCTGAGTGTCTCCTGTTTAGATCTTTCATTTACCTTAAAGGTTTACTTTTCTACCATGGATTTTCTAGTAATTTTATCTCATACCTATCCCCAAATCTAGCATTTGTACCAAATTCTATTTTGAGCGTTATATAAATATATCTATATATTTACTCATACATGATGAAAAATTTATCATATATTCATATTTGGCATACTGAACTTGGAGTTTCAATGGTTCCCATTAAAAGCCAGGGAAATGGAAATCATTCCTTTGGGGTGGGAACCAAAAGTCACAAAATATGGTATGTATCTGTGTATCTATATAATATATATGTATATATATATAATATGATATATTATAATGTATAATATTATTTGATAAATTATATATCATGTATAAGTATGTTTTTTATCATTTAAAGTGACATAAAAATATGATAATAGACAATAAACATTTGAGGAAATTTTCCATTGCTTTCCATAATTCCAAACTGCTCACTGTGGCAAAAACCCACTTTAATATCAAGAATTTCCTGGTGATGTTGTATGGATGTTAGTCATGAAATAACAAATCTCATGTAAACTGAAATGATCCATAGCCTAAAGAATAATTGGTTGCTTATAGATAACATAAGTAAACTACATCATGTTATCAAAGATGATTTGTATATGAGAAGTGATATGAGACATTGCATAGGACAAAGATGACTGGAAAAGGCTATGTGTCAGTCATTTAGGAAGAATGATGTACATATTATGAATAGCTCACGGGGTATATTTGGTCCTTATTGTGTACTAAACAAATGTGAAAGCTTTTTAGGATAATTGTGTATCTTTCACAGAAAATAGAGGAAAATTTTAAAGCTTAAGAAGGCACAAAGAAATAGGTTTTAATTTGGACAAGTTCATAGAATAGAAATATTGATCAAATCACAGGTTTATGGAAAGAAAGACTTGGCTCCTAATTCTCTAACCTTCTCTCTGTTAACCACCTTGCCCAACACGTTCTCTTTTATTTTTCCTCACACACACACACAACCCTTCCCATCTGTGGAATCTAGATAGAATCTTGAACAATGATCCAATCAACAATATTTTTCTAGGATAATCTACTCCTCTCTAGAGCTATGCTCACCATCTCTTAAGTTTTCAAACCACAGTTACCCTCATGAGTGTACCTTGTGTTATTATCTCTCTCATTAATATAGGCTTCTTAAAGAGAAGGTACTGTACTTGATTTTGAATTTGTATCCTCAGAATTTTATCATAATTCTTAACCCATAATAAGCATTTAATAAATGCATTTTTCTTCATTCATTAAAAAATACAAATGGAAAGCAAATAAGCTTGTTTTCATTTTGTCCCAACATAAGTCTTGACTATGATTGGCAGTTGGATGGAACTTTTAGAGCTGATCAATTGGTTCATCAACCATGCAACTATATTGTGAATGGACAATTAACTCTCTACCAGGATTTAAGAGAAGCAGGAAAGTGGTCAGAATTACCTTTGGGAAATTGCACAGCGCTTTTAAAGACTCATAAGTTCTCCCTGAAACAAAGGTCCAGCATTTAAATTTCACTGTTCTATTGTTGATGCTGAATGTTTGTTTCATGTACTAACTGCTAGGACCTCCCCCCTCCATAATTATCTTTCTCTTTTTGTTTAACCTTGTGTTAATTTTTTATATAATTTGGTATCAAGTTATTTGTGTCCATGTCTCCCTGGATAGAATGTTAGTTCCTTGAGAACAGGTATTATTTAATTTTTCTCTTCCTATTTCCAAACATTACCATAGTGCATTATTTCTAGTCAGTGCTTACTAAAGTTTGATGGAATAGGAGGGAAGGGAATAAGCATTTCTATAGCACCTAATATGCGCTGAGCACTTTACAAATAGATCATTAAATCCTTACCACAATCCTATGAGGTAAGTTCTTTTGTTATGATGTTGAGGAAGGTAAGGCAAACAGGTCACTAGTTAGTAATTTTCTGAGGCTGTCACCTAGCTGCCTCAATTGGATTGGCTGTTAAAATTTGCAGATCCCTCCCTAGGCCTGCAATGCAAAAATGCACAATGGATTTTAAGAGGTTGTAATTCTGACATCAGTTTGTGTTTGTAGCATATTATTAATAAAGAATTGTTCATATGAAGCAGCATAAGGGTTGGATGCCTAGTAAAGAAGTTAGTTTTGTCATGTTATTGTAATGCTAAGCAAAGGCAACTTCCAGAGGTTCAAAATACCAACATAGGTGCTCTCCATTTTATTCAGTGACAAATTAAGAACAGAGCAAATCAAAATATAGCATAATTCCAAATACAGCATTCACCAAGTGTAATTTAATCATCTCCAAGTACAATTCCATCCCTGGACATTATAATTCATTTAGTCAATTCCAAAGACTCTCTTCTAAGTACTACTCCACCCCAAGTCAATACATTCATTTAGTAAACCACAAAGCACCTCTTCTCAAATGGAGATTAGTTTCCAATAATAAGTAGAGTACATTCATTTGGTCAATCACAGAGCACAAAAAAGTCAAAAGTTCCCCACATTTGGATCACAATTGAATTTACCCCAGAATTACAACAAGCTTAAGCACAGCATTTAATACCCAAAGAGAGGTCTTTTCTTCATCTTGACCCAAGGCAAGTTCTCAGCCATCTTTGTTCCTGGGGAGACAAAGCTTAGCAAGGCCACAAGTCTTCATTAATTCATTCTCTGTTTGAAGAATGGTCCTAGGACCCCTGAAAACATTAGCAAAACCCTTTTCCAGGATTTCCGTAAACATATAACAAGAAAATCCTTCAGGGCTTCTGAACCAACAGCAAGGTTCCCTGCAGAACCTCTGCAACAACAACATTGGCCTTCACCAGAGGGCTCAATTCACTCTCTGTCTGCAGAACAGTTTAATGAGCTCTGAACCAACAGCAGGGTTACAGAGCCTCTGCAACAACAGGACTGTCTTTCACCAGTGGAAAAATCTGGCAAAACAACATCAAAACAGACAGACAAAGTACCAGCATAACAGCAATGTCTCCTCAGTCCTTGTAAGCTCTGGGTGGCAGCTCTCAAAAGTCCTGGGCAATTTGAACTCACCCTCAGCAATCCTCTCCATCTCTCTCTGCCTCCATGATGCTGCTTCTGAAAAAAATTCTTCTGCCTCTCTCCCTGTTTATGTATCTCTAAATTCACATCACCAGCTCCTCCCAGTTCAGCCCTCTCTTTTCACATCAACAAGTCCATCCCCCAAGTGGGATTCACAAGCTCTGGGTTTTAACACAATTAATTCAAAAACCAAGCCAATACAGGGGATCTTTAAATTTCATTACTATTACAATTATCCACACAATTTCAAGAGATCCAAAGTAAGTCTGCTATTATTTTATGGGAGTACATGAGGAAGAGTTATAAAGAATATGAAGGCATGGATGAGTTAATATATATATACCATGGGAGAGATTACTTGCAACAGTGAGATAATAGACCCATCCTAGCTTTGAAGTAGAAAAGCTTCAAATTCTATTCAAATGCTTCTTAATCTATGGTCTAGAGATCCCTAACATGTCTGTGGATACACTTTAGAGTGTCTGTCAATTTAAGTTTTATGCATGTGTGTGTACATATGTGCATGTGTATTGTATGTATATGTATGCATATGCACATGTATACATATTCATATTGTATGAGTGTATACTTATATTTATACACACAAACATACATGTGTATATATCTTTGTGTATATATATATATATAATATAATTTATTTTCTCTGTAATCCTAAGTAATTTGTTTTATAAATTTAAAAATATTATTCTGAGGAGGGTTCCATCAGCTTCCCCAGAATGCTAAAGCATCCCACAACCCTGCAAAAGATGAAACCCAATTGCTCTATTGGAATCACAGTAATATCAACTTGATTAACTTGAGTTAAAAGTTTCTTAGCTTCTATAAAATCTCCTTCTTCATGGTCTGCTGAAAGTCATCTTTCAGTCCTCTGATTGCTTCACCCCTTTTCCTCAGGTCTTTATAGAGGATTAGAGATCAACATTCTAAGCTGGGCTGAAGGGAAGAGATACCATGGAACAAATCTTCAAGTAAAAGTCCAATTTTCCCCCTATTAAACCCAGAAAACATTGCCTTCAGGAGATGATTGCCCTTTATAGAAGAAACCATCTTCATACAGACTATTAGTGTAAGTATACTACCAGAAGTTTAGGTATAATCAAGTAATTTAGTAGTTATTTTTCATGTAATCAATAGGATAAATATGTTTTCATAGCCCTATTTACATGCTGCATTATCTGCATTTTAAATAATATTTTATTTCCCCATTTGCAATTTAAAACAATTTTTAACATTTTTTAAATTTTGAGTTCCAAATTCTATCCCTCCATTCCCTTCCCCCTCCCTGAGAAAGTAAGCAATCTGATATACGTTATACATGTGCAATCATATAAAACATATACAAATTAGTCATTTTGTCAAAAAATACTTGAAACAGAATAACAAAAGAATGAAAGGAAGAGAAAAATAGTCTGCTTCAGTCAAGCTATTTGAGATCCTTATATACTCTTAATGTCAATGTTACTTTTTTGAGATTGTAAGTTTCTAGAGGGCAGGCCCAAATATGTTTTACTTCTATGTAGACAAATGGCATTAGTGACTTATAGAAAAAGCATTCTGGAACATATTAATTTAAATGAAATTATGCTGAGTTTAAGAAAATAGAGGATATTACTTATATTCTAAAGTCCAGTAAAGAGTAGAATAAAATTAGCAGCTTCCCCTTGCCCTATTCTTTCTTATTCCTTCCAATGTTGTTAAATTTTTCCATGCTTTAAAATTTTGCCTATTGAAAGGCAAAGAGAAATTTCAGGAGAAGAAATTATATATAACAATAGTTATAGAGTCATAGACCTTGATCAAATGCCACCTCTTGCTCACTATCTATTACACCTTGATAGCCTCTCTGGGCCTCCATTTCCTCATCTGTAAAATGAGTGAGTGGAATTTAATGTCCTCAAAGTTCACTTTCAACTGACATAATACACAACCTTTTAATATTCATTTTTAAAGAAAAAAATAGTAAATATTTCAGTTTTCTTATGATTCATAATTTAGGAATAAGGCACCCACCCAATATATTACAAAATAGAAATAGGACTGAAATTTTAAAATAAAGACTTTGAATAATGTAATGGTGTTATCTGCCTCCTAATTTAATAGAACAATTAACCTCTCCTTGTTTTGTTCATGGGAATCAAATTAAGTTTATTGCATGAACAATTCCAATCTAGATTTTCTAAAAAGTGTATTTAACAAATAAATTCTGCTTGAAAGGAAAACCTTTGTAAATTCCTTTCTTTGTTTTAATGCCAGAACATAATTTTCCCCATGTGTCACAAAATAAACTCAGTCTTTTAATACCTATATTGAGAAAAAACCTAGAATCATCACTTGGCCATGTGTTTCATCTACCTAAACAATCACAGAAACTCAGAATTTGACATTTGGAAAGGACCTACCTCCATTTCTATTTAGAGTGACTCATTCACAAAAGGAATTCCCACAATAACATACCAGATCCAACAAATGTGCAACTTCTTGTGGAAAACTTCCAATGAGAGGGAAACTATCCCTTCTTTAGGCAGATATCCTGCTTCTTAATGGTTCTAATTATTAGGAAGTTCTTTTTTTCACTGTCCCCAAGCCTATTTCTGACTTTTTCTTATTTCTGTCCATTGATTGCCAAATGCAAATGTAGTCCATCTTTCACATATGAGCTTTGCTCATGTTCAATGATAGCTGGAATCTCCTGCCTTATCCTTCTTTCTAAACTTTCCAGTCTTCTCCAGCTTAAATATGGCCAGTTCTTTCAGCTAAACCTTATCTATCATGGCCCTAAGATTTTTTTTTCTCTACTGTTTGCTTTTCTTTGCACAATTCCAGGCTTATCAGTTTCTAGGTGAATCTGAAGAGGACAGAGTACTAAGAGTTTATTACTTCCCTACTGAGCCCCTCAATGCAAACTGAGATTGCATTAGTATTCTTGGATTCCACAAAACACTCTTCAAACTTAAATTGAGCTTCTATCCCCTCTGTTTTATTTCAGAAAAATTCATGTCCACCCATACCTCATCCATCTTATGCTTGTTGACTTCTTATACCTAAGCACAAGACTTTACATTTCTCCCTGTTGAATTTCTTTCTATTAACTTCTACCCTGAGTTTCAAACTGTTGAGATGATTTTGGATACTGACTTTTTATTCAGTGCATTAGCTATGCCTCTCAACTTTGTGTCACCTGAGTTTTTATGGGTTGTCTTATGTTTTACTAGAGGAAAATGAAGATTTTTTTTTATCTGCCTCTAGGAGAGAACTTGTCTCAGCTTGTTCTCATGGTTTTTTATCACTTTTTACCAGGCTTTATTATTATTTAGGGTAAAAGACTCACTTTGCAGAGGGCTTGGATATTTGGGAAAACACAAAATTTAGAGCTTGTAACAAAATTTCACCCTAAGTAATATGATATATCCCTTTCATCTGAGAGTTTGAGAATTCCATGATTCTCAAAACTGGTAAACATATCAGAACCTGAATACATTCTCTTCAAAATTTTATTTATACTGTGGACTATATGCATTTGTAAGTGTACATATGTATGTACTCCAGACTGCCTATAGATAGAAATATGTTTGTGTATCAATCTATATTCATATATAAATAAATTAAGAGATATATGTATACTAATGTTAGACAAATGTATGTCTATGTATAAATACTTAAATAAAAGTAGAAAATGGTTTAAAAATTGTTTTCAAATCAGTGAGGTATCAAGGAACTTACATAGTAGCATTTCTGACATAAAAACAGATTTACCTAATTTGTTTCGTAGTTGTAGGAACTTCCAAAAATAAATTATACTTTATCCACAAGTGAATTATATCCTCATTTTCCACATTACAGCTTACCTTTAAATTTGCAACTTTAGAATTCCAAATTAGCATTTCCTGACATGATAACAGTTAATAATGGCTAGCGTTATAGTATGTCTTGTGCATATATATATATACATATACATACATATATATACCCTATAAGGGAGATGACATTATCATTTTCATTGTAGAGATGAGAGAACTGAATGTGAGAGTACTTAAATAACTTGCCCAAGGCTGTTCAGTTATTAAATATCTGAAGCAGGATTCAAATTGTGTCTTTCTGGCTTCATATATAGTATTCCATTCCTGTGCTACTGAGTTGTCTAATATGATGTGAATTCCTATAAAGAATTAATCTCAGATGCCCAAGATGCTTGATCTTCACTCACTCCAGTGAAAATTCTTTACTTATCTTCAGAAGATAAACTTATTTAGTGTAATACTTTCTTAAGATAGTTATTCAATTTTTTATAAAGTTTGTTTTTCTTACCTACTCAAAATTTTGTTAAGGAATAATGAAGACTAACACAAATGCTCTAGGATTGGAAACTGGAAAATATTGTCTTGATTTCCAAAAAAAAAGGCATTTTCTCCAAATAATAGGTTGGTAAATCCTATCATTCCTCAAAAAATATGCAAGAATGAATTATTAAAAAGGTGATTTGTGCCCATTTAGGATGGAAAGTATTGGTTACTCTAAAGATTTAAACTTAAAAAGATCAACCTTATCACTTCTTTTTTAAAAATGACTTTTTAAATGAAAAGATGAGAAATATTCCATATCAATAATATGTCTGCATTTTAATAAGTTTTTTTGACACTCTTTTCCAGGATCTTTGGTAAAGAAGACATCAAATGGATAATAGTACAATGAGGTGTGTTCAGAATATGCTGATTTGCTAGACCAAAGAACCTTATTTAATGAACAGATGTTAACCTTGAGAGAGGGTCTTAGCTGTAGGCTGCTGTCCTAGCTCAGTACTACTCAAAAATTTTAACGACATGAAGAATTGATAGCTTGCTTAAAATTAATAGCAATAGCAATAAGGATTCACATCTGTATGGTGTTTTATAGCTTGCAAAATACCTCATGTATATTATCTCATCAGCTCCTCACAGCAACCCTGTGGGGATAGCACCATTATCAAAGAGTCTGGCCCTGGAGAAGAGTTGAGAAAATGCACCTACCTCTGACAATGGATATGAATGTCACATATATTATCAGCATGCGATCTCTGTTTTTAATCTGGCTTAGTCTTGTTTTATTAAATTTTTTTTAATTCTTTGTCATGAGAGATGACTCACTTGATGGGAAAGAAACTGGGTTTATAAAAGGAAATAAAAGTGACACAAAGCAATACTTTTTAAAAAATTGAATATTAGTTAAATTTTTAATTGGATTTTACCTATTCTCATTGCTTAAGTTAGCTCTCATGGCTTTATAAGCTGAGGCTGTATTTAAATGTCCCTGGGAATTCTGTAAGAGAACTCTTTCAAATAAATTGCCAATCACACAACTTATTAACTGTGTGTTGACTACCAATAGTTATGAAAATAGCTTTTAATCTCATCCCTGTTTGAGCCATTGGGTCTTAGGATTAAGGCTTCAATAGTTCAAGTTAATATTTTTAATTGTCTGGACTAAATAAAAGCCTTTCAAATCTATTATTTTTAAATTCCTCCTAAGAAAAAGTACTACTCTCTGAAATAGATCTGTATTACTTGCATTATCCTTCCTTAATCAGAATGGTAAAATACTTTATGTAATCTTCCTAATGGATAATAGTGTACTTTCTGCATGTGTAAAAGAGATGGGAGATGGATTACATGAATGTCAAAGTGGTAGAGGAGTTTCTGCTTTCCACAACCCTCAGCAACTCTAAGATCTGAGAAAAATAAATTATGAGTCAAGAATAGAATAAAGGAAATTGAATAGACATAATAGGAAGAAAGGTGTTGTCAGAGTTGGGGGAAGAATTAGCAAAATATAAAAGCCCCATGTAACCACAATGGAGAACTTGGAACATTTCGTGCTCCCATTAATTATCCACATCCTTCAACTTCCTTGGTTTACTGACTCAGTGAGAATGTCAGTCCATAAATCAAAAGCATTTATTAGGCACCTATAATGTATCAACTACTGTGATAAGCACTGAAAATCTAAAGAAGTGCAAAAGTCACATTGGAAAGCTTATGATTCAAGTGTGAACTTACTCATCAATAACAGAAACATCTAGGGGTTCCAAAACAACCCTTTCTTGATCTGGGTATCACTTAACAAAGGCTATAATTTATGACTTCAGAGACATGATAGTATCTACATTTCTAGGTTAATTGAATCTTCTTCAAATTCCAATATAGACATCATAATGATCTTTTCAGGAGAGGTATTTTGGGGGAGCAAGCACACTGACCTTAGAGCAAGAAAGACCTGCTTCAAATACTGCCTCTGATATGACTTGGATTGATGGACCTGGATAAACATTTAAAAATCTTGATTCACTGTTCTTAAGACTGTAAGTTGTAAAAGAGTTAATGTAAAACATTAATAGAGGTAGTTTCTTTACTGAAAATTCCACACCCCCAAAAACATAGGTTCAGGCACAAAAAGAAAAAATATAAACAAAAATTTTCTTCAACATATAGAAGAATTCTCCCAATCCATACTCTCTTTTCTAAAAGTATGACATAGCTCTGCCTATATGCATCAGGAATCCTGAAGCAAAATACCAGAAAAAAGCATCAGATGAGATTAGGGCCATTGTTTCTACCACCACAAAGACTAGTTTTGCTTTCTAACCTTCAGAAAAACAAAGAGTGCATACCTATAAGTTGGAAAAACCTGGTTCATCTTCATTACTGTTATTAAAATCATTAATAGGATGACAATCCCTTGAAGACAAGGTCTCTGTCACTCCTTTCCCCTACCCTGTAAAATGGTACCTAGCACTTATTGGGAACTGATTGAATGCATGAGGGGGTAGATGAAATAAAATAGAGGTCTAGATTTCTAAATTTCTAATACTGTCCTTGGGATATCAGTGAAAAACTAAAAAATGCCAAATGTAAGTTGTTTTTTTTAAATGTCATGAGCTTTTTCTTAAATGTCAAAATGTCATTTAAATGTGTAGCTTGTATCCACAAATATTTATATAAAACATTTAGCCTCCAAGATTCCCTCACTGAAGGAGTTTGTGTAAAACATTTCAGCTGCAAGTTTCTCATCACACTGTTTCTCTCCATGGATTACAGGCTGTAGATACAGTTTGGAATCGATTATTGTACTTCAGTTGCTAGACTAGTTGATTTGAGATGCTATTAAAAACTTTGGAAAGAGAGATGCAATCTGTCTCTCAGGTTTCCAGGTTATTCATCCAAAACCAAAAGTAAAAACAAAGTTCATTTTAAATGATCAAGTCAGCAAATAAAAACAAGAATACTTTACTAGACATAGAATTCTTTGTCTTTAATAGGTTGTTTCCCTTCTCTTCCCAATATATGTTTATTTTAAATGTACCTACAGAAAGTAAATGAAGTAAGAGTTATAAGAAAGGCTTAGCAACTCAGAATTTAGATGCTAACATTTTTACTGATTTCTCAGCAATGTTGATATATGTGTATATGCAATGGGAGGACTGGCCAATGAGGGTACAGTCCAGTCCCCACATTAATCATATCACACATATATACAGATGTGTGTATATATGTATGTGTATAGAATTTTTTTCCCATTTTCTTGGCAGAGGAGGTGACATAATCTCTTTTATTTATTTCTTATAAAAGTGAAACTGGAATTACCCTCTAGCTTAATGTCTCACATTTCTTGTACTTAAAGCTTGTTTGAAGGAGTGCTGTATTCTCCAAGCTTACTAAAATGTCATCCTGATTTTTTCCCTCTGAATTTTCTGACCTAGAAAGAACAAAATGTTAATATGTTAAATAATTTTGGCATTATTTTTTTTGGAACTGGAACTTTTTTTTCTATCTACTATAACACTGCCTCCTAATTCAATGAAATTATCATTATTAACTACTTATTTTTCATTTCTATAACTATAATAAAATGTACCTAAGACTTAACCTTGGGAAAAGTGCCCTTGTCTAAAAGATGGTTGGAAAGGTTTACATTTAAAAAAAAAAGATGAAAATATGACGTAGATTGTCATTGTAGGGAGTTTCTTTAAAAATGAGAATATAGGTGGCATGTAGAAAGAAAATCTTCTGCAGCGTCTGAGCATGAATATTCAGGTAAGCTTTGATCATGATCATTACGCAAGCCACCATCCATTGTCTCTAAGATGTCTGCAGTGTATGGTTCAGGCAAGGGAATTATTTATTAAGTATATGGTATGTGAGAACCCCATAGGAAGGCATACTTCTCATTATAGGAAAATGTTTTAACTAGCAACCAGTATGCATGCCACTAAAATTTTGGTGAGTATTGAAAAATCCTTGAAATTTGCTTGAGTTTCAAGCTCTTTCTTTGTTTGAAAAAGTTACAAACTAATTACAGAGCTTAAGAAGAGATATATAATTAACCTCTTAAAATATGCACAGATATGAAATACAAAACCATTCTACTTTTTTAATCTGTGATAACAATGTTGTATAATTGCCTAGAGACAGTCACAATGTACATACATGACAGATTTTCCCATGGTTTTTCTTAAGAAAACAAAAACGTTTGTAGTTGTTAGGCATGTATATATAGATTGTAGCAGCACATATTCTAAAGTGTTCACACCTAATGGTTCTTGTAAAAAATTAAATGACACAGTATTTCAGATAGGAATGTTGACAAGGCTACTGCCTTTATTCGAGGTATTTTTCCTTCCCTTAATGAAAACAGATGGTATATACAAGATGTGAGGCAGAAATGATGAGCTAGAAAGAGTACTTACTGGGTTTGTAGATAGAGCAACTAGGTTGGAATCCTGGCTTTATTTACCATTCTCTGAACAGCCTTTATGTATGTCACATCTCCCCGGACTTGAGTTTCTTAATATATAAAATGAAGTCGTGGAATTATATTATGACAAAAGTCCTTGCTAACTCCAGTTCTCCAAATTGCACTGTGTTGGAACTTGTTAAGTCATACTAATGGGCTGTATCCTAGACACACATCAACTGCTTAGTATTTGTTCAGTGATAGCTCAGGTACTTACTATGTTTACATACTTACTATGTTTACATAGTATTATAGATTTTGTATTTACAAAGATTTTTAATTAAAATAAAGTAGTATTGATGTTTCTGAATAACATCTTAATTATTTATTCATAGACATCCATCCAATCATTGCTATGTTGTCAAATTGTCCCCAAGGTCCAATGCTGATGCAACACTGTAGCTTAGAATTGGTTCTAGTATCTCAAAGTAAATGGCTAGGGGAGTGCAAGCTCTTATATCTCTTATGAAGCTGAAAAGTGTAGATCTCAGATGGATCTAAGCCTTAGAACAACCAGAATGAAGAAGATGATCACTAAAATGATGGGTTCAAAGTAATGATTTGGGGCAGTGTATGGGGGAGGTGATTCATGGTAACATAAAATTACAGAGTTTGCTATCTCTATCAATGAGAGGGCAATTCACAGAAAAGAAATCATAATGTTTTGAAGTGTTGACATAAAGTACACCTTGTCAAATTATTGCTTTGAAATTATCAAACCAAGCCAAAAAAATGTCCTGTCAATATGAACTCTGATGTTCAGTCTCTTGAAAATCAGGAAGATGTAATAGTTTAATAAGAATGCTAAGCATGCCTCTCTGGTTTTTTTTGTTGTTTTTTGTTCTCTTATCATGTGACTTTTACTGATTGAAGACATGACTAGGACTTGTGAAATCAGAAAAGTAAATGAGACATTAAAATGGCATTTTCATCACTTTTACCAATCAGAGGAATAAACTTCAGAAGTGAAAGCTTCTTTCATTTCCCAAAAGTTTGAAAAATGAATAGTTGATTAAGAAAGAAAAGGGCATATGATTGGTACAATGGTAGAACATTTTCTTTCTTTCAAATCTTTCTTATTCCCAAACCAAAGAAAGAGCAATTTTGTACCAGATATAGAAGACATAAAACTGAATTTACAAGATAAGGAGATTAAAATGCCACATAAGGTAAAATTATCAAAGAGCATTGGACAAATATAATATTTAGAGTTTCCATTCAACATTTCCACCCCTCACTCAATGATATGTACTGGGTTCAACAAATGTAAGAGAACTCAGATGATGTTTGTAAGGGTTCTCTTCCTGATCCCTCTATCATACTGATTCAAATTCACCACCATAATCTCCCCATAAAAAGTTTCAAACACTTATTCTTCCTAGCCACATGAAAGAAAGGGACAGGAAGGTGAGATTAGAATAAAAAAACATGGAGAGTGCAGCCCCATCTCAATAGGAAAATATTTCCATGCCTTTGGTAAAGTGAACCAGAAAGTAGCTTGGAATAAGTCTTCCCTCTCTTGGAATTCATACTGTCAGCAGTCCTAGAAATGCCCTGAATTGAGATCATGCATCCTAGCAGTCTCTGTAACAATGGAATAAAGTAGAATACTATCATCTAAATTCACTTTCTTCCTGAGAAATCAACACAAGTCAACAGACAGTGCTTCTGTCTGACAACGTGACACCACAGACAGAATGACAGACAGAGTGCCAACATCACAAAATCCTCTCTCTCAGTTCTGCTTATTTCCAGCTCATGCTGCAGCTTTTATCCACTCCACCTCTTCCGGTTCCATTCTTTTGGCAAGTTCCTCCTGTGGGCTCCATGTGATGATATTAGGACTATTAAGGGCAGGAAAAGTCTCCAAATTCCCTCAGGCCTATTAAGGGTAACACAAAGTATATTGTTTCCAACAAAGACGTGATATAATCACAGAAGAGACTCAAAGGTAACTGACTACCTAAAACAAGGAACAAAATACTCTTTTGCTTGCCATCACAAGGGGCTAATTTTTTGAGGAAAATCATGTCTTACCTTGAGATGAGACAGCATACCCAAGTATGAATGTTTGGCAAACACTTGGAACTGTAGGGCTGGGACTGGGGAGAGAGAATGGGGATATATAGAGGGGTTTTAAAGTTTTACAGTGAGGTGATAATGGAAGCTATAAGGGTTGATCAGATTGTTGGAAGAGACTATTGAGGGAAGAGACAGAGATGTATTTTTGAAGTATACACATATGAGAAAGTAGAAGAAAAATAATCCAGTAAAGAACACTCAGAAGGAATATTCTGACATGTTAGAGAAGTAGGAAAGTAATAGCACAAAAAAATAAGGAGAAGAGAGTATCAAGACAAAGGTTATAAACAATACCTTTTGCCACAGAAAGGACAAGAAGTATAAAGTGAAGAAAAAGTCATTAGCTCTGACAATTGAAGAGTCACTACAGACTTTGGAGAGAGTAGTTTTTGTTAAAATGGGGGTACAAAACCAAAACATCAAGAAGTTGTATGAGCAACTGGCAAACGGAGAGTATGAGGGTCTTCTACAATTTTTTAAGAAGACTAGTGAAGAGGGCAGCTAGTTGCACAGTGAATAGAGCACTGGCCCTGGAGTCAAGAGGACCTGAGTTCAAATTTGGCCTCAGACACTTGACATTTCTTAGCTGTGTGACCTTGGGCAAGTCACTTAAGTCCAATTGACTCACCTCCCCCCTCCAAAAAGAAATGAGCAGTGAAGGGTAGGTATGATATTGGGATCATAGCTGGAGAGGGTAACAAAGTCTAGGGAAGGTATTTGTTTTCAAAAGGTGTTTTACATACTTGGTAGGTAAAGGTGAAAGAATCAGTAGAGAGGTAGCTCTTTAAGTTGAGAGAGCAAGAGAAAGTTATTTATGAAATAAAGCTTCAGGGGTGGGGGTGGAAACAGGAGATTTAGGGAACAAATAGATTGATTAGACTTAGTTAGGAGGCAGGTCATTTTATCCTCTGAGATGGAAACAAAGGAGTAATGGTTTAAGGCATTGTGTTGAGATATGAAGAGGTAAAATGAGAGAATATAAAAAAGATCCTAGCAATATTTATTGTTATATTTCATGTCTGGCTTAAAAGATAGTTATGACTTTTGTGGTAGACCTACTGACTTGTTTTCCAGTTACATACATGTGTATGATAAAGCACACTGATTGTCACCATGTTGATTCTCCCAATATACTAATGTTGATAGATACATGTATACATATATAATATTTTGTCTAAGCAAAGATATATTACATCATACAAAGATATTAAATTAGGGATAGGGGGAGGAGGAGAAAAGAATGTATGTATGTACATATGTTGTCCTTCTCAAAGAGATAAAAAATGACATCAATCTTTTTTAGTCAAGGTACACTGTGTCCTATTGTGGCAGATCAGACCAGTATGAGCTCAAAAGGTTATATAACTTGTCAAGCACAAGTAATCCACATAAACATGTAGAGTGAAGATATCTCTAAATTTGCACATCTCATATTTCTTTTAAGCTGCTGCAATTCTGCTTTGCACATAGAGCATAGGACCTTCTTTGATATGGGCACACCATGTGTAGTGGTAATCTGCCAGTGTTTCCCATGTCACACAACTGATTCCTAAATTCTTCAGAGATACCTTTAGAGTGTCCTTTTATTACTGCTTCTGACCTCCAGTTGAGCACTTCCCTTTGTGAGTTCTTTGTAAAATATTATTTTAGGCAATGTACATTTGGTATTCAAACAATATGACCAGCCCATGGGACTTTATACTCCCTGCAGTAGAGTTTGTATGCTTGACAGGTTAGCTCAGGAAAGGACCTGAGTGACCAGCACCTTGTCTTGTCAGGTGATCTTCAGAATCTTCCTAAAATAATTCAAATGGAAGCGATTTAGCTTCCTGGTTTGGCACTGGTATACTCTCTAGGTTTCACAGGCATCCAAAAATGCAGTCAGCACAACAGCTCTGAAGACCTTCAGTTTTGTAGACAGTCTAATATTTCTTCTCTCCCACACTTTCCTTTGGAACCTCGCAAATTATGACCAACCTCATCATCTGACTGTACATGTCTGGAAAGTATACTGCCAAGGTAAGTGAACTTATTCACAGTATTCAAAATTTCTCCATTTGCTACAAATGATGGTTCCCTATATGGATAGCATGGTACAGACTGGTGGAGAACCAGTGTTTTCTTGGTGTTGTTAGGCCAAAATTTGCACAAGTAGCAGAAAATTGATACTACACTTAGTGCACAATCAACTGGGAACAAAAAAAGTCATGCACCAACTCTTCCTCCACTATAATCTTTGCTTAAAGCCTTTTCAAGTTAAATAATTTACCATCAGCACAGTAGCTGAACTTGATGCCATTTTTTGTCCTCGTTGAAGGCATCTGATAACCTTGTTGTAAAGATTATGCTAAAAAGCATGGAGAAGAGTCAAGATGTCAGAGTAGAAACAGGACCTCTGGGTGGCTCCAGCTCTCACCACCTCCAATCCATGTAAAAGGGGACTGTGAACAAACTTTGGAACTACAGAACCCACAAAATGACACTGAGAAGCTATCCTCCCACTGAGGATGGCCCAGCAGGCCAACGGGAATAGGTCAGTGCAGCACTCTGGGAGCTGACCCCAGCCCCTGGCTAAGCCAGAGGTTTTAGCCCCAGGGCAGGCCTGACCAACCACCAACTGGAGGAAATACAGATCACCAAAAGCTGTGGTGGTCCAGAATTATCAACAAGCAGATACTAAGGACAAAGTGAGAGGTCAGTGCAGTGTGGACTTTGGGACCCGGTATTTGTGAGTGCATCAGCTTTTGCCCCCAGGGTGAGAAGCCACTGAGGACTGCAGCTCAACTGACACCACATGGCAGCTTCAGCTCCTGGCCTGCAGAATGTAGGGGGACCAAGCAACCAGTCTGAGGGGTATTCTCTGAAGGTTTAACCTGTGTGGACCTGGATTGTCGTCTAGGGTGGAGGTCCTGGGGAGTGTGACCAACTTGCCAGAGAATGGTGAGGCTTCATAGAGGGCACCCATCTAATACCTCTGGCAGCTTAAAAAAACCCAGCATTTGGTACGAAGCTCCCCTGTCTGGTAGTAGAGTCCTACTATGGCAAAAACCCAAAAGTCAGTAATTGAGTTGAAAAATGTCCAGGCAAAGAAAGTAAAGCAAATAGAATAATCCACCATTAGACTCCTATTTTGGGACAGAAAGGATCAAAGCATGGAACAGGAGGAAGACAGTGAAGTCAGAACTCCTGCACCAAAAGCTTCAAAGGAAAATACAAGCTGGTTAGAGGCCGTGGAGGACCTTGAGAAGTAGATAAGAGAAGTGGAGGAAAAATTGGGAAATGAAATGAGAATGATTCAAGAAAATTATGAAATGAGAGTCAACAGCCTGACTGAAGAAAATTATACCTTAAAAAATAGACTAATTCAAATGGCAAAAGAGGCTCAAAAAGGAAGGCAATGAGGAGAAGAATGCCTTAAAAAGCCATATTTGCCAGATGGAAAAAACAATCTTAAAAGCTCAATGAGGAGAATCATTCCTTCAGAATTAGATTGGAGCAAATGGAAGCTACTGACTTTATGAGAAATCAAGATGCTGTTCAACAGATCCAAACAAATGAAAGAATAGAAGGCAATGTGAATATCTCATTGGAAAAACCACTAACCTGGAAAATAGATCCAGGAGAGATAATTTAAAAATTGTTGGACTACCTGAAAGCCATGAAAAAGAAAGAACCTAGAAATAATTCTCCAAGAATTCTCAAGGAAAACATCCCTGATGGGGACAAAATAGAGGTTGAAAGAATCTACCAATCACGTCCTGAAAAAGATCCCAAAAAGAAAACTCCTAGGAATATTATAGCCAGGTTGCAAAATTCCCAGATCAAGGAGAGAATATTACAAGCAACCAGGAAGAAACAATTTGAATATTATGTAAACACAATCAGGATAAATCAGGATCTAGCAGCTTCTACACTGATTGTTTGAAGGGCTTGGAATATGATATTCCAGAGGGCAAAGAGCTGGGATTGAAACCAAGAATCACCTGCCCAGCAAAACTGAGTGTCATATTCAGTGGAATAGAGGACTTTCAAGCACTCTTGATGAAAAAACCAGAGTTGAATAGAAAATTTGACATTCAGATACAAGAAGCAAGAGAAGCATGAGAAGGTAAACATGGAAATCATAAGGAACTTATCAAAGTTGAACTATTAACATTCCTACATAGAAAAATGATAATTGTAACTGATGAAACTATTCTTAGTATGAAAATAGTTGAAGGGAATTTAAATATATATATATATATATACATATATATGTGTGTGTATTTATGAGGATATACACATGTATGAATATATATGTGAATGTGTGTATATATGATTACAGGTATAGATAGATAGAGGGCACAGGACCAATTTAATAGGCAGGTATGATAATTAAAAGGTTAAATTAAGAGGTGGGAGAGGATATGGGGAGAGACAGAATGGGGTCTACTATCTCATATAGAAGAGGAAAGGTAAAATGGTTACAATGGAGGGGAAGAATAGAAAGGCAAAAGGGAATGGCTCAACCTTATTCTCATTGAATTTGGCTCAGTGAGGGAATGAAATACATCCTAAATAGTGTATCTCACCCTACAGAAGAGTAGGGTGGAAGGGGATGAGAGGGGGGATGATGGAAGGGAGGGCAGGTTTGGGGGGAGGGAGGGAAGTTAGAAACATCCTTTATTAAAAGGGCCGGGATCAAAGTAGAGAATAGAACAAGTGGGAGGTGGGATGGGATGGAAGAAAATATACTCAATCTTTTACAATACATCTACTATTTTAATGTTTTGCATTAGCTATACATATACAACCTATACTGAACTGCTTATTGTCCCAGTAAGCATGAGTGACAAGGTAGGAAGGGAATGAATCTGGAATTCAAAGTTTTAAAATCAAATGTTATATATAATATAATATAATAAATAGAATAAATAGAATAGAATAGAATAGAATATAAATATATATATGCTATTATTAACATTATTTTCCATGTAATTTGGAAATAAGACATACAGGCTCTGGGGCACAGATATCCACCATGCCTTACTAGAAAAGTCGAAGGTGTATGGGAGAGGATATGGGAGAAAGCAGATTGGAGGAGGGGATATCCTGTGCGACTGCTGTTTTTGGGTGGTGGGTGGGGGAAAATTGGGGAGAGAATTTGCAACTCAAAATCTGGCAGAAATGAATGGCGTAAATCAGAAGTTAATGAATCATTTGAAAAATGAAAAAAAATTAAAAAATAATAAAAAGAAAAAGAAATAATCAAAAAAAGCACGGACAAGCAAGTAGTCTTGCTTCATTTCATTGGTGCCTAAAAATTATAAGAGCTTCATTGTTGATTATCCAGGGCCCAGGAAATCAAGCCACCATGAAATTAATATACAATATTGATGAACTAATCCGGGCAACCAAACTTGAACATAATTTTCCACAAGCCTTCATAACTCACAGTATCAAAGACTTTGGTCAGATCAACAAACATTGTGTACAGGCCTCTGTTCCCCTCCTGGCATTTCTTGTAGAATTGTCAGGCAGCAAACACCATATTGACTGTTCCTTGGCCCTTCCTCAGTACCGGTTTTCAGGTAGATGACTGTCTTTCAGATGAAGGATCAGCCTTTTAAGGTAAACTATGACAAGACTTGTCAAAAAAAAAATAAAGACACTTATCTCACCCCATCCCATATCTCCCATGATTGTCACAGGACAATCTATTTCTTTTACCTTTAGAGAGATGGATAATGGAGGCATTGAACTTCTGGGGGATAACTTCTTGTCATATATATTAGAAAATTTCAATTAGCTTTTTTACAAGCTGTGGACCCCTTACCTTGTCAATCTCCCCAATGACAGAATCAGCATCAGACCTTTGCCAAATGAGAGGAACATAATGACATTGAAAACTCCTTCTTCATTTGGAAATTTGGCTAATGAAGGATTGACTGTAACCTGAGGTATGTGGTCAATGGCTTCAGCACTGATTGATAATTGTCTGTTGAGAACACTGTGGAGGTATTTAGCCCAAAGCTAAAATGATGTCCTTATCACTGATCAGTGTGGCTCCATCAGCAATGTGTAGTTGAAGTGCCCCATAAATAACCTTCAGGGCTTCATAAAAACCCTTTGGATTGTTATTTTCAGCATAAAACTGAATTTTATCTGACTTCACACTGAGCCAAGAGTCTCTCTAAGCTTCATGTTACACATTATTTTTTGGTGAAGTTAAAGGTTGCCTGCCTAGTCATAGATAAACTATACCCCTGGTAAATACTCTAGAGTTCTCATTTTCCATTTAGTAGCTTCTAAATTTTCCCATCATTTTTGTCAAACTAATTCTGACATTTGTGAGTGTTTTGTTCCAGGTGGGCAAATGCAGTGCTATACACCAAATTTCTGAAAGCTGCCCCTCCCTTCTGCTCTACTGTTGCCAAACATGTATTGGCTCAGCATTCCATGCAAACTTACAACAAACTATTCCCACTTGGAGAATCACTCTAACAAGTTGATTTTATTGAATGTTGAATTGTTGCTTTTGTTAAATGAGAAAATTTATCTTCGAGGAAATAAGTCTATGATCAGTCCTGACTATTTGTCTCCTTACAATGACATAGTCTGTTAAATGTCAATATTTGTTTTGAGGGCACATCCATGAAATTTATTGCATTCGGGAAAATAGAAGGCAGTGTTGGTGATGAGAAGGTCATGAGATTCACAAGTCTTCAACAGTAAGTGATCATTGCAGTTGCTGTTTTTGTCACCATTACTCCAAAGAACTGCCTTCTGTGTCTGGTAGCTATTGCCTACTCTTGCATGAAAGTCAACCAGAATTATAAATTTTTCTTTTCTCAGCACATTGATGATGAGAGATCCCAGGTCTTCATAAATTTTTTCTTTTGAGCTCATCAGGGTTCATCATGGTGGGGGCATATACACTGATGATGGTGGCATATCACTTACCTACAAGTGACAAGTGCATTGTTACGAATCTGTTGTTCACTCCTTTTGCTAGGCCTGTGAGTTCATTGACTAGATTACCTTTGATTGCAAAACCTACACCAGATTCACAGCACTATCCTTCACTGTGACCTCTACAGAAAAGCATGTATACAGATTTGACTTAAGTAAACTGGCCTTCTTTTGCCAGCCTTATTTCATGCAGGGCTGCTATTTCATGCCACAGCTGCTGGGTTCTCGCACAGCAAGAGCTGTTCATCTTTCAGATCTACTGTATTTGTCCATATGTGTGCACACAATCTATGTACCAATACTGAGTAGAATCATCTTTGCAAAAGTTTTTGTTTTTTTGTATTTTGTGGAAGCTGCCTGCCAGAGTAAAGGGGCCAGGTTTGGGTGAAGTAGAAAAATTTTAGGGCTCCTTTTTCTAGTGCCTTTCTCACACTAGGAGATGAGCAGTGCTATCCTTCAAAGGAGTTCTCAGATACCCAGCAGACAGGTGAATTCCAGTGCTACTTCCAGTGATAAGATGGCCCTATAGCCTTGGATGTCTGTGTGCAGAATTCTGATTACAGCTCCCAGTGTATGCCCACCTGCCTGCTCCTCAGTCACTTGCCTGTCATCAAAGGACTTTGAGAAAGGTGAAAATGGTAAAATGCTAAGGGTGATGTCTTTGGATTCCTGCATAAATAGGATTTGAATGAGGCAGAGTTGCATGAAGTCATCAGCCTTACTCTCTCTTCCAGGGTCATTAAAGTCTAGTGGCAAGACAAAGTCAAGATAACAAGTGATGGCTCAGGATACAGTGCATGACCTAGACAATGGCAATGTCTAATCAAGCTCTAAGCCTTCTACAGAGACTGCTTTGGCCCCCTTTTTCTCATCTGCCCATTCTACCAGGAGTTTTCACATGTCTTAGATACACAAACCCCTAAATCACCAATGGGTTTAAGATTCATAAATTACCTTCAGCTTGCTTAATCCTGTCTGCCAAAATGGTTTACTGAGGTATGGCTGCTGGGTATGTTACAGATTCTTGGAGACACAGGAGAGAGCTGGGTGAATAAGGTAGGCACCAAAAGTGGAAAGCAGCCCCAAGAAGGGTTCAACACTAGTCTTCCCTAAACACAATCTTCACCTTACATATATACATATATATGATATAGATATATAGTTGTGTGTATATATGTGTGCACATGAATATACCTATACATATAATTCACATATACACATATGTATGCATATAATGCCTTATATATACACACACATACACACATATACTGTGCCTGAGATATTCCAGGCATTGTGCAAATAGATTTTTTATAAATATTATCTCATTTGATCCAAAACAACTTTGAGAGGTAGAGACATTTATTATCTGCATTTTACAATTGAAGAAATGGAAATAAACAGAGATTAAATGATTTGCTCAGTGCTGTACAGGTAATAGGTGTCTGATGTCAGATTTCAACACATGACATCCTGTTTCCAGGCCTAGCGCTTTATCCACTGTACCAGCAGCTGTCTCCGAATTATACACAAATATAGATATATTGCACATAGTGTATTTATAAATTATAATGAAATTATATATAACTTTATATGCATATGTGTTATATCTATATCAGTATATTTATATAACAACATTTCAATATAGATAATGTCTAATGTCAAAAAAGAAAATTTAATCTAAAAAGAAAATTTCTGTCTAGTAGACAGATGGACAGATAGGTGGCCCAGTGAATAGAGACACAGGCCTGGAGTCAGGAAGACTAATCTCATTGAGTTCAAAACTGGCCTGACACCAGCAGTATATGGACAAGACATGCAACCTTCTTTTCTTCAGTTTTCTCATCTATAAAATGACCTAGAGAATGAAATAGCAAAAAATTCTTGTATCTTTGCCATGAAAAAACAAAAATTGGGTCACAAAGAATCAAACATGACTGAAACTACTGAACAACAATAACAGATAGACATATCTATATATGGAAATCCCTTTTTATATATAATATTCATCTATGGAGACATGTAAGTATTCTTTTCAAAACCATTCACAGAGAGAGATGATATGATGCAGATATAGATGTAGAAGGACTTTATGTCTCTTCATGTTCCCACTTTGCTAATGATGATAGAGAAAATAATAATTATTAAACAAGATAGCCAAGATATGTTAGTACAGATAGAAATATCAGGATTTATGATAGTGAATCAGTAAAATGTTTACATTTATCACCTAAAGCTTCATAAAGGACTTGGTCTTTGATAATTTAAAGGAAGAGAGATTCCTTGTTCAAAGAAGACGACTGCATCCAAGTGGGGCTGTTTAGACAGATAAGAAGGTAACATTGTGATGACAGCAGAGACAAGTGTGAAGAGACAAGGATAGAGGTTAGGTTATTACTGTTAACCTAACTATTCTCTGCAGTACAGAAGGCTTTCTGATATTGAAGGACCTTTTGGCTTAGCATAGTTAACAATATACTGTTTTGAGAAGAATTGAACAAGAAGAAAAGTGAGCAGTTACAGAGTAAAGCAGGGCGTGGAAATGGAACTTGGAAATTAAGTTCAAGATGAAAACACAGAAGGGGAGGGGAAAGTCCATGTATAGTTCTTCACAAAACCTTAAAAAGTATGTAGGATGATAGTGTTAACTTCATCTTATATTTGAGGAAACAAAAACTGGAACAGTTACTCAAATATAGTAGATGAATGAACTGGGACTCAAGCTCTTGTGATATGATTTCAGATCCAGAGGACTTTCTACAACATGGAGCTGAACTCATGGTGGCAGGGAAAGAGATCAAATTTCTTAGTACATTTGCTTCAACTGATACCTCACCTTAAAATTTCTCTTAGTTATTGGGAATTACTTATCTTGAATTATCCATCTATCCTTGTTGCTTTTTCAGCAGATTCCTCTCAGCCATATCAGCCCCATTTGCCTCTTTGGTGAGTTCCTTCTAAAACCTCCATTTGGGGATGGCACCCGGATTGGTCCCCTTCCTTTCTCTTCTTATCTTCTCCTCTGATTTTTCCTGCTTCGGCATCTTCCTCTCTCCTCTACCTTTTTTGGCATCCTTTTGTATGTTATCTTCCACTGTTAAATAAGCTCCATGAGGGACACATATTAAGTGCTTAATAAAGGCTTGTTTTCCTGCCTTGTAAGTATTCTCATTAACTCAGATTTTAAATTATTTTTAAATGTACAATATTATTTTCTCTCCTTCAAACCTCACTCCCACTCCCAAAGTGAGGAAGGGAAAAAGACAAACAAAACCCTTGTAACAAAGACGCACTGTTACCAGTATAACAAATAGATACACATGGTTTTATTTCTAAAAACAGTTACATTCCCAAATCACCTTGCAGCAATGTATTTGATCAAGGAGAAAAACCAAACAGTTTAATAATTCAAACAAACAAATCTATGATTGTTTTTCTTAAATATAAATCTGTTCTGCTCTGTCAAAATGGGAACAAATTACATTAAGCCATAACATGAAAAAGCATGCTTTTAGTTTCTTAATTTGCTATTATAATAGTGTTTCCATTGTCTAAGAAAAGAATAATAATTATTCTCAAATGCTATGATTCTCATAAATATTTATAACTGTATAGAAAGTAAGCCTTTTCCCATCCTTCCCCAAAGCTATAATATCAGGAAGTTATGAATATTTGTTAAACGTAATAATAATGTGTCTCTCCAATACGTCTATTTTGTGAAAAAATATTACTATGAAAATAGTGATTTTTGTAGTTTATCATTTCAAAAGCAAAACACCATGGCTACCAAGTATTAAAAAAATTTGAGTAGTATCACATGACATTTCTTAGCAGGTGGTACAAGCCAATTTCCTTATCTAGCCAATTTCCCAGAAAAATTAACTGAAACAATGGCCACATACTTTGATATCTATATGAATTTGTGATTTCAGTAACTGCTTCTAGTAATTCAGACTGAAACGTGTCCATATCATCTCACCTAGGATCATTCTTGTTCATGTGTTTATTATTTTTTGTCTATTCCCCACTCACTACCCTTAGTTTCTGGAGCCCTTCTTCTAGTGTTCGTTGTATCTCAAGTTTACATATATGTCTCTTTTCTATTATTTTCCTTTCCCATAAAATACTTCCTTACCTACTTATCCATGTCCTCCATAACTTTTGTGATAACACTACTTCTACAGAAATTATCATTGATAACCTTTTGCAACCTACTTATAACCACTATTTCTTTGCTGACACAGCCTCATATGTGAATAATTTTGATGACTCTAAAATAGTGAAATTAAATAATTTATAGGTATATAGTATCACTGGTAGATTATTGATGGCAACAAAAATGAAATTTTGTTATAGTAAACAATTTGAGATCCTTCAAAACATTAGAAAAATATCAACCAATGTCACTAATCCATTTCAACATTATCTAGGGGTCCAGTACACATTCAAGGAATTATTCACTATGACTAGTTTGAATTTCTGCTAAAAATAAAAGGGTGGCTTAAAATGAAGATAATTCTCTAAGATATGCCGATAAATTTATGATCTAACCTATGTGGCTATTCCCCTCCATAATACAAATGAAAATCTCTCTCTTCCTTCTGATCCTGTAACTCTTATCAATGTACTCCCATAATTTCACTAGAAGCAAACTACCCAAGTAGGGGCATAAGGGGACATCTTCAAGTTCTCTTGATATTATAAGAATAACTTTGATGCATGTCAGTAATATATAAACTATCACTCCCTCTCATCACATGAATAGTTCATTTTTTTTGTGATTAGATTCTCTTTGATGGCATCGTTTACACTTCTCTTGCTGTATAGATTCTCGATTGCAATATGTTTGGCACCACCTACCACTTCATTGCCTTTAAGTAATTCTCAACTTCAAGTACTTGGAGAATGCAGTGGTCCTTAATATTCATAGACAAAACATAAACAGAAGCATATTGAGATTAAAAAGTTGGTCCCAGTTTTCACAGGCACTCTTGAGATATCTTGACAACTTCCCAAAAGCACTCTGGACCACTCTTTTCTGCTATTCATCTCATTCTAGATTTCATTTTGAAGACTCTGAAGCACTACATTACTAAACACAATCAATGAAATGGAATTTAAAAAAAAACATGCTGAAATTTTAAACAAAAACAGGGGATTTTCCTTCAATTTGCTGGACTTCTTCCAGAAGCAGTAAAGAACACTTTGGTAAGCATTTATCGTCCTGCTTTAAATTTTGCATGATAGGAATGATCCAGTCATAAAAAAGATTATTTCTGTTATCTTTCTGATTTGAGTAATCTTGCATTATTTTAACCTATTCATGGAGGATACTTTTTTGGAGGAGATCCTTTGAGGGTGACATTTTACACAATGAAAAGATATATATATATATATATTTAAATAATCAGTAATAATTTAATAATAGGCATAATGGATCTCATATTCTCTTTACCTTTCAATCAATAGTGTTAAAATAAAGATGTGTTTCACAGTGGAATGTTAAATGTGAAAGACTGCCTTTTCCATCCTAATAAGTGTTCTCAATTCGTGCGTATTTTTAAATAAATAATTATATGCATACTCATAGTTTTATACATAATTGATAAAGTAGGGATGCAAGTCAAAATTTAGCAATATTCTGTTGGTCATATTTTGTGGTGTTGTTATTTATAATGAGGTCAAAAATTATTAAGTATCTTCGGAATCTTTCCCTCCTTCATTTATCTTGAGAATCAGTTGCTTAACATCATCAAAACTTTCTATGTATGATCTCATCTGTATATATACTTTATATATTAGAGCTGCATTTCTCATATTTGTTTTTATTCAATACCATGTCCTCTTCCTCTTTAAGCACATTCAGAACTGTGATGTTAGAGTTCATTTGTGATGCTGCTACTGTTGATGATGAAAAAACTGATTATGGAGACAGGTGATCAACAGAAACCCTGCTCAATTTGATGAGTAATTGAATCACCTTCTATAAAGTCCCAGTAACTGGGGAATAATCAGTCATTTCCTGTGTCACCCCAGAAAAAGCTAATGTTCATAATTTGCTCCATGAAAGGCACTAATTTCTGACTAGGATGCTGAGAGAAAAAGTTTTTGTTCTGGCTGGAAATATCTCCATTTAATTTTCTATAGGAAAAAAAAATCTCCAAAATAAAGCTTAAGTATGTCTCACATTTACAGTTTTTAAAAAAAAACAGAATAAAAAGTCTTCTTTCACCAAAAGAAATTTTAAAAAACAAGTCCCAAGCATGAGACAACTTTTATTTCACCCCTACCCATCACAATATTTACATAAAATGAAAAGGGCTCAAAGATATACACACACAAAAAGCAGAAAAATAAAATTCTCAAATATTGCATAACACTTATTATATTGCCACCAGACTGTAAGACAGTTTTACTAGGTTCCTGAACAGTTTGTTTTTGTTATTTTCCTTTTTTTCCTGTACAATTCACCTTAGACCTACATTGTCTGAGCTTCTGATAGCTCTTTGCATGGATGGTTGGCAAGGCCCAGATCACCTGGTCCCTAATAATATTGTTTTAATTCTCAATATTCAGATTTATGATAATGATTATTCTCTTCTATTTGGAGAAGAGAAGGTTACTTACAAATTTGTGTAAGTTCCTGAATCCAAAATCTGACAGCTAAGAAATAAGTACCAATATTAGATACATCCATTTTTCAGGGTCAGTAGTCACAACTTGAGATCAGAAAGGGAAATAAAAAGGAAAATTAAAAACAGGAATTGAAGCTTCAAGAAAAAAAATAAATTTAAGGATGAAACCAAAAATGGCAGAATAAAAGCAGGGACTAACCTGAGCTCTCCCTCAAATCCCTTCACATACCTCAAAAAGTGAATCTGAACAAATTCTGGAGTGGTATCACAGGAAGAGGCACAAAGACATGTTACAATAGAGGGAAATAAGAGAGGGTGATGAGCATTGTTTAAACTTTACTCTCATTGGATTTGCCTCAAGGAGGGAATAACATAATCAGATAAAGAAATCTAACTTGCCATATAGGCAGTTGGAAGGTAAAGGGGAAAGAAAAGAGAGGGAGGGATACAATGGAGGAAAGAAGTAGTAAATGAAAATAGAAAGAAAAGAGAGGGGGACTGATAAAAAGGAGGGCAGATCGAGTCAGCTGGTAGTCAAAGGAAAATCCTAGTGAGGAGAGAAGAGGAGAAAGAAAAATATAAAAGAATTACCCAGATTAACAGAAGAAGCAGCAAAATACTTAAATAACCTCATCTCAGAAAAAGAAATGGAATAAACCATCAATGAACTGCTAGGAAAAAATATCCAGGATCAGATGGATTTACCAGCAAATTCTATCAATTATCTAAAGAACAATAAATTCCAATACTGACTATTTGGAAAAATAGGTGAAAGAGCACTACCAAATTATTTTTATTTATTTTTCCTTTTTGTAGGGCAATTGGGGTTAAGTGACTTGCCCAAGGTCACATGGCTAGTTTTTGTGTTAAGTGTCTGAGGCTGGATCTGAACCCAGGTCCTCCTGACACCAGGACAAATGCTCTTTCACTGCACCAGCTAGCCACCCCTTATTTATTCATTCATTTATTTATTCATTCATCCATCCATTCATTCATTCATTTATTTATTTATTTACTTACTTACTTATTTGCTTACCAAATTCTTTTTGTGAAACAACTATGGTACTTTTACCTAAACCAGGAAGAGTCAAAACTAAGGAAGAAAACTGTAGATCAATTTTCCTAATGAGAAGAGATTCAAAAATTTTAAATAAAATACTAGGAAAATTATTATAGCAACTTATCATGAGAATAATATACTATGTCCAGGTAGGCTTTATTTCAGGAATGCAGTGTTCGTTCAATATTAGGAAAATTATCAGCATAATTGTTCATATCAATAACAAAACTAGTAGAAACCATATGATTATCTCAATAGATGCAGAAAAAGCTTTTGACAAAACACCCATTCATATTAAAAACACTAGACATCATAGGACAAAATGGAATCTTACTTTAAATGATAAGTAACATCTACCTAAAATCATCAGCAAGTTTTATATATAATGGAGATAAGTTAGAAGCATTCCCAATAAGATTGAGGGGGAAACAAGGATATCCATTATCACCCCTGTTATTCAATATGCCACTAGAAATGTTAACTTTAGCAATTAGAGAAGAAAAATAAATGGAAGGAATTAGAATAGGCAAAAAAGAGACAAAGTTATGACTCTTTACAGATGATATGATGATATACTTAGAGGATCCTAGAGAATCAAGTAAAAAAACTACTTGATATAATAAATAACTTTAGCAAAGTTGCAGGATATAAAATAAATGCACAAATCCTCAGCATTTCTATATATTACTAACACAGCTCAACAGTGAAAAGTAGGAAGAAAAATTCCATAAAAAGATACTGTAACATTATAAAATATTTGGAAGTCTATCTGCCAAAACAGACCTAGGAACACAATTACAAAACACTTTTCACAAAAATAAAGTAAGATGTAAATAATTGGAAAAACATCAATTGCTCATAGGTAGGCTGACCTAATATACTAAAAATGACAATTCTACCTAAATTAATTCACTTATTCAGTGCCATAACAATCAAACTATCAAAAAAAATTTTTATGGATCTAGAAAAAGTAATAAAATAGTTCATCTGACAGAAGAAAATGTTCAGAAAATCAAGGAAATTAATGAAAATAAATGCAAAGGAAGGGGGCCTAGCCATACCAGATATTAAATTGTATTATAAAACAGCAACCATCAAAACTACTTGGTATTGGCTAAGAAACAGAGTGTTGGATTAATGGTACAGGTTAGGTAAAAAATACACAGTAGTCAGTGACTACAGTAATCTACTGCTTGATAAACACAAAGACTCCAGCTTCTGTGATAAGAACTCACTATTTGATAAAAACTGCTGGGAAAACTGGAAAATACCATGGCAGAAACTGGGCATAAACCATATCTTATACTTTATACCAAAATAAAGTCAAAATGGGTCCACAATTTAAATAGAAAGGCTCAAATTACAAGCAAATTGGGAAACCAAGGAACAGTTTATCTATCAGATTTGTGGAGAACAGAGGACTTTATGACCAAACAAGAGATAGAGGACATTTTGAAATGTAAAATGGATAACTTTGATTACATTAAATTGAAAAAATTTTTTACAAACAAATCCAATGCAACCAAAATTAGGAGGGAAGCAGAAAACTAGGAAGGAATTTTTACAATCAGTGTTTCTTACAAAGGCCTCATTTCTAAAATATACAGAGAACTGAATCAAATTTATAAGAATGTAAGTCATTCCCCAAAAGGTAAGCGATAAAAGGGTATGAACAGGAAGTTACCAAAGGAAGAAATTAAAGATAATCTATAATCATATGAAAAAAATGCTCTAAATCACTATTGATTAGAGAAATGCAAATCAAAACAATTCTTAGGTACCACATCCCACCTGTAATATTGGTTAACATGACAAAACATGAAAATTATAAATGCTGGAGAAGATGTGGAATAATTGGAACACTAATACATTGTTGGTGGAGTTGTGAACTTATCCAAACATGCCGGAGAGAAATACAGAAATATATCCAAAAGGTTATAAAAATATGCATATCATTTTACCCTGCAATACCACTTCTAGGACTGTATCCCAAAGAGATCATACAAATGGTAAAAGAATCCACATCTATAAAATGATTTTAGCAGCTCTTTTTGTGGTGGCAAAGAATTGGAAAATGAGGGGATGACCATCAATTGAGAAATGGCTGAAAAAGTTGTGGTATGTGAATATAATGGAATACTATTGTACTATAAGAAATGATGAACAGGCAGACTTCAGAAAAACCTGGAAAGACTTTTATGAACTTATGCTGAGTGAATGGAGCATTGTAAAATTTACAGCCACATTGTGCAATAACTAATTTTGATGGATTTGGCTGCTATCAGCAATGCAAGATTCTAAGACAAATCCAAAAGTCTCATGATGTAAAATTCTATTCATATGCAGAGAACTAATTACTGAGTCTGAATGCAGATCAAAGCATTTGATTTGTTCATTCTCTCTTTGGTTTTATTTTGTTTCTTCTTTGTTGTGGTTCATTCCATTGGTTATAGTTCTTCTTTACAACATGACTAAAGTGAAATTTTTTTTAATATGTATGTCTATGTATGGCCTATGTCAGATTGCAAGCCATCCAGGGGAGAGGGGAGGAGGAAAAAATTTAAAGCTCAAAAGCTTGTAAAAACTGAATGTTGTCAACTAAAAATAAATAAATATTTTTTTAATTCAATCTCAGGCTTAACTATGTGATGGATGAAAAAACCTGAGACAGAGTTTCTGGGTAATTAATAATCAATTAATTAATTAGACTAACTAATAATTAACAAATTGGTGGTCAACAATTTCTCTCAGTAACCAAAGACACCTAATGGAGAAACAAAATGCCTTAAATATCTTTGTAAAAAGGAATGTCCCCGACAAGTGAACCTGATTGTTGGAAATTTAATGAGGACTTAGGCTTGAAGACTTCATTCCTCCTGCTGAGAATGTGACTTGATCACGAGACTCAGTTGCCTGCTATCCAGTCCATTCTGGTTGGTTTTCTTCCTCAAGTGGAGGGTCAACCTCAACTCTAATAGAGGGTGCAAGGATAAGGGCTCATTTGTTCAGGCAAGAACTCACCTAGACTAGATTCTGTTTATACACTAAATGAAAATAAGGTCTTTCTAAATGAAAATAAGTTCCAAAAATTTGGAGCAATTTCCCTAGTTCAACCTCATACACCACTGAGGGACTTTCCTCCTACAAGATTCCATTCCACCCCCCCCCCCCATCCAAATCACCAATACTGTTAGATTCAGCTGCAGAGACTAGAGACTACTTAAGAGTTCCCTGCAAAGGAATAATATGTAGCTCTAACCTCTAAAGGCAGCCTTTTTTGATACATGTTCACACCCTCAGAATGTCACAAAGCTGACTAGAGGATTCACTGAATTGAACATAGATGCTCTTGATCGCCCTTACTATCAGAATAAATGATATTTAAAATTATTCTCTGTCTTTGGTTTGTTTACTTCTCTCTCTTAAATACCTTGGGACAACTTTATTTCGTTGAGCCTCCTGCCATGGTTTATTTATAAGGCTTCCCACATCATTGTCCCTAGGTGTTTTGTGATGTAAATCTGTTTATAGTTTTCCACCACCCTTTTCACAACATTTTATGAACAAGTTTATATCCCAAACCAATGGTACACTTGACTGTCATGTCTCTGTTTTGCAAGTACAGTAATAGCTTGTTGGATAAGGTGGTTTGTAGTCTTCTTTTATCTCACCCTTATGAAAATTTATATTGGTCAAGATGCTAAACTAGATTTTTTCTAATTAGTGGTTTCCTCCACTGATTCACCATTTTGCAATCAAAATTTTATTTAAATAAGTCAGTTTACTGTTAGTTTATTGGGATGCCATATGTTTTATTCTTTTTGTAAAAAGAACAGTTGGGGTTAAGTAACTTGCCCAAGGTTACATGGCCAGTTATTTTTTGTGGGTGTAAAGTATCTGAGGCCAGAACCAATCCTGGGTCCTCCTGACTCTGAGGGCAGGCTCTCTTACTCACTGTGCCACCTAGCCACACCTTTTTTTAAATATAATTTTTATTTTTTGCTTTATGGAGGGCAATTGGGGTTAAGTGACTTGCCCAAGGTCACATGTCTAGTTTGTGTGTGTGTATGTGTGTGTGTCTGTGTGTGTAAGTGTCTGAGGCTGGAATTGAACTCAGGTAATCCTGACTCCAGGGCTGGTGCTGTATTCATTGTGCCGCCTAGCCACCCCCCTTTTTTAAAAGAAAATCTGATTCAGAGTTAACAAATAAGAGAAATTAAAAACTTATGCATTATACTGAATATTTATGTTATTAATCACAAATATATTCTTTCAGAAAAGTATCAGATGATATTGGGCCCGGAAAACATCAAAAGGTATCACATAAATTTATAAATTATGAGAAACAGGAAATAAATTCCTGTGAATTGATAGGAATCATTTTTGAATCAGCTCCTTAGATACAATCATAGAATGAACTTAGCTAAAATAACAAGTATAGCAATAAAATTAACTGGCAGAGGCAGGCCAGGAAGCAAAGGCACAGCATGCAGAAGCAGTGCAGGAAAGTGCGGCATGCAGAGGCAGGCCGGGAGGAGCCCTGACCAATGAGGGGGTCAAGTTGTCCCACCAAAGACAAGGGGCACTGCCAGGCCTATCACCAAAGAACTGGGACTGGAAAGAGCAAGGTAAGAACCAAATGCAGGGTCCCTGTCTGGGACAGTAAATCCTCCTGGGACTATTATTCCATAGCCCAGAATTTTTTTTTTTTACCTCCAAGGACCAGGATGGCAGAGTGAATTGCACCTGCTCCAAACCCCCGAACCCTGACCCTGAAAACATAGTAACCCAGGGCAAAACACTCAACAGTAAAGGCTTTGGAACCCTAGAGGAAGGGAGTGGCTAGGGACCTGCATCAAAATGGGTAGAAAACAGACTACAAAGACTCTGGAGTCCTACTATTTTCAGAGGGAGGAACCAAACTCAGAGGGAGTCAATGTAGACTCCACACACACAGCTGAAACATAAACAGGGAATGGGTCCCAAGCACAGAAAGTTCTTCTAGATGAGGTCAAAAGGAACTGTGAAAACCACATGAGATAGATAGAAGACAAAATGAATAATTCTTTTAAAATTAAAATTGGAGAATAACAAAAAACACTATACTGAAGAAAACAGCTCCTTAAAAAGAAAAGTGGATGATATGGAAAAGGAGTCCCAAAAACTAATCAAGGAAAATGATTTGCTAAAAACTAGAATGAACCAAATTGATACAAATAACTCTATGAGGAACCAAGAATTAGTCAAAGAAAACTACAAGAATGAAAAATTAGAAAAAGAGGTAAAAATATCTCAATGGAAAAATACCTGACCTGGAAAACAGATCCAGGGGAGATAAAATGAGAATCATAGGCCTACTGGAAAATCATGATGAAAAAATGAGCCTGGACAACATTCTCCAAGAGCTCATTAAGGACAACTGCCTTGAGATACTAGAACCTGAGGGTAAAATAGAAAGGGAGAGAATTCTCCGAACACCTCCTGAAAGAGATCCCAAACTGAAAAGTCCTTGAAATATTGTGGCCAAACTCCAGAACTACCAGGTTGAAGAGAAAATACTTCAAGGGGCCAGAAAGAAACAATTCAAATATCGAGGAACCATAGTAAGGATCGCACAGGATTTGGCAGCCACTACACTGAAATTTTGGAGACAGCAGAATACAATTTTCCATAAGGGAAAAGAGCTCAGGTTACAACCAAGGATCACCTACCCAGCGAGACTGAGCATATTCTTCCAGGGAAAGAGATGTTTCATTCAATGATATAACAGATTTCCAGACCTTCCTGATGAAAAAGCCAGAGCTCAATGGAAAATTCAACCTCCAATTACGAGATGCAAGAGTGACATAGAGAGATAAACAAGGAAAACACACACACACACACACACACACACACACACACACACACCCTCTTATTTAACAAGAGCAAACTGTTTATAGACAAGTAGAGGATATGAGTATAAATTACACAAAATGACGATTAAAAATATCTTATTGAGGGCTACAAAGGGACCGCAATGGAAGAAGAGGAAAGAATGAAGTAGAAAAGGGTAAATTATGCCAAACAAAGAGGCATAAAAACAATATAGCAGAGGAAAAGAAGGGAGAAAAATGAGTATTATATGAGCTTTTCCCTCATTGGTTCTGGTGTAAGGTGGGAATAATAACCAGTTAAGCACAGGACTCTATGGAGAAGAGATGCAAAATGTATCATATTAGAGGCAAAGAGAGCAGGGAGAGGAGCTTTGCATGAGAATTTTTCCTGTCACTCTTGGTGAAAAGAAGAAATAACATACTTCATTAAGTATAAAAATATCTTACAGGAAGTAGGAGGGGGAAAGGGCTATGAAAGGGGTGGGAGTGGTTATTAGGGAGGGAAGAAGTAAGGGGGAAAGGGAGGAAAATGGAGGTGGACTGATAAGGGAATACAGAGGGAGGCAGTGGTCAAAAGGTAAAATAATAAGGAGGTGAAGGGAAAAGGGGAGAAAAATATAAGCATTAACAGGGGAGGGAATAGGATAGAGTGAAAGAAACAAATAATCATAACTGTGAATGTGAGTGGAATGAACTCTCTCATAAAATGGAGGTGGATAGCAGAATGGATTAAAAATTATAATCCTACAATATGCTGTTTACAAGAAACATATCGGAAACAGAGATACACACAGGGTAAATGTAAAAGGCTGGAGTAAAATATGTCATGCCTCAGCTAAAGTACGAAAAGCAGGGGTAGCGATCCATATCTCAGATAAAGCAAAAGCAAAAATTGATCTAATTAAAGACATAAAGAAGGAAACTGTATCCTGCTAAAAGGCACCACTGAGAATGAAGCAATATCATTACTTAACATATATGCACCAAGTGGTATAGCATCCAAATTCCTAGAGGAGAAGGTAAGGGAAATAGAGGAAAAAATAGATATCAAAAAATACTAGTGAAAGACCTTAATCTCCCCCTTTCTGAACTTGATAAATCCAACCTCAAAATAAACAAGAAAGAAGTTAAGGAGGTAAATAGTATTTTAGAGAGAGTAGGTATGATAGATCTCTGCATAAAACCGAATGGGGATACAAAGGAATATACCTTCTTCTTCTCTGTACATGACACATACACAATAATTGACCATGTACTAGGTCATAAAAACCTCACAATTCTGTGTAGAAAGGCAGAAATAATAAATGCATCATTCTCAGATCATGATGCAATAAAAATCATATGCCATAAAAGGCTACGCAAAGACAAACTGGAAACTAAATGACTTAATCCCCCAAAATTAGTGGGACAAACAAGAAATCATAGAAAAAAATCAGTTTTTCATATTGTCATTCAGGGAATGACAATAATGAAACAACATACCCAAATTTGTGGGACGAAGCAAAGGCAGTTCTTAGGGGAAGTTTTATATCCCTGAGTGCATACATGAATAAATTAAAGAAAAGAGAGGTCAATGAATTGGGCATGCAAATGAAAAAGTTAAGGGAAAAAAATTGGAAATATCCAATTACATACTAAATTAGAAATACTGAAAACCAAAGGAGAGATTAATAACATGGAAATTAAGAAAACTATGGAATTACTAAATAAAACTAAGATATGATTTTATGAAAAAAACAATAAAATTGATAGACCCTTAATCAATGATAAAAAAGAAAGAAGAAAACCAAATTATTGGTATCAAAAATGAAAATCGTGAACCCACCACCAACAAAGAGGAAATTAAAACAATAATTAGGAATTATTTTGCTCAATTGTATGCACATAAATTTGACAATCTTAATGAAATGGATGAATATTTACAAAAATATATGTTGCCAAAATTATCTGAAGAGGAAATAAATTACTTAAATAACCCTATCTCAGAAAAAGAAATCAAACAAGTCATCAGTGAAATCCCTAGGAAATATTCTCCAAGGCCAGATGGATTTGCTAGTCAATTATATCAAACATTTAAAGAATAATTGATTCCAATACTCTACAAACTATTCAGGAAAATTAGTGAAGAAGTAGTCCTACAAAATTCTTTTTATGACACAAATATGGTACTGATACCTAAATCAGGAAGAGATAAAACTGAGAAAGAAAAATTATAGACCAATTTCCCTCATGAATATAGATGCAAAAGTTATAAATAAAATATTAGCAAAAAGACTACAGCAATGTATCACAAGAATAATGCACTTTGATCAGGTAGGATTTATTCTATGAATGCAAGGATATTTACGTTTAATATTAGGAAAACCATCAATATACTTGATCATATCAACAATAATACTAGCAAAAACCACGTGATTATCTCAATAGATGCAAAAAAGAGTTTTGACAAAATACAACATCCATTCCTAATAATACCCTAGAAAGAATAGGAATGAATGGAGCCTTCCTTAAAAAAATAGGTTGCATCTATTTAAAGTCATCAGCAAGTATTATATGTAATGGGGAAAAGCTAGATGCATTTCCAATAAGATCAGGGGTGAAACAAGGATGTCCATTATCACCCTTCTTATTCAATCTGGTACTAGAAATGTTACGAGTAGCAATTAGAGAAGAAAAAGAAATCAAATGAATCAAATTAGGCAAAGAAGAGACCGACCTATCACTCTTTGCAAATGCTATGATGATATGCTTAGAAAATCCCAGAGAATCAAGTAAAAAAACTACTTGAGACAATAAATAAATTTGGCAAAGTTGCAGGATATAAAATAAACCCACATAAATCCTTGGCATTCCTGTTTATTTCTAATGAATTTCAACAGCAAGAGATAGAAAGGGTAATCGCAGTTAAAGTTACTATAGACATTATAAAATATTTGGGCATCTACCTGACAAAACAAAACCAAGACCTATATGAACACAACTACAAAACACTTTTCACACAAATAAAGTCAGATCTAACTAATTGGAAAGACATCAATTCCTCATGGCTGCATTGAGCTAATATAATAAAAATGACAATTTTACCAAAATTAAATTATTTATTTAGTGCCATACCAACCAGTTTACCAACAAACGACATTATAGAGCTAGAAAAAATAGTAACAAAATTCATTTGGAAGAACAACAGGTCCAGAATATCAAGGGAATTAATGAAAAGAAATGATAGGGACAGTGGACTAACTATACCAGATTTTAATCTGTCCTATAAACCAGCAGTCCTCAAAACTACTTGGTACTGGCTGAGGAATAGAGTAGTAGATCAATTGAATAGATTGGGTACATGAGACTCAGCAGTCAATGACTATAGTAATCTACCATTTTTAAACCCAAAGACCCCAGTTTTTGGGATAATAACTCACTATTTGTCAAAAACAGGTGGGAAAACTGGAAAATACTGTGGCAAAAGTGGGCATAGACCATTATCTAGCACCATATACAAAAATCAAATCTAAATGGGTGCATATTCTAGGTATAAAGGTTGATACTCTAAGAAAACTGGGAAAGCAAGGAATAGTTTACCTGTCAGAATTGTGGAGAGTGGAAGACTTTATGACCACATAATTATTAGAGGGTATTATAAAATGCAATATGGATAATTTTGATTACATTAAATTGAAAAGCTTCTGTACAAACAAATCCAATGTAATAAGGATTAGGAGGGAAGTGGAAAATTGGAAAAGATTTTTTACAATCTATGTCACTGAGAAAGGACTCATTTCTAAGATATACAGAGAATTGAGTCCAATCTTTAAGAATACAAGGCTTTCCCCAATTGATAAATGGTCAAAGGATATGAACAGACAATTAACAGAGGAAGAAATTAAAGATATTTATAACCATATGAAAAAAATGCTCTAAATCACTATTGATTAGAGAAATGCAAATCAAAATAACTCTGAGGTACCACATCTCACCAGTCAGATTGGCTAAAATGACAAAACATGAAAATGATAAATGCTGGAGAGGATGTGGATAAATTGGAACACTAATGCATTGCTGGTGGAGTTGTCAACTTATCCAACCAACCTGGAAAGCAATCTGGAATTATGCTCAAAGGTTTATAAATAATTTCATACCCTTTGACCCAGCAATACCACTTTTAGGGTTGTATCTGAAAGCGATCATAGAAATGGGAAAAAAGACCCATACATAGAAAAATATTTATAGCAGCTCTTTTTGTGATAGCAATGAATTTGAAATTAAGGGGGCACCCATCAATTGGGGAATGTCTGAATAAGTTGTGGCATATGCATGCTATGCAATACTATTGTACAATAAGAAACAAGGAGCAGATGGACTTCATGTTAGCCTGGAGAGGCTTATACAAACTGATGCTGAGTGAGAAAAGTAGAGCCAGGAGGAATTTGTACACAATTACATACACAGCGTATGTGTGACGAGCAACTTTGATAAACTGGACTCTTTTTTTTTAAAGCAATTGGGGTTAAGTAAATGGCTCACGGTTACATAGCCAGTTATTTCTGGGTGTGGTGCTTAGTATCAGAGCCTGGAATCGATCCCAGGTCATCCCTACTCTGGGGCCAGTGCTCTTACTCACTGAGCCACCTGGCCGCCTCTAAGCAATTGGGGTTAAGTAACTTACTCAAGGTTACATGGCCAGGTGTTTCTGGGTGGGTGCTAAGTGTCTGAGCCTGGATTCGATCCCAGGTCATCCCGACTCTGAGGCTGGTGCTCTTTCTCGCTGTGCTACCTGGCCGCCCTGATAAACTGGACTCTTCTCAGAAATCCAGAATCTTAAGCCAACCCCAAAAGATTCATGATTTAGAGAGATGTTTACATCCAGAGAAAGAACTGAGTTTGAACCCATATTGAAGCAAACTACCTGCCCTTTTTTCTTTTTCGGTTGTTTCCTCTTTCCCATTCTTCATTCCATCTGATACAATCCTTTTTTATAACCTGACTAATGCCTAATGTGAAAGTATTTGCAGATATTATACTTAATTGTATGCCACCATGGGGGGGAGGGGAGAAGGAGAGAAAATTTGAAACTCAAGAAATTGTGGTAATGAATTGTGTAAACCAAAAGTAAAGTAATTAATAAAGACCAAAAAAAAAATGTCGAGGCTAAAGAAAAAAAAATAAGAAAATAAAAAGGGGGTATGTCTAGGTGGCACAGTGAATAAGAGCACCAGCTTTGGAGTCAGGATACCTGATTTCAAATCCGGCCTTGGACACTTAACACACACACACACACACACACACACACACAACTAGCCTTGTGACTTGGGCAAGTCACTTAACCCCAATTGCCCTCCACATAGCAGAAGAAGAAAGAAGAAAGAGACTTGGGCATTCTACTTCTGACTGCAAAAGAGGTACAGGTGGGGGAATAAGGAGGGAAAATGAAACTGAGCCTGAGAAAGTGTCTTAGGTGGGGATGATTCAAGAAGAAGAGAGTAAAAAAAAAATATATCAAAGGACTTAAAGAGAGATTAAGAATAGAAGAAGATGATAGACAGACAGACAGACAGACAGATAGATAGATAGATAGATAGATAGATAGATTGATTTATAGATAAATAGATAGATTGAGATTGAAATGGAACTAAGTCTACTATGAATTCATGTAACTTAAGCAAGGCACTTCACCTTTCTGGGAACTCAGTTTCCTCATTTTTATTATTACATTATATTTGAGGACATTCTAAGACTGAACATTCTGTGATAATGCTAGGAAAATTGAGCTGTGTCCTTCTTGTTGTTTCCCCATGGTAACTGATGGTCCCTGAGCCCAAATAGCTTACAATCCTTTAGAAGAAACAGAGGCAAAAATATTTGCAGGATTGGTAGAAAGTGTTGTTAAAATTCACATAAAGGACATATTACAGTCAGGGTGATATAAGGGTGGCCAATATCGATGTTTACAATTTCTCAATAAAATACATTTTCTTCCTTACAACAGTGTATTGTGAAGCTATAGACTAACAGGTACTTTTAACGTGCTCATATTTAGAGAAAAGGGAATAAATAAGTTCAAGTGTCTTCTTCTAGCACAAAATGAGAATTTGCTTTTAGACATCATGTATGACGCAAAATGTTGGAATAATGAAGCATTATTAAGGGATAATATTAAAAGCAAACATGTACTAGCATTTAAAATTCAGGAAAAATATCAGCCATATGGAAAGAATAAAACAAGTGTGATTTTTTTAATGTCACAGAGAACAACACTATTAAAGTTGTCAATGAAAGAGGAAATACAAAGAGATTGGCTAAAACGTTGTAGGAAACAGAGGCTTCATAAGGATTAAAGGAGAAAAAAATTATATGTAATTATGCTTTTGACAGACTTGTGCCATAATATTTCATTATGTGTATATTTAATTTATTTATGTCAAATCAATTGAGGAATGTCAAAATTTAATGGGATTTCAGGTGAATATTTCAACACAGAGACAGTTCTAATTTCACATCTCATTGAAAGTAAAATGTATTTCTTAGTAGTTTTGAAAACAAAATCATTTTGCTTTTAGTGCTTCATAATAAAAAATCAGTTGTTTTTATATAATATAAACTAAAACAATAAAAATGCTTAAGTTACTCATTTTTTGGATTCGATTGAAGGAAGTTCCCTGTAAAATGATGAGTAATGGAAACTTTAGAATAATAAATTTTAAAATATTATATTTAAAGAATCATTATGTTAAATATATCATTTAAGTCAGAATACAACTTTCAAATATTGAACTTATATTTAATTCTTTGAGCGTCCAACTCAGGTTTGTTCTTTATCCAGTTTTCATGGTGTCAAGTCTAGTTTTTGACCAGAAGACTAATGGAAATACGTCAACTGAGCTATGAAACTGGTTTCATTTTTTGGATAAGTGTGCTATACAAATACAACTATTTACTTACAGTTATTTCCTTTTTTCTTCTTTGACATATAGATCCTGTGTGTAATATTTCATTATTTTTTTGAAGAAGAATTGAACATCTAGTTCAAAAATTTTCAACAAAGCCCTTCTAGAAATAGAATGAGCCAGTGGATCACCGGCAGCTGTGATGATTGCCAGAATTCTCAAACCATAAATGCCAAAGACCAAGTGAGTGGTCAGTGGACTTTGGGAAAAGGGGGACCAAGAGTTCATTCCAGCCTCTGCCCTGAGAGGGAGAAGCTGCTGAGTTGCTACAGCCATGCAGCTGCTGCAGCATGACTACTTCAGAGCTCCTGGCTTGAAGATTGTAGGAGGACCAAGCAACCAGTCTGAGAGGTTATTGCTCTTGCTTTACCATGCTTGGATCTGGATTGCTGTCTACGGTGGATGTCATGGGGTGGGTGCCCAGGTGCCAGAGCCAGTGGAGCCTTATGAGAGGACAGCCAAGTAATAGCTTTGGCAGCTGTGAAAACCCCAGTGATCTGAAAAAAAAAAATTCTCCTCTCTTGTAGCAGAGTTCTACTGTGGCAAAAAGCTCAAAAGTCAAATAATTGAGTGTCAACAAGAGCAAGCAAAGGAAACAAAGCAAGCAAATCAAACCTACTTTGGACTCCTTTGTTGGGGATAAAAAGGATCAAAGCATGAAATAGGAGGAAAACAATGGAGTCAGAAGTCCTGCAACAAAAGATTCCAAGAAAAATATAAATGGGTTACAGTCCATAGAGGAGCTTGAGAAGGCTTTTGAAAACCAAATAAGAGAAGGGGAGGGAAAATTGGGAAGAGAAATGAGAACAATGTAAGAAAATTATGAAATGAGAGTGAACAAACTGACTGAAAAAAAAAATAACACCTTAAAAAATAAACTAGAGGCGTCCAGGAAGCACAGCAAGTAAGAGCACCGGCTCCAGGGTTGAAAAGACCTGGAGATCGAATTCCGGGCTCAGACACTTAGCACCCACCCAGAAACACCTGGCCGTGTAACCTTGAGCAAGTTACTTAACCCCAATTGCTTAGGGGCGGCCAGGTGGCTCAGCAAGTAAGAGCACCGGCTCCAGTGTCGGGATGACCTGGATCAAATCTGGGCTCAGATACTGAGCACCACACCCAGACATAACTGGCCCGGCGATCTTGAGCAAGTTACTTAACCCCAATCACTTTAAAAAAAAATAGACTAACTCAAATAGCAAAAGAGGCTCAAAAAGCCAATGAGAAGAATGTCTTAAAAAGATAAATTTTCCAGATGGAAAAAGAATCTCAATATCTCACTGAAGAGAAACATGGCTTAAGAATTAGATTGGAGAAAATGGAAGCTAGTGATTTTATGAGAAATCAAGATACTATTAAACAGATTCAAAAAAATGAAAAAATAGAAGAAAATGTGAAATATCTCATTGGAAAAACCACTGACCTGAAAAATAGATCCAGGAGAGAGAATTTAAAAATTGTTGGACTACCTGAAAGTATGATCAAAAGAAGAACCTAGAAATCATCTTTCAAGAAATTCTCAAAGAAAATTGCTCTGATATTGTAGAACCAGAGGGCAAAAGAGAGGTTGAAAGAATCCACTGATCACCTCTTGAAAAAGATCCCAAAAAGAAAACTCCTAGGAATATTATAGCCAGTTTCTGTAGTTACTAGATCAAGGAGGAAATATTATAAGTAGCCAGGAAGAAAAAATTTGAATACTGTGGATATACAATCAGGATAACACAGGATCTGGAAACTTATAAACTGAGGGACTGAAGGGCTTGGAATATGATATTCTGGAGGTCAAAGGAGCTGGGATTAAAACCAAGAATCACCTACCCAGCAAAACTGAGTATCCTTTTTCAGCGGAATATATGGTCCTTCAATGGAATAGAGGACTTTCAAGCATTCTTTTTTTTTTTGCCTTTTTGGAGGGCAATTGGGGTTAAGTAACTTGCCCAAAGTTACACGGCTAGTTTTTTTGTGGGTTTTTTTTTTGTGGGTGTTAAGTGTCTGAGGCTGGAACCGAACTCAGGTCCTCCTGATGCTGGGGCCAGCACTTTACTCACTGCACCACCTAGCCGCCCCTTGTTTGTTTATTCTTTTATTTTTTTGCTTTTTGGAGGGGGGAGGGTAGGGCAATTGGTGTTAAATGACTTGCCCAAGGTCACACAGCTAGTAAGTGTTAAGTGTCTGAGGCTGGATTTGAACTCAGGTACTCTTGACTCCAGGGCCAGTGCTCTATTCACTGTGCCACCTAGCCACCCTACTTGCAAGTATTCTTGATGAAAAAACCAGAGTTGAATAGAAAATTTGACATTCACATGCAAGAATTAAGGGAAGTATGAGATGAGCAAATAGAGTTTAAGTGACTTGTCTGGGGTGACACTGGTAGGAATCTGTGAGGCCATGTTTGAATTCCCACCTCTAAACCTAGCATTCTATCTACTTTCCTACCTCAACGGTTTACATATGTAACCCTTTGCAAAAATACTGGAAGTTGTATTTCTTCCCTGCATGGGAAGAGAAGAAACTGATTTGAGATTAATACCACTAATGTGATTTCTCCCTCTACACAGGAAGCCTTGTGAGTATATCTTCGGGGATGGGGAGAAGGAAGAGAGAGAGGAGATCAAGCAAAAGAGATGAAGTACTTGGTGGGAATTTTTGGAACATCCATGAGCAACTGTGGCAACTGGTGGCAAAAACATCTATTTTTTTAAAAACAAGAGGATCCATGGAGGACTAATAGAAGGTACCTTTCAAATGAACAGCCAGAGAGGTACAGGAATGTGTTTTTATTTTTCTTTTTTTCCTTCCAGTTGCTGAAACACTGAGAAAAAATTTACTATAGCAACTGATTATCCTGACCCTAAACCTTTGCTTTACATCAGCTGAGATTACAATTGATATCTGTTCTGAATGTGTCCCTTTGTAAAGTAAAAATTTTCTTGAACTTCATTAAATTAAGGTGATTTTATTTCTCATGAACAACAAGCAAAAAAAGAGATGGAATAAGCCAACTGTGAAAATAGACATTTGGAATCCAAAGAAATCAGAAATAGGACTTTAGATAAATAGATCCTTTCCTTGTCCTGTTTGCTCTTTTTTGAGGTATCATGGAACACTTTGATGATAAAGGAGTTGGAGAAAGAATGGGAAGGAGAAGGAAAATACTTCATGTATTTTCAATAACTGAGACTATTTGGATTTTATTTGTTACTATGGATGCTATTTGGAGGTGAAAATGAACTATAGGACCTCTTTAAAATGCTGTACATCAAAGCAGTGAATGAATCTAAAAATTTTGGCATGGTCTGGACCTTCAAGTAGATCAGATTACATTTGGTAATCACTGTAATAGAGAGACTTTTCTGGTTAAATCAAACAAAAAATAAATCAGAGACACATCCATTTTATCAACTAGAAAAAAGAAAGAATAACACATATGCTTAAGATATTTCATTTGTAAATACATGGCACCCTGTCAACTGCTTCATATTCTTAACCTGATAGGTTCAATTTGTCGAGCTATATACTTAAATAGGTATATTTCTTCTCTTTCCAATAAATTAAAAGGAATTCTTCCATGTGCAATAAAAATAGGCTACATTCTCAGCTGCTTGCTTAAAATTGTTGTGTGCATAATTAAAACTAGGCATCCATTGCTTAAACATATAAAAGCAGCTCTCAGCAAGTTCCCCCAGGGTCATGTTCAATAAAACTAAATATTTTATGTTTGTATTATTGTTTACTGTTCTGAAAGGAGACATTAGATAGAATCCAGTAAAAATGAAAATTACTAAAAGATTTCAAGCAGTGCTCTAACCTGAAAAATATTGTTTTAAATAAATTCTAGGGCATTGTGTTTTTAGGTTCCTTACATAGTGCATTTTTTGTTTTACTAGCAAAAAGTATATACTTTTTGCTATATAATTTTTAGCCCAATCATAGATGACATCATTCTGTGTGTTTGAGAAAATGACTAATCCCAAATGGTACCACAGAGTATTTCCTTCTGATTTTAGTTCCAAAGGTCATCCCTTACTCTGCTGACCCCACCATGGAAATGACAGTAATGATAGGTTGGATACTGTATATTATCTGATTATATAATAACAATTAATTTTGTGTTAAATAAAATTTAAAATCCCATTTCACATGGTCTGTGAGGACAGACATCCAATACCATATTTTCAAGCCATGAGAGAAGATTAAATGTGATTTCAGGCTGTTTCCCAAAGAAAATATCAAAATGCCTGCTTTCCATAAGTCATTTGAATACTTGTATTTCTCATTGGTAGCTTTATATTGATATAGATAAATAAGCTTTATTATGTTTCTCCTCCATTCCCCTTCCCCATCCCAACCCCATGCCAAGTGTAGTGTAATAGAAAGAATAGACTTGGAATAATAGTATTTAGATCCAAAATTCACATCTGTTACTTTCTATCACTGTCTTGGGAAAATTATTTGGTCACTCTGTCCCTCATTTTCCTCATTGGGAAAATAAGAGAATTGGAGTGGATGATGTCAACCTCGAATTCTATAATCCTCATTTGTCTATGACTGTTTTTTAATTTCCTTTTTGGAGGGTAATGGGGGTTAAATAACTTTTCCAAGGTTACATGGCTAGCTTTTTTTGTATGGGTGTTAAGTGTCTGAGACTGGAACTGAACTTGGGTCCTCCTGATTTCGGGGCCATGTCTATGACTCCTTTTTACCTAGGAAGGTACTTCCTAAATTTCATTCTGAATTTATTACCCAGAGAGTAGGAGTCTCAGCACTAGACTATAATACTGCAATAGAATATAATCTGCTTAATTGAAAGTAAGTAACCTTGCTTTGAAGGTATCTCCCTGAGGCACAACTAGCTGGTGGAGAGGGGAATTATAACTATGCTGTTAAGCTCTCTGCAGTACTTCCAGTAATGCCATGAATAAGTACTTCTTAGTAGGAGTGTTGTGAATATGTTTCATAGTTATTCAGCCAGTAAGCATTTATTAAGTGCCTACTATGTGTCAGGTAGAAATGAAATGGAAGTCATATTTATGTTTTGATAGCATACTCTTCTTTATGCATATATCGTATCATTTTAAAAACTCAGCTAAATGAATATTAAAGCACATTATTGAGGAACTGTCCTATCGCCCTGCTGCAAAACTGAATTTACTTTGGCTTTTCAAAGCCTCTCATCCCTAAATACATTGGTGAAAGTGTTCATCTTTCTGAATTCTACAGAAAGGTATGGACTAAATTTCAGAGTGTTAATGGATTTCAGAAGAGATTATGTACAGTTGACCTTTATTATCCTTCATGCATAGAACAGTGAGGAGAGAAAAAAATTAGAAAGCTAATTCATTGAATCACTGCCCATGGCATGATTGAATGAATGTGGACAAGATGGCATTGTTTAGCCCTTACAATTCCAATGTAATTCCAGTGCTAGATAGATTACAATCTTTAGTTCCTGTAATCAGGTTTCTCTCAGTTCTGCCTAGATATTTCTCATACTTTACTTGAGTTTTCCTGTTATTTTACTGCCTACTTTATTATTCATAAACTGATTCATCCTCCTTTTGGCTGTGTCTGAGTGAGTTATTCCAAATCTACATTGGAACAGGCAGATTCCTTGGAAAATATCTCTTGGCTACTGCAGATATTTCTGTTGACTTTAGGGACAATTAAAACGCCATCATTGGAATAATTCCCAAGAGAAGACATAGGCAAAAAAATCTCTTCTATCCATTTTAGATCATTGGTATTCTATTGCAGCTCATCAGTATGATGGTAGGGAAGACATTCTTGGAACATAAGTTTTAGTAATGTTGAAAACCATTTTATAATGATTATTTTAATACCAATAGAGGATTTTTCTAGAGTTTAGCTGGATTTGCTATTCCAAAGGCTGAACTTAGTGTTTTTCCACCTCATATGCTTAATAAGGAATAGTGTTCTCGTAGAATATGTGAATTAGTGTAAGACAAAAACAGAGTAAAAAAAATCAGTGTAGTTTTCAACTGTTAAAACAAACACTAAAGTTAACTTACAGAGCAAACAACAACTGACTTGTATATAAATATAGAGGAAAATGGTTTAGTAGTATTAATCTATCGTTTTTCATAAAGTAGAAAATTTACTTAAAGTTTAAAAATTCAAAAATAGATATAAAGCTTTGAACTGCACTAATACTTGGGACACCTTGTATTTCACCTAAGTACATTTAATTTCCCAACTCTCCTTGAATACCCAGTATAAAGACATCAATATACATTAGAGATTATGGCATAGTATATACAGAAGTGATCTGAAAACTAGGATGGCCTCAGGTCAAATCCTTCCTCTGACACTTATTGGTCTGTGATATTGGCTAAGTGACCTCTCAGAACTCTTGGTAGCACTCTACAAAGTGGCAAATTTCAGGGAAAAGTGTTGACTTGCATGACTAGCAGGAGTTTCCTCACCTGGGAGTTCTCAACCCTTAAGAAATAGTAAAAGAGAAATAGTTTTATTTTATTTCATTTAAATTCTTAATTTCTTTATTTTTATTTTTCAACATTCATTTCCACAAAATTCTGAGTTAAATTTTTTTTCTCCCTGTCTTTTCCCAACCCCAACATAGCAAGCCCACTGAATACCCCTTCTCTTAATCTGTTTTCTCTTATGTCCTCCCCATTCACCCCCCTAACTTTCTAATAGGGCAAGAAAGGCTTCTATGCCCCCAGTACCTGTATATCTAATTTCCCAGTTGCATGTAAAAAAGAAAATAATTTTTAAACTTTTGTTTTTAAAACTTTGAGTTCCATATTTTTTTTTCCTTTCTTCCCTCCTTACCCACCCCCACTAGGAAGATAAGTAATTCAATATAGATTGTACATGTGTAGTTACACAAATCATTTCCATAGTAGTTATATTGTGAAAGACTAACTATATTTCCCTCCATCCTATCCCACCCCCGACTTGTTCTATTTTCTCCTTTGACCCTATCCCTTTTCAAGAATGTTTGCTTCTAACTACCCTCTCCCCCAATCTGCCCTCCCTTCTGTCCTTCCCCCTCTTATTTCCTATCCCCCCATTGTCTTGTAGGGTAAGATACCCAATTGAATGTGTATGTTATTTCGTCCCTAGGCCAAATTCAATGAGAATCAGGTTGTGCCATTCCCTTTCATCTTCCTGCTCTTCCCCTCCATTGTAAGAGTTTTCTCTTGATTTTTTAAATGAGATAATTTACCCTAATCTATCTTTCCCTTTCTTCTTGTCCCAATACATTCCTCTTTCACCTCTTATAATTTTATTTTTTAGATATCAACCTTTCATATTCAACTAATCCTATGCCCTCTGTCTATGTATACATGAATATACAAATACCCACACTCACATATATTTATATACACATATACCATCCTATATAGACATATATATGTATGTTTTTATATATACATACCATACACACATATTATATATATTCTCTTCAACTATCCTCATATAGTAAAAAGTGTTATGAGTTATACTTATTGTTTTTCCATGTAGGAATGTAAATAGTTCAACTTTAATAAGTTCTTATGATTTCTTTTTCCAGTATACCACCTCATGCTTCTCTTGCTTCTTGTAATTGTAAGTCAAATTTTCTATTCATCTCTGTTTTTTTTTTATCAAGAATGCTTGAAAGTCCTATATTTCTTTGAATTACCATATTTTCCCCTGTAGTATTATACTCAGTTTTGCTGGGTAGGTGATTCTTAGTTTTAGTTCTCACTCCTTTGGCCTCCAGAGTATCATATTCCAAGCACTTTGATCCCTTAATGTAGAAGCTGCTAGATCCTGTGTTATCCTGGCTGTGTTTCCACAATACTCAAATTGTTTCTTCCAGATTGCTTGCAGTATTTTCTCCTTGATCTGAGACCTCTGGAATTTGGCTATAATATTCCTAGGAATTTTCTTTTTGGGATCTTTTTCAAGAGGCAATTGGTGAATTCTTTCAATTTCTATTTTGCCCTCTGGTTCTAGAATATCAGGCCAGTTTTGCTTGACAATTTTTTGAAATATGGAGTCTAGACTCTTTTTTTGATCATGGCTCTAAGGTAGATCAATAATCTTCAAGTGATCTCTCTGAATACATTTTCCAGGTCAGTGGTTGTTCCAATGACATATTTTACATTGCCTTCTATTTTTTTTCATTTGTTTGGATCTGTTTTATAGTATCCTGATTTCTCATAAACTCTTTAGCTTCCAATTACTCCAATCTAATTTTGAAGGAGTTATACTCTTCAGTGAGTTTTTTAAATTCCTTTCCCATCTGGCAAATTCAGCTTTTAAAACATGCTTCTCCTCATTGGCTTTTTGGGCTTCTTTTGCCATTTGAGTTGGTCTATCTTTAAGGTGTTATTTTATTCAGTGTATTTTTGGTTCTCCTTCAGCAGGCTGTTATTCCATTACTATCACATCTTCCCAATTTTTTCTCCACTTCTCTTACTTGATTTGCAAAATCCTTCTTGAACTCCTCCATTTCCTGTAACCAATTCATATTTTTCTTGGAGGCTTTTGATGCAGAAGTTCTGACTTTGTTGTTTTTCTCCCACTCCGTGCCTTGATCCTTTCAAATTCTATTGTATATTTGTGCTTCCCCTGCTTGCTCATATTGGCAGGCAATTATTTGACTTTTGAGTTCTTCGCCATGGTAGAACTGTGCTTCCTGTATGTAGAGAACTATGTCCCATATTTCTGGGTTTTTTGCAGCTGCCAGAGCAATTAGATGGGTGCCCTCTCTACAACACCTACATGCTCTGGCTCGGGGGTAACACACCCCAGGACCACTACCTAAGGCCGCAATCTGTATCCAAGCAGGTCAAAGCCAGAGCAATTACCCTGTGAATGGTTCCTTGGTCCCCCTACAATCTGCAGGCCAGGAGCTCCAGAAGCAGCCATGTGGCAACAGCTGCACTTACTATGTCTCCTCCACTTCTTGCCCTGGGGGGTAGCAGCCAGATCACACTGCCTCTGTTCCAACAAAGTTCCACACTGAGCTTTTACTTTGTCTTTGGCATTTGTGGATTGAGAAGTCTGGAAATTGCTACAGCTGCTGGTGATTTACTATCTTGAAGTCTGCTCCAACTGCTGCTGCTTGGGGCTGCCCTGGGGCAAAAACCAATGCTGAGCAGGGGCTGTGCTTGGCTCCCAGCACTCTGTGATAACCCCTTTCTGTCTGCCTGCTGAGTTTCCTTCAGTGGGAAATTTGTTTCTCTCTGTGATTTTGTGGGTTCTGTATCTCTAAAGTTTGTTTAGAGTCATTTTGTACATGTATTGGAGGGGGTGGAAGCCAGAGCCAAGTGGAAGTCATGTTTTTGTTCCACCATCTTGACTCCCCTCAACTCAAACCAAAAATAACTTGGGAAAGATCTCCTGACAGTCAAGGAAGCTTAAAACATTGAGTTGCTGCTCATGAACAATCATTATTCTGGAAATAGCTGAGGAATTAATCAAGGAAAAACAAAAAGGAAATAGCTAAGCAACTCATCAAGAAAAGTCCAGCGTACTACTTAATCAAGCCATCGGTTTAATGAAATGTTCCTAGTCACCAAAACTCAAAACTACAAAGCCATATTTTACTGGTTTTTTTCCTTAACTCTTATAAAAACAGTTAACCAGTTGCTAACCACACCCTCTCAATTCTAATCTCACAATATCAATACCATCATTGCCCTGATCTCTAAGAACCATTCCATTATACCATCCTATGAAATGATGATTTTAAGGCCATTTATGGTCAACCACCACCATAGTACAGTCCCTCATCACCTTTCACCTGCACTGCTGTAAAATTTCTTTTGTTCCTACCAACCTCTCTCTTCCCCAGGTCATACTTCACAGATGTTTAAACATTCTATGTGAGACATTTCTTTGTCTAACCAGGTCGTTCCCATCCATTCAAAAATTTTTAAACATTCTCCATTGCCAACAGCATGAAAATACAAAGAGCTTAGCTCAGCACTTTGGAAACTTGACAATTTGTGACCAAAGTAATTTTCAAGTATTACTTTGATGCTTTCTAGATTACAGTCAAACTGAACATTTACATGTTCCCTGAACTTTTCTTGTATTTTGTTACCTCTGCATATTTACTTAGGCCTTTTCCTATTCCTCAAACATTGTTTCCTAGTATCTCTGTGTGGTGAAACCTTTATTTTCCTTTGAGGCCCAGCTCATGTGGCATGGCCTTCAAGAAAGTACCATACAAGACAATAAAGATGAGGAGACAAAGTTAAGCAAGTTGTGATTCAGGAAGGTACCTATATACATGGACATGATGTGTCTCTCTCTCTCTTTCAATTTTCTAAGAGTAATTTATTTGGATTTTTCCTTGCCTAATCAAAGTTCACCCAGTTCAGTTCTTATACCATATTCTCTTTACCAGACTGTCTGTTGACAGCATAGGCATGTATTTACCTTTGTAGTACCTAATATAATGTTTTATACATTATAGAGAAATAATATATATTAGAAAGAATCTTCTATAAAAAAAAGAGATTCAACCAAATCTATTTTTTCACATATCATTAACTGGAGGGAGACAAAGTTGCAAAAAGGAACAGAACAGAGGAAGCCCTATTAAGAGCCAAAATACTTCTTTTCCATAGAAAACAGAGGTGGGGGGATGCGAGCAGATAAAATACACATTGAAACCCTCCAAGATTTCTTTTCTAAAATGATAAATCTATTGTGATTCCTAGGAAAATGAAAAAAAGGCATAGATGCTGAGAGACCTTTTTGGGAAAGTCAGATCCTAATTTTCATGTAAGCATGCCAATGTTCTGTTTGGGTATTTGTGGGGTGGGATGGGAGAAGGGGAGCAGAGGACTGTAAGGAAGGAGAACAAAATAAATCTAACAAAAAATAATGAAGGGCTCTTAGCTAATCAGAGCCATGTAATCAGTTTATTTTCATTTAACTGATATTTATCTCTTTATTAGTCAATAGTGATATCAATTATATTTTTGCAAAGTTTGGCATTTTCAATTTGGGGTAAGATTTGTATAGATTTTTGAATACCAGCATTACTTTGTATGCTGAATTTTCACTTCTGATAAGTTTATCTGAAGAATGATTGTTTAAGATTACTATGTACAATGAAAATTGAAAAGTTTGAAATGGTTTGCAATTTATGACAGGACAAGCAAGCTTCTGTATCCACAGAGATCAAGTTGCAAGGGGAGTTAAAGAAATTACTTAGAAACACAGGCTAGGGTCAGCTAGGCGGCACAGTGAATAGAGCACCTGCCCTGGAGTCAGGAGGACTTGAGTTCAAATCCTGTCTTGGGCATTTAACACTTACAAGTCATGTGACCTCGGGTAAATCACTAAACCACAATTGCCCTGCCTGTCACACTCCAACACACACACACACACACACACACACACACACACACACACACACACTAAAAATATCATTAGATAGAGTATTTATTAAACTGACACTGTGCTAAGTTCCTGAAATATTGATTCAAGCAAATAAGACTGTCTTTAAACACAAAAATTTAAATTTTACTTGGGGGAAGACAAAATTTAAAAGAGAGCTGGAAAAGAAAAGGAAAGAAACAAGAAGTATATTCACAGAAGTACAAGGTAGAAAACCCCCCTAAATGCATCAATACATAATACACATGAATCAAATTCACCAACAAATTGGTCAAATCTTTACTTAGTTTACGTAGGCATAAATGTAGAAGGAGACAATTTTTTATTCTTTTCTTAATGATCTGTGAAAATTCATTTGCCTATAAAATTCTTCAACTTGTGCATTATTAGATTGTACTGTCCTTACATTTCTATGAGAGTCATTATTTGGTGTGGGTTTTAATTTTTATAAGAAGGAAAATAAATGCATTGATAATTCCCCAAAGAAAAAAACTGTCATGGAAACTGAACTTAATTTATACTTGCCTTTCAGAAAGAAGGCAATTGCCTGATTTAAGTAACATCATACACTCTCGGGTGGCAGGAGGTGACTGCTGTAGTTACATTGGTGTTCCTTCCTTCATTCACTTATAATAACTGATTACTTTTATACAAATGTATTTTAAAAATAAATCAATGAAACACAAAAGCAGTGATATAGTGAAGGGAAGAGGAAAAATTCCAGCTGAGTTAAAATCTGGTTAAGTAATACATGTAAATCAAATCTATACTAAAAGGAATAACCCAACCCATAACATGGTGATACTAAGGGGAGAGAACGAGTCAGTTAGGAGTGAGGGAAAACCATCTGTCTCAGAATCAGAGAGATCTTGGTGATTTCCATAGAATTCCATCTGAAGTTAGATGATCTTCATAGCAGATGGGAATGAATGGATGATTGAAAGCATTTGGTATTTATGCATTACTCTCACTCCCCTTAATTGTAACCCAGTGGCTTTTCTTTCCATTTTATTATATAATGAAAATAGTGAATATGAATGCAAAAATGTATACACATTTTAAAAGTAATTGAGCTCTAATTTCATGCTAAATGAAGTGGAATTAATTACATTGAAAAAATACAGACAGTTAAGATACATTATTTATAGCAATGGTCTCTAAACTTTTTGAAGGCATAGCCCTATCAGCTGCAAAATGAGCTTTCCTCCCCAATATATGTTTTACTTACTTATTAATAAATTTATATATGTGTGTATAATGCTGTTCTAATAATTATGTACATTAAAGAAATTAAACCAAAATAGAAATTTTAAAAGGATGTGATGAAGATGAAATAAAATTTCAATAAAGTGCCTCTGGAATGAGTATGAATGTGACATTTTCAGACCTGTGATTTAGGAAAATCCCTTTAGGTGAAGAATAGATGGGAAAGAACTTGAGGTAAAGTTGTTGATTAGATGACTATTACAGTAGTCCAAACAAGAGATAGTAAAAGCCTAAACTTCAGGAATGCCTGTGTGAGCAGAGAAAAGGGAACACATATCAAGAGATATTATGTAGGTTGGATTGGCAAGATTTAGCAAATACTTTAATTTAGGGTGGCCAATGAGAAGATGTCAGGTTATAAGACTAATACCAATGTTGGAAACTGAAGTGACTAAAAAGATGGTGATACTCTTCACAGAAGCAATCATTTCAAAATGGGGAGTATTTTGTTTAAAAGGTAATAAATATTGTTTTGAATATGGAGAATGTTGAAAAGGAAGATGATACTGTGGAATGAAAGCTCAAGAAAAATACTAGATATATAGACCTGAGAATTACCTGAATAGATGAATGGACATAATAATCATTTTATTTGTTTCATTTTTTTATATAAAGCAATTGGGGTTAAGTAACTTGCTCAAGGTTACACGGCCAGGTGTTTCTGGGTAGGTGCTAAGTGTCTGAGACTGGATTCAATCCCAGGTGACCCTGACTCTGGGGCCCGGGTTCAATCCCAGGTCATCCTAACTCTGGGGCCACTGCTTTTACTCACTGTGCTACATTGCTGCCCTGTTTCATCTTTTTTTTTCAATCAAATTGTATGTTTATTTTTAGTTTACATCATTCATTTCCACAAGATTTTGAGTTAAAAATTTTCTCCTTGTCTTTCTCCTACCCACCACCCCAAAACAATTATGCCCCTGTATATTCTCTACCCCAATCTGCTTTCTCCTATATTCTCTCCCATTCACCCTCTGACTTTCCAATAGGGCAAGATGGATCTCTACACATCAGTGCCTGTATATCTTATTTCCCAGTGGCAAGTAAAAAATAATAATAATATATGTCTGTGTGTGTGTGTGTATATATATATATGTTTTTCTTTTTTTAAACATTTGATTTTAAACTTTGGATTCCAGATTATTTCCCTTCCTCCCTAATGACCGACACTTTCTGGGAAGGTAAGCATTTCAATATACATTGTACATGTGTATCTATGCAAAACAATTCCATAGTGGATATATAGTAAAAAATTGACTATATTTCCCTACATCCTATTCCACACCCCACTTGTCCTATTCTCTACTTTGACTCTGTCCTTTATCAAAAGTGTGTGCTTCCAACTTCCCTCCCCTCCCAGCCATCATGCCCCTGTCATTTCCTTCCCACCTATTATCCTGTAGGGCAAGATACCCTATTTAGTGTATATATCATTCCCTCCCTAAGAAACATTCAATGAGAATAAGTTTGACCCATTCCATTTTGCTTTCCTGTTCTTCCCCTACATTTTAACAGTTTTCCCTTGACTCTTCTATATGAGAAAATCTATCCCATTTTGTCTCTCCACATCTCCTCTCACTATATTCCTCTCTCACCTATCAGTTTCACATTTAAGTGTCATCCCTTCCTATTCAATTGGTCCTGTTCCCTCTGTCTATATATACCTGTACACATATATACACACACTCACATATGTATTCATATGCCCATATACTCTCCTATATACACATATGTATGTATATATACGCATATATTCAATTATATTACCTTGAAATATTCTCATACCGAGAAAAGTTTCGTAAATTAAAATTACAGTTTTTCCATGTAGGCATGAAAATAGTTCAAATTTGATAAGGTACTTAGGATTTCTTTTCCTTGTTTACCTTCTGATACTTCTCTTGCTTCTTGTATCTGAATGTCAAATTTTCTATTCAACTCTTTTTTTTTTGTCAAGAATGATTGAAAGTCCTCTAATTCATTGAACGACCCTATTTTCCCCTGAAACATGATACTCAGTTTTGCTGGGTAGGTGATTTTTGGTTTAATCCCAGCTCCTTTGACCTCCACAGTATCCCATTCTAAGCCCTTCAATCCCTTGATAAAGTTGCCAGATCCTGAGTTATCCTGATTTTGTTTCCACAATATTCAAATTGTTTCTTCCCATCTGCTTGCAATATTTTCTCCTTGATCTGGGAAATCCAAAACCTGGCAATAATATTCCTAGGAGTTTTCTTTTGGGGATCTTTTTCAAGAGGTGATCATTTTATTCTTTCAACCTCTATTTTGCCCTCTGGTTATAAAACATCAGGGCAATTTTCCTTGTGAATTTCTTGAAAGATGATTTCTAGGTTCTTTTTTGATCATGGCTTTCAGCCACTCCAATAATTTTTAAATTAACTCTCCTAGATCTATTTTCCAGGTCAGTAAATTTTCTAATAAGATACTTCACATTGGATTCTGTTTTTCTTTCTTTTGTATCTGTTTAATAGTATCTTGATTTCTCATAAAGTCACTAGCTTTCATTTGCTCCAATCTAATTCTGAAGGAATTATTCCCTTCAGTGAGCTTTTTAGATTCTTTTTTCCATCTGGAAAATTCAGTTTTTAAGGCATTCTTCTACTCATTGACTTTTTGAGCCTTTTTTGTCATTTGAGTTAGTATATTTTTAAGGTGTTATTTTCTTCAGTCAGGTTGTTGATTCTCTTTTCATGATTTTCTTGCATCATTCTCATTTCTCTTCTGAATTTTCCATCCCCTTCTGTCATTTGGTTTTCAAAATCCTTCTTAAGCTCCTCTGTGGCCTGTAAGCAATTTATATTTTTCTTTGAATCTTTTGGTGCAGGACTTATGACTTCATTGTCCTCCTCCTGTGCCATGCTTTTATAATTTTTGTCCCCAAAAAAGGAGTCCAAAGTTGGATTCCTGTGCTTGCTTTGCTTCCTTTGCTTGCTCATGTTGCCACTCAATTACTTGACATTTGAGCTTTTTGCCACAGTACAACTCTGCTACCAGAGAGGAGAGCTTTGTCTCAAATCACTGGGGTTTTCTCAGCTGCCAGAGCTTTTACTTGTGTACCCTCTCATCAGCCTCCCCTGGCTGTGGCACACTGGTCACACATCCCAGGACTTCCACCCAACACTGCTATCCAGATCCAAGCAGGTTAAAGCAAGAGTGATTACCCCTCAGACTGGTTTCTTGGTCCCCCAACAATCTTCAAGCCAGGAGCTTTGAAGCAGTAACAGGATGCAGCAGTCATGCCTCTGCCACTCCTCCCTTCAGGGACAAAGGCCATACCACACTTCCAGACCCTCTGCTCCAAAAATCCACTGACCTCTCACTTTATCTTTGGTGTTTATGTGTTGATAATTCTGAAAACCACCACAGCTGCTGGTGATCCACTATCCCACAATCCCTCTAGCCATGACTAGTTGGGACACCCTGCAGCTAAAACCTCAGACTAACTCAGGTCTGGGCACTGCTCCCAGTGCATTATGATCAACCCTTTCTGCCAGTCTGCCAGGCTATCTTCAGAAGGAGGTTTGTTCCTCTTTGTAACTTTGTGGTTTCTGTAGCCCTAAAGTTTGTCTTGAGTCATTTTTCATATGTGTTTGAGATTGTTATGGGGGGTGCTCAAGGACTCTTCCTGCTTCTGTACCACCAATTTGCCTCTTCCCCCCATTATCGACATAATATTTAAGGCATGGAAGTGATGTAAGTGAAGAAAGAAGAGAGGAAAGTAGTGTAGGACATAGAGAGAGAGAGAGAGAGAGAGAGAGAGAGAGAGAGAGAGAGAGAGAGGAGGGAGTGGGCAAGAGAGAGAGAGAGTCCCAACATAATAAGTATAAGAATCCACAAAGAGAAGGCTCTCCCCAGCATTAAGTGGTATACAAAAGTCAAAATGTAAAAAGACTAGGGAGAAAAGGCCATCATATTTGTCAATTAAGAGACTACTAGCAACTTTGAAGAGAATAGTTCCAAATGAAAGAAGAATCAAAAAGTTGAGAACCTAATAGACTAGAAAAAAATTATGAGACCCTTATTGAAAAGAGAAGTTCAGGGGCAGAGTCAAGATGGTGGAGTAGAAACAGGACTTCTGTGGGGCTCCAGCTCTCACCTCCTCCAATTCATATAAAGGTGACACTGAAGAAACTTTTGAGCTACAGAACGCACAAGATGATACAGAGAAGCTAACCTGCCACTGAGGACAACCCAGAAGGCCAGCAGGAAGTGATCAGCACAGCATTCTGGGAGCTGACCACAGCTGCAGGAGAACCAGAGGCTTTAGCCCCAGGGTGGCCTGATCAGGCACTGGCTGGAGGGACTTCAGATCACTAGAAGCTGTGGGGGTTTTCAGAATTATCAACACATAGATGCTAAGGACACAGGGAGAGGTGAGTGCAGTGTGGACTTTGGGATCCAGTAGTTGTGAGACCAGTTGGCCTTTGCTCCTGGGGTGAGAAGCCACTGAGGTGTCAAAGCTATGCAGCCACAGCCACATGGCTCCTTCAGCTCCTTTAGGGCAGATGGTAGGGGGGATAAATGATGAGTCTGAGGGGTAATCACTCTTGCTTTAACCTGCTTGGATCCATATAATGGTCTAGGTGGAGGTCCTGGGGTGTGTGACCAGCTTACCAAAGTGTGCAGAGGCTTCAGAGAGGGAAGAAACTAATACCTTTGGCAGCTGAGAAAAACCCAGCATTTGGTACAAAGCTCCCCTAACTGGTAGCAGAGTCCTACTGTGGCAAAAAGTCCAAATGTCAAGTAATTGACTGGCAATATGAGCAAACAAGGGAAGCAAAATAAAAAGATGAACCCAAATTTAGACTCTTATTTTGGGGACAAAAAGGATCAAAGCATTAAACAAGAGGAAGAGAGTGAAGTCAGAACTCCTGCAACAAAAGCTTCCAAGAAAAATACGAGCTCGATAAGGCCATAGAGGACCTTGAGAAGGATTTTGAAAATCAAATAAGAGAAGTGGAGGAAAAATTGGGAAGAGAAAAGAGAACTATGCCAGGAAATTATGAAATGAGAGTCAACAACCTGACTGAAGAAAATAACACCTTAAAAATAGAGTAACTCATATGGCAGAAGAGGCTCAAAAAGCCAATGAGGAGAAGAATCCTTTAAAAAGCCAAATTTTCCAGATGGAAACAGAATCTCAAAAGCTCACTGAGGAGAATCATTCCTTCAAAATTAGATTGGAGCAAATGGAAGCTAGTGACTTTATGAAAAATCAAGATACTATTAAACAGATCCAAACAAATGAAAAAATAGAAGGCAATGTGAAATATCTCATTGAAAAAACCAGTGACCTGGAAAATAGATCCAGGAGCAATAATTTAAAAAATTATTGGACTACCTGAAAGCCATAATCCAAAAAAGAACTTAGAAAACATCTTTCAAGAAATTCTCAAAACTATCTGTGTGACCTTGAGCAAGTCACTTAATGCCAACTGCTGTCTAAAAAGCAAAAAGAAGAAAGAAAGAAAGAAAGAAAGAGAGAGAGAAAGAGAGAAAGAAAGAGAAAGAAAGAGAGAAAGAAAGAAAGAGAAAGAGAGAAAGAAAGAAAGAAAGAAAGAAAGAAAGAAAGAAAGAAAGAAAGAAAGAAAGAAAGAAAGAAAGAAAGAAAGAAACAAAGAAAGAAAGAAAGGAAGAAAGAAAGAAAGAAAGAAAGAAAGAAAGAAAGAAAG
>NW_027185764.1:37989237-37997977 GCF_028583685.1 Petaurus breviceps papuanus | reverse complement strand
AAGAAAGAAAGAAAGAAAGAAAGAAAGAAAGAAAGAAAGAAAGAAAGAAAGAAAGAAAGAAAGAAAGAAAGAAAGAAAGAAAAATTCTTAAGGAAAATTGCCCTGATATTTTAGAACCAAAGGGCAAAATAGCGGTTGAAAGAATCCACTGATCACCTCGTGAAAAAGATGCCAAAAAGAAAACTCCTAGGAATATTATACCCAGGTTCTGGAATTCCCAGATCAAGGAGAAAATATTACAAGAATCCAGGAAGAAACAATTTGAATACTGTGGAAACACAATCAGGATGACACAGGATCTGGCATCTTCTATCCTGAGGGATCAAAGGGCTTGGAATATGATATTCTGGGGATCAAAGGAGCTGGAATTAAAACCAAGAATCACCTACACAGCAAAACTGTGCGTCATGTTTCAGGGGAATATATGGTGTTTCAGTGGAATAGAGGACTTTCAAGCATTATTGATGAAAAAACAAAAGTTGAATAGAAAATTTGACATTCACATGCAAGAAGCTAGAGAAGCATGACAAGGTAAACAGGGAAAAGAAATCATAAGGAAGTTATTAAAGTTGAACTATTTACATTCTTACATGGAAAAATGGTCATTGTAACTAATGAAACTTTTCTCAGTATGACAATAGTTGAAGGGAATAGAAACGTGTGTACGTATATATACATATATACACATTACATATATATGTCTATATAGGAGTTTATATGAGCATATGAATACATTTGTTAATGTGTTTATATATGTGTACAGGTATACATAGAGGGCACAGGACCAATTTAATAGGAAGGGATGACACTATCTCTCCACATAAAATTTGGCTTAATCACCCATTACTGAACCACAAATATGAGATCTGGAGAGCAAAAAAGGCATACAATCCAAATATAATTATATAATTACTTGGGCTATAAATACACAGATAATCAGTCTAACCTTTATGCAATTCAAATTATTTCTTGATTTTAGAGAGTTCTGTATATGCATCTACATCTTTACTAACTTAGGCTCATATTTCCTAAACTTTTTGAATTCAAATTATCCAACGATTAAAAATAAATGTTTTCTGATTTTATTTTGTAATCAAAGCTAATAAAACTCATTGCACTTTGAAATTATATATTGTGGTATTCTGATTTATTATGAAACCAAATCTTGGACCCAGTGACCATGAAGAAAAAAAAAACCTTAACAGACATCTAAGATAAGAAAAAAACAAAACTTAGGGCATTGGTGAGATAACAAAGTGTTAATGTAAACCTTTTTAGACCAAATGACCAAAGTCTGTTGCTGGGTAACTGTGCTTCAGACTCAATAGGTCGTAATCATTCATCCAAACTAGAGCCCTAGGCTGTCTGGTTTCTATGGTAAGAGACTTAAAATATAATTTTAATTCCTTTATCTCTCCAGTTGCTTCTGTCTGTTTTTATGACTTTTGGGGGGAACTCAGAAACCCTGTGGTCAACTAACAGACAGAACATTAGGAAAGTCTGTTGTGGCATGAGCAAAAAGGAAATTATATTTTGATTAATATCTGTAAAGTTAGAGAAAATGAGGAAAAGGGGAAATGAAGAATCACAAATATAATGACAGGATGGTATCTTACAAGGTAATCATTCTTACTTTGTAAAGTAGAAAGGTATATACCCATTTCCCATTAATGAAATATTTATCTTTCCTGTTTTGAATATGGCATATATATATACATATATCTTCCTTATCATTAAAATGGATGGAAAATAAAAGTTTAGTTATAGACATAAAATAAAAAAAAATTCATTAATATCAGAAAAAAATGGAGAAACATATCTGATAATAAAATAAGGGTAAAGAAAAATACTAAATAAACCTTTTGTTCAGGTGAACGGTCACTGAATCTGTGTGTTTTGATAAGCCAATGCCTGCCTTGAGAATTCAAGGAATATATTTATACTTCCTTGGCAATTATAGCCAGTAAAAGAGCATGACTTTGGGGCTAAACAATCTGGCTTGAAGCCAGGAACAATATGGTTCAAATCCAGTCTTTGCCACACATGAGCTGACTTATAGAATAGTTACTGATCAACTTGATAGGACTCACCTAAGAAGGGCTGTACTCCAAAGAAATCACTGATCAAGAAAAGTAAGCAAACAAATACATACATGCATACATACATATATACATACATTACTAGATAAGAAGATAGATAAGTAAGCACACAACACATATATACATATCTATATCTATCTACTAAAGTTACACAATAAATAAGCAGCATAGCTTCAGAGTATAATATTTGTCCCCCAGGCTATCACCTCCCCTATTATTTATGCTATAACTAAAAAGTATTCAGCATTTTCTTTCATTTATATTAAATTTGTTGACTTTTTTTCTGCTTAATAGATACTTCACAAACATCCAAACATCCTCTACAAAGGATAGTCTTTAAAAACAATTGGTTGTTAATACAAAGGCAAGATATGTTTTCATAATTTTTTTCAATCAATATAAATGCACTAGCACCTGCTGTATGTTAGGCTTTGGGGAGCTAGGTTACACAGTAGATAGAGTGCCAGGCCTGAAGTCAGGAAAACTCATCTTACTTTGTTCAAATCTGACCTCAGATATTTATTAGCTGTGTGACCCTAGGCAAGTCACTTAACTCTGCCTCAGTTCTTTATCTATAAAAAATGAGTTGCAGAAGGAAATAGAAATCCACTCTCATATCTCTAGCAAGAAAACCCTAAATGGGATCATGAAGAGTCAGACACGACTGGACTTACTTTGAAAGTCAAGCAATCACTATTGTCAAAGGACTTACATTCTAGCAAGTGATTCAGGATATACATATATAAGTAGATACAGGATAAATACAAGGTACTTAAAAGAAAAGTAATTAGAAAAGGAAAGATTTAGTAATTGAAAACATCCAAAAAGCTTAGGAGACACTTAAAGGTATATTAAAGTAGGAAAGGAAATCTAGGTGGTAAAGGTGAATAAGGAGTACCTCCCAGATATGGGAGAGGTAAGGTGGATAGTGCAAAGGCAAAAAAGAAGTGGGAAATGGAATGTTAGGTGTGAAAGTCAGAGAGATGGCAAGTATATGGACACTAGAGAAGGAAGGAAGGGAATTGACATAAAATAAGGATAGAGAAATAGTTTGGGGCCAGCTTTTGAAAGGATTTAACTGTGAAACAGATATTTATATATGCTAAGATGCAGATTCTTAACCTGAATCTGTGAATGTTTTTGTTGCTGATATTTTGATGACAGTATAACAACATAATTGGTTTCCTTTTTTAATCCTATGTATTTTATCTTACATATACAAAAACATTATTCTGAAGAGTACAATAGGTTTCCCCAACCTGCCCAAGGAGTCCATGACAAAACTACACAGAAAGAAAAATGTGATATCCTCTGACCTAGCGTCACTCAATTTCCACTGGAGTTTATTGAGTAGGGAAATGGCATGATCCGATCTCTATCAATCATAGTCCCAGTTTGGAAGATATTTTGTGATGCATTTTTTAAGTAAAAGAAATGAAGGGGGGTGAAGGAGCAAAAACAATCATGATAGAGAGTTTGGAGAGACAAAGTTTCCAAGTGCAAGGAAGCAGATAAGAGATATCCCTACAGAGCAGAGGAATTTTTTTTTCAATTCTTAAGGTCTGGGATTTATGATCGACTTAAAGGAAACAATATAGCTGCTCCCAGGAAATAAGAAAATTATTAATCTAATTATTCATATAAAACAGACAATAACAATTTCCTGAGGTCCTCAGGGATGGTTGCTATATACAAAGGTGGGATCATTGTCATAATCCGTTTCCCTTTTTGGAGGAGATATAATTGGGAGGGAGGAAGCGGTGATTAAGAAATTGTCACTCTAGCCATGTACTACAGGATTCTAATTGAGGTTGATGGTAATAGTCATTCAGGAGACCTTTTACCTGCAAGGATCAAGTGTTAAAATCCCTTAGCTGAACCCAAGACTCAAAGGACAAAGAGTCCAATAAACTAATTTATATTGTACAAACTCAGCCAGGTAAAGAATTGGCTTCTGAGGTTGGTAGTCTAAGAAAGAAATCTGAGTTCTCTCATTACTATGGATTAGTGAAAAGAGCACTGATTTTGAAGTCAAAAGTTCTGAGATCAAAATCCCATTTAACTGTGTTTTTAAGAGCAATCATCCTCTATGAGACTTTATCTTTTCATCTGTAGAGTGGTAAAATATAATAATAATAACAACTCTTCTCCCACCTGCCTCACAGAGTTGTCATAAAGGATGAAAAGCATTTTGTAGACTGCAAAGTCCTTGGTAAACACATGCTATTACTCGAGTTTTAGTGAAACAATTACTGACATTGATCACAACCAAAATTTTGGAATAACAGAATGTGGGATAGTGAAAAGAACAATCAATAAAGAGTCAGAAGACCTAGTTTTAAATGACAGCTGAGTCACTTCCCTTCTGTGGAGTTTGGGCAAGTCACTTAATATCACAATGTCCTCAGTGATCAAATAAGGAGTCTGGACTCAAAGCTCTAATCTACTATAAATTCTATGAACTTTGAAGTAAGTTGTTGATATAGATGTCAGCACCTTTGTAATATATTTAAGTACCAGGAAAACAAAAAACACCGATAAGAAAAATATGATGTATGAACTCTGATTACAAATAGATAATGGTGCACGTGCATAGCTCAGACATCTTTCTCTCTCCGTCTCTCTCCCTCTCCATTTCATTTACCCTTTCTCTGTCCTGTCTCTTTCTCTCTGTGTGACTCTGTCTTTCTGCCTTTGTTTCTGTCTGTATCTTTGACTGTATCTCTGTTCTTTTCTCTTTCTATCTCTCTTCCCTCCCTTCCTCCTTTTAACCCTCCCTTCTTCTTTGATCTCTCGGTCCCTTTTTTTCTGTGTCTGTTTCTCTGTTGCTCCCTTCTCCCTTTCCTTTCTTTCTCCTTCCTTTTTCTCTCTCTTTCTCTTCCCATCCACCAGATCACTTTTTCTCTCTCTTTCTCAGAGAACTATAGTTGACCACTCCTGTTCCACCTTGCAACTTATACCATTACTTGATTACTTTCAGGAGAAAAAGGTTAAGTATAAAGTTGTATCTTTTGTATGCACACTCAGTTTTGGACCAGTCACTTCTCAGTCATCAGTTCTTTCAATCCCTACAACAAATTCAATCATTATTTCATCATTACAGCACTAACCCTGAATCTTCATGGCCAGTATTCACCAAAGTTTCTATCAACATTTCCACATTGATTGGTCAAAAGCATAAAATATCACTGCTTTAATGATGCGGCTGCCATTGACAAATCTCCCCGTTACCTAAAAGCTAATTCTCTTTAACTATCTCATAAGAGAGATTAGTACATGGAACTTAACCATCAAAATTAATTATATAACAGTATTATTGTATAATGATCAAAGTCAATTTGTTTGCCTTCTTTGAAAACCATGAATTCTATGTATTTTTGTTCACTATACTATACTATACTACAGTGTACTATAAAGTTTTTGGAAGAAAAATCCAAAATCCATTTTTATTATACATTGATGATATCAATATAAATAACATTATTCTGGAATGTTTTGTCTGTGTGTTTTGATTAACAGTGGACAATGGTAAGAGGTGAACTTTAGCTTCATTGATATTGTGAACTCATGAATGAAGATATTCCCTCCCTCAGTGAAGGGAGGCATCTTATTTGTAACTGGGGTATTAGATGACTTGCCCAGAGTCACACAGCCAGTATCTGTGAAGAGCCAGGTTATCCAGCTTTAAAGTTAGTTCTCTAGCCCCTCAACTTAAATTACCTCCCATTCTGTACACAGCATTTTACTTATTGTTGAGGGAGAAAATACAATAATAGTGTAAAGAGATGGGGATTGATAAGATTGAACCAAACTTTGGGAACATCATTACAGTAGCTATGTAGAATATAGGTTATAAAAGGGATAGACTTGAGGCAATGAGCTTAAATAGAATACTAGTGAAATAATCTAGGTGAGAGGTCATGAAAGCCTGGAATAGGATCGTGGCTATGTGAATAAATAAAAAAAGACAGATGGCAGAAGTATTGATTAAGTAGAATGGACAAAATATGACTCCTGATTGTTATATAGGATTAGGGAAAATTAGATAGTAAAATTGTTCTTGTGTTTTCTGATATGGAAAGATGGTGGTACCCTCAATAAATATAGGAATTTTCTTTTTTTTGGAGGCCAATTGAGGTTAAGTAACTTGCCTACTCTCACACAGCTAGTTTTTTGGGGGGTGTCTGTGTTAAGTGTCTGAGGCCACATCCGAACTCAGATCCTTCTGACTCCAGGGCTGGCACTCTACTCACTGAGCCACCTAGCTGCCTGATAGAGGAATTTTCAGAAAAGACATGGGTTTTGAGAAGGATGAGTTGTCTTTTTGAAATTTTGAATTTGAGAAGCCCATTTGACATCTAGTTCAAAATGTTCAGTAGGTAGTTGATGATATGGTACTGCAAAGTTATACATGAATAAGTAAATGCTGATGGCAATTACTAATAATTGATAAATACTAATGTTGAAAGGTTGATGGAGAAAATCTAATCAGCTAAAACACTCAGGGAAAGATGTCAGTTAGATGAGTCCATAGATGACAAGGGAGTTTAGCAGTAATAGAAGACTAAAGAGAGGGAAGTAATATGAGAAAAACACTATATTCTACATGACCTATGTTCTGGAAGGACAAGGATACGTTGATTTCTTTATTACTTTTCTGTAAAGAATGTATGAAAATATCCAGGTTTTTGTAAAGCCCTGTTCAAGAGCTTTTTTTTTTCTACATGAAATATTTCTTTAGTTACTCTACTACTAGCCATGCCTGCCCCAAATGCTTTGTAATTATTGTGCGTGTGGTATTACCTCCAACAACGTGTGTGTGTGTGTGTGTATTACCGTCAATGATGGAACATAAGCTATGTATGCTGTTTCTTTTCTATATATGCCCAGTGCCTAGCTCAGTGACTCACTCATCATGAGTTTAATAAATTCTTATTGATATAATAATTTATTTTTGCCATATTTTCTTGTCTGGCAAAGATTATTATTTTTTATCACTTTGCCTCTTCAACCTTAAACCACCTTTTTCCCTGCTGATGCTGTGGTTGATATCAATGATAGGCAACATATTGATGTATTTTATTATTTGTGCTTTGTATGTGATATATCTCCTGGAATTTTTGGCCATGTGACCAATTAAAATTATCTGATTCCAGATGATGTGATCCCAGATGCTGTAAGTTTCTGTGAGAATTCCTGTGTTTCACTGTGATTTCCCAAAGTAGTCTACAATCTTTCAGACTTTTTGCTCTGTATCCTTCAGTCTCAAAAGTAAATAATGATACAATCTTCCAATGTATGAGTCAAGGTCATTAAGTAAGAATTGGTTTGATGCTTTTAAAGATAATGACTTTCATTCATTCTTGTGCCTATCTACAAAAGTTCTGTACTTATTAGTTATGGTAAAACCTTAGGAGAGTTAAAAATGAAAAGTCAGAAAAATAAAAGTTTGATCTTCTCTGCATGACCATTTAAGTAGAACATGTCAGTTGCCTAATAAAGTGAGGCAAGACTTCCTAAGCTTAGGCCTGAACCCTGAATACAGGGAGAGACAGACTTTTATATATTAAATACAATTAATCAAACAAAGTCAATTAATTAAAGGGAAACAATACATTAGGTAATCAAATTTCTAATTGGAGGAAAGATTAAGGGATTTCCCAATTGGGAGGGGGAATGAACAAGTACAATTCCCTGAATTCAGAAAAGGAGGTGTCCTACTCCCCAAGTACTTAAAAAAATGAAAGGAACATGGACACAATAACTAATTGGCCGCTGTACAAGCCAGTTTTCAGATGAGAATTGCATTGCTTGAGATGTACAACTGTGAGAAAACTCTTTGCATTAATGTTAGACTCTTACTGTGTTTCTGATCACTATAGTGCATGTCCTTAGTTAAGGGTATTTAAGAAGCAGGTAGAGATGTTCCAGCTTCCCAGCCATGCAGGGCTAGGTTCAAAGATGCAATGCATTTTTCTCCCAATTGTCCCAATTTAATAAAGTTTTCTCACAGGGAAGAAGATGTACCAGAACCATAAATGAATAGAAACGGAACTGATCTAGCTCCAGAATTGAGTCACAAACTGGAGTCAGTGAGTTTTACTCAGTTCCCACAGTTAAGCAGTTGCTATCCTAATCTTGGTAATTCCCCAAAACCAATATCTGAAAAAAACTCTCTTCGATTTCTGTAACATTTAGTGAGATAACTCACTGGCCTGTACTTGTCTTAAGCCATCGTAAATATCAACTTTGGTTCACTTAAGCAGTACTCTTGCACTCTTTTCCATCAAGGTGATCCTGAAACATTTTATTTAAGAGATTCTTAAAATGGTATCTTGGAAACGAATAATTCTGCATTTTAAGCAGGCTATTAATTATGAGTATGGAATTTAAATCTCTGAACAATGACTCAATGATAATGTGGAATGTTTTTAATAGTTGCACATTTAAGCAAATATTTTAATTTTAGATAAAGATGGGTGTGATTGATTATGGTTGTTATCTTGGATTAATTTGAGCCCAGATTATTAAACTAATGAATCAAACAAGAAGCATTTATTAAGTGCATAGTATATGTTAAGCATTAGGGATACAGAGAGAGAGAAACAGAGAGAGAGACAGACAGAGAGACAGAGAGAGAG
>NW_027185764.1:37969547-37989137 GCF_028583685.1 Petaurus breviceps papuanus | reverse complement strand
GAAATAATTAACAGAGGAAATTAACTGGAATTAAGAGGGTTTGGGAAGATCTTTTATTACCTTCCTCACCACCTCCTACCTTCCCTGTTTCTGTAAAGGGCAATACCATCCCCCCAATCCTGTAGGCTCACAACTTAGCAGTCATCCTGGGTTCTTCACTATTGCTCACTTCCTATATCCAAGTGATATGGATACAAAGGTGCCCTAACGGTTAAAAATAATTTTAAGGATTTCTTTTCCAGTACTTTGTGAAGCTCCTACTTTATTCTCTAACCTAAGGGCACCCTAAACTCTCTTCTCTTATCTTGAAATGCCATAAAACTTTCCCCTTGTCTTGGACCATGGAATTCTATTTCTTCCCCCATGCTAGGTAATAAAATTTCCCCTGTCTCCCTTATCTTGTGTCATCAATCTTCCTCATTTTGTCCCTAAATCTTCAACCCCCATTAGAAACCATAAAAATTACATATCATCCTGCAAGCTGTATTATGTTCGTTCTATATAAGTCTTGTCCTTTTCCTATATTAGTGCCATTGTTTAGCACCTTGCTGAATCTCAGGCCCACATGCTTTTACTTCAATAAAGCTCCCATTGGCTAAAGAGAAGGTCTAAGTGAATTCTTTCAAATCTGAACCAGCTCTCCAAACTCTGACTTTGACACAAGCTGTTGCTGAGGCTTGTTGATTTTACCTTCACAAAAATATCTCTAACAATCCCCCTTCTCCCTGCTGACACTGCCAACACTCTGGTACACACCTTCATCACCTTTCATCTTTATTATTTAAATAATCTGCTGGTGAGTCCTCTTGCCTCAAGTCTTTCCTCACTCAATTCATCTTCTATTCAACCTCTAAAGTGATTTTCCTAAAACACAGGTCTGATTATGTCACACACTCTCTACTCAAAAGACTCCAGTGACTTTCAGCTTTGCTAAGGGTCTTCATTTAACTTTCCTTAATATAGAAGCATAGTCTCTTTTAGTATGAATCACTGAAAGCAGGCTAACTGGCACAAGTGCTTACTATTTGTTTCTCCTTTCCAAAGTCATAAATATAAAGAATATTTTCCTCAGCTCCAGTCATTTATGAAAACCATAATTTATTTAACCTAGTTGTTATCAGTTATTTACAGTTCCACTTCAGCAGCCAGCCATTCTTATAACATACTTTCTCAATCATATAACCAATTTTAAAACAGCAAATACAGAAATTTTCATCTTAACCACCTATTTTTCCAAAGTTAAAATTCATTACTTTTTGTTCTTGAAACTGTGCCCAACTTTTACGTACTGGAGATGTGATTGCTTATTCTGCCTTGTCAACTTTAAAACTGTACTTATGTCCTCAAAGGAAATATAAGAATACCAATACGAAATATATGTGTGTGTGTGTGTGTGTGTGTGTGTGTGTGTGTAATGTATATATCAAGAAACAATTGATAGTATTTTTTCTCTAAATTGGAGATCATGGAATAGAATCTTATAATGGAATTCAGAGTCATTCTTTTAATTCAAGCTTGAAGCATCCTGATGTCTTCTGAAAGAAAGATTAATTGAAGATCATTATTTTATGACCATTATAATCAAATTAGTTCACAGTCATCTTCATCAAAAATTAATTTTCTTAAGGTTTTTATTATCATATTTTTTAAACTCCATAGCAAATTTTTAGGGTGAGCAATTTTGTGTCACTAATGTTTTATTCTCCTTGTTTATAGGAACTGTGCCATTCCTATTTAACTAAAAATCTTGTAGGTATGTAAAATATTAAATGATTCATAAAGGAACTTTTTTCTTTCTATTATTTTCCTCATAATGGATCACTGAACCATCACTGGAGTACTAGATCGACATTGATAGGTGTCTTTAGTAAAGGTTATTGGTGAAAATTATCCTGTCATTCTACACATTATTGTGTAATTTTGAGGAAATGAACAAATCAAAATAAGGCTCAAGAGAGTTGATATTTTGACAGTGCAAGTTTGGAAAAAAAAATCAGGAATGTCTACTTTAAAAATGTAAAGTTGGCTATATAATGGAGTGATACTCAGGCAGTAATTTGTGAAGGAATCAGTCTCAAACACAGGATGTTAGGATGAATCATGAAAATCCCTTGGAACTCTCACATTTAATGCAATATCTTGATTGATTTTAGTGTCTACTGTTTATAAGACTTATAAGCAAGATATTCTTATATACTGAGAGTTCAGACTTGATCAAGTGACAGTTCAGAAATGGGTTCCTTAAAATAGCTACATGAGGTCAGTTTAAGAGCTTAGATACACATAAAAACTAGTACAATAGTGAGCATATCATAAGACAAAATGCTAGTTAACAGTAGTAGGATTTGTCAGGGATTTATTGAGGACAAGCATAAATAAACTAACATTTAAAAATCAAAAGTTATATAGAGCTAGACAAAGGAACGATCTGCGGGGAATTGCTATTTTTATCTCTCTCCTAAATATGATAAATTGATGTGAATCTTCTCTGAGAAGGCAATTGGAAAAGACCCAGATATTAGGAAATATTGAAGGCAAAAGGAAAAGGTGATGTCAGAGACTGAGATGGGTAGATAGTATCATGGAAACAACAAACATTAACTTGGACAGACTTTGAGAAATAGTGGAGGATAGAAGAACCTAGTGTGTTGGGTCATGACGAGTGGAACATGATTGGGTGATTCAACAACAACAAGTAATCCAATTCAAGACACGTATCAGGTATGAGAGGCAATTTCCTACATGCTCGAATTACAAGGCAAAAATGAAGCAGCCCCTACCCTGAAGAAATTTACATTCTATTTGATAAAGGTAAAACATCACAAAAGAGAAAAAGAAAGAGCTGGAAAAATCTACCTCCATTCATGAGATTATCAAAGTGGGTGTAACATTTTTTTTTTTGGCAGAATGAAAGTTTTGATCTAAGAGGCACACCAAGAAGAAAGGAAAAAAAAATTCAAAGGATAAGGGATTATCCAAGCTAATAATAAATGGATAGAGTCTAGAAGAATATAATAAAGAGGAAAAAAGAAATGGAGGGAATATTTGAAGCTATAAAATAGGAATGAAAATCTCTTCATAAGACTGAAACTGTGTCTTATGAAGTCCAGAAGATTGAAAATTCAGATTCCAATAAGGTAAAGGAAATTTATTTTTAGCTTTAGTAGGAAATAAAATGTGTATAGTAGCTACCTGTTCAGTGTTATGACGGAATTGTGCTGATCTAACATGGATGAAATGATATAGAAATTGCCAAGCCAGAAACTGACAGAACCTCCTACAGACTTTTCACACCTTATAACCTTTAACTCCTTCTGATATTCAAAAGAGAAGGAAATAATAACATGAGAAACATGGAAATAAAATCTAGGAACTGAGAAGTCATAGACAAGAACATAAAGAATTTGCAGACATTTTCATTTCTACTTCTCAAAAAAGATAGGAACTTTAGAAAGAAAGGACATAGGTTGTGAATAGTTGGCTAATAAGATAGTGTCAGAGAACAAAACTTAACTTTCTGCATGATTGTTTAGAATAACAAGAATAGGAAAATGGAGGAGGGAAGTCAGGAAGTTGCCTGAACTCTCCCCAGTTTCCCCAACAAACAACATTAAATTAAACCTCTAAAAGAACTCTGGAGTGACAGAACCACAAAACTATAGGATTATCATGTGAGAAAATAGCCTATGTCTAATTTCTGCCATACTATTTTCCAGTTTTCCTAGGAATTTTTGTCAAGTAGTGAGTTGTTATCCTATAAGCTGGAGTCTTTAGGTTTATCAAACAGTTCATCACTATAATAATTTGATGCTGTGTCTTATATAAATAATCTACTCCACTGATCTGCCACTCTATTTCTTATCCAATATCAAATAGTTTTGAAGATTACTGCTTTATAACATAGCTTTATATCTGGTATTGTTAGGCCACCTTCCTTTGCATTTTTTCATTAATTCTTTTGATATTCTTGAAGTTTTGTTCTTCCAGATGAATTTTATTTCTTTCTAATTCTGTAAAATATTTTTGGTAGTTTAATTGGTATGGAACTGAATAAGTAAGTTAATTTAGGTAGAATTGTCATTTTTATTTTAGTGGCTTGTCCTACACCTTAGCAATTGATAACTTTTACAGTTGAATTATTTAAAAGGGTTTTGTAATGGTTTTCATATCATCCTGGATTTGTCTTGGCAAGTAGACTCCCAAATATTTTATATCATTGATAGTTATGTTTTATTTAGTATTTTATTTTTTCCAAATTGCATGTAAAAACAATTTTAACATTCATTTTTGAAACTGAGTCCCAAATTCTCTCATTTGCTTCCTTCCCACACCACCCTCCTCATTGAGAAGGCAAGCAGTTTGATTCAGGTTATACATATGTAGTCATGTAAAATATGTGCATAATAGTCATGTTGTGAAAGAAAACATAACCCCCCCCAAAAAAAAAGAACCCTCAAGAAAAACAAAGTAAAAAAACATGTTTTGATCTGTATTGAGATTCTATCAGTTTTTTCTATGGGAATGGATATCATTTTTCATAGCAAGTCCTTCACAGTTGTCTTGGATCATTTTATTGCTGAGAATCGCTAAATCATTCACAGCCAATCATCTTAGAATATTGCTCTTACTTTGTAAACAGTAATTTCACTTTGTATCAGCTCATGAAATACTTCCCAGGTTTTTCTGAGTGTATCCTGCTCATCATTTTTATAATCACAATAGTATGCAATCATAATCACATTCCACAATTTATTCAGCCATTCCCCAATTGATGGGCATTCCCTGAATTTCCAATTCTTTTGTACAACAAAACAGCTGTTATGAATGTTTATGTATGTATAGATCCTTTTCCTTTTTTATTAATCTCTTTTGAGATATAGAAATACTAGTGTTATTGCTAGGTCAAAGAGTATTCATGATGCTATAGCCCTTTGAGTATAGTTCCAAATTATACTAAAGAAAGGTTGAATCAGTTCACAACTTCACCAACATTGCAGTTATGTGTCATTTTTCCCACGTCCCTTCCAACATTTGTCATTTTCCTTTTCTGTTCTATTACCCAATCTCATAGATATGAGGTAGCACCTCAGAATTATTTTAATTTGCATTTCTCTAATTAGTAATTTAGAACCTTTTTTCATATGGTTATAAATAACTTTGATTACATCACTTGAAAACTGTTCATATCTTTTGATCATTTATCTATTGGAAAATGTCTCTTATTTTTACAAATTTGACTCAATTCTCTATGTATTTGAGAAATGAGACCTTTATCAGAGAAAACTCTTTTTCACAATTACTCTCATTAACTGTATTTCCTTCCATCTTATTCCCCTCCCCCTATTTATTCTATTCTGTCTCTCCTTTCACCATGTTCCTCCTCAAAAGTGTTTGGTTTCTGACTACCTCCTCCCTCAATCTACCCTCCCTTTGATCACACACCCCTTCTCTTATCCCCTTAACCTCCCACTTTCTTGTAGGGTAAGATAGATTTCTACACCCAGTTGAATGTGTATTTTATTCCCTGAGCCAGTTCTGATGAGAGTAAAGTTCATTCACCTGCCTCTTCCCCTTCACTGTAAAAGCTTTGTCTTGCTTCTTTTATGTGAGATAATTTCCTCCATTCTACCTTTCCCTTTCCTTTTGTCTCAGTACCTTCCTCTTTTGCCCATTAATTTTATTTTTTAGATATCATCCCTTCATCTTCAACTCACATGTGTGCTCTCTGGGCTGAGAGCTCCAGAAGCAGGTGCTGCTGCTGCTGTAGATTCACTGATTCCCAAAGCCTGCTCCTGGTTTGTAGGGGCCTGGTCTATTCTGTTGTGGCCTCCATTCCTCTCTCACCCTGGTGCCACCACCCTTTCCTACTGAATTCTAAGTTGCCTTGGGCTAAAAAATTATTTCATTCCATTTTTTTTTTGTGTTTTCTGCTGCTCTAGAATTTGTTTAATCATTATTTAAATGTATTTGTAGGAGTTTGGAGTAGAGCTCAGGCAAGTACTTGCCTTTGCTTCACCATCTTGGTTTTACCTCAGACTGAGAATTTGTTGAGGTAATATCCATCCAGAAAGACGTTTATAAATCTGTGTGTATTGAGATCTTAGAGTCTATAACCAACAATTTTTATGAGAGTTTGTCTAATCTCGGTAATGTTAATTTGTTGAATTTGAAAAAGCTTTTTTGAACCTAGCATTTATAGTTTAGATTTGTGACATTATTTAGTATTATCATCAAGCTTCGAATATATTATTCTAAATATCATTGTTTTTATGCTAGATATTTGGTATATGCTAAATTCTTGCATCCGGCAGTGATATGTAGCACAGTTGCTACCATTTCTTAATTTGTAACTCCTATTACAAAATAGCCTCTCCCAAACAGATTAGAGAAGTGGTTACAGTCTCTTTAAGAGTATAGATGCTGATAGAATGTAAAACTAACTAAATAAATAAATAGGATTTTGTAAATAGTTGAAAAGTCAGTTGAAAAAATGTTTGATCAATATGAAATGACTGTCTATGAAATCAGGAACAAGGAGGGATGTATTTTATTTGTGGTGGGAGAATCTATGGGGAAAAAAATAATAAAGAAAATGGCTTAATATGAAATATTTCTTTTACAAAGCAAAAAGACTGCCAGAGCCATCCATGCGCATATCTCTCTTAGCTCTTCTGAATCTTCTGACCTTTTCCACCTCTTCCTTCCCCTTCCTTCTTACCTTATAGATGACTTGACATCTCTGGCCCCCTTCCTCTAACTTATTGATTCCTTTCTGGGACTAGCACTTCAGGGAATGCCCAGACTATATATGTATTATATCTCACCCAGACCTGCTCATTTCTGGAATTGTCTACCTTCCCACTCCTACCCATACTGTAAACTGTCTTCTATGTTATCTTCCTCCACTAGAAAACAAACTCCTTGAGGTCAGGGAGTGTCACATATATTTATTTTTTGGCTTGTATGTATTACCAGAATTTAACAAAGTGACTGACACATAGTAAATACATAAAAAAATATTTTATTCCTTCCTTCGCTCTCTCCCTCCCTCCCTCCCTTCCTTCCTCCCTCCCTCCCTTCCTCCCTTCCTCCCTCCCTTCCTTCCTTCCTTTTTTCCTGCCTTCCTTCCTTCTTTCCTGTATTCTTTCTTGAACAATACATGTTCCCCCTTTAATTAAAAAGTCATACTCAGATCTATTTAGCTCAGATGATAACAGGTTTAAGACTATGTGGCATCAAAAAAAGGATTAAATTGTGTCCTTGAACGATGCCATATTTTATAGCAATTGTTCCTTAAATATATTATGATAGTGTGTTTTTAAAAGAAAACAGTTTTTTATTAATATACACCTAACATTTTATATAAAGTACATAAACATGTTCATGGCCTATTTTAGTAGCTGTCACTGGCATTCTCATCTTGTGGTAATAGCAATAAGATGTATTCTGTTAAGAAAAATTCAATCAGAGTTGTAGGGAAGCTGGTAAAGTGATTTCTTGGTAACTTATGCACTGGATTTTATCTAGGCCTAGTGCACTTCAGTTTTACAGAGAACTTAAAGTTTTTGTTACCTCCTTTGATCAAATAGTTTTGTGGTTCAAATTGACCTAGTATGATAAAAAATATTTTTGATTACCTTTACTTTAATTTAGTTCCTCATGAACATAAGCACAACTTTTATTTCCTTTATTAAATATATGTGGTAGGTATTTGGTAGATGCCATATTTAATGAAGTATACACACACACACACACACATATATATATATATATATATATATATAATGTAATAATACATGATATATAAACTTCCTGTTTTGCCTTTGTCTTATTTTTGCTTCCCAAAAAGCATTTTCATTGTCTTGGATAATATAGTTATCTTCCTTCTTTAAGGTTTCTACCCTTGTTCTTGTTTCTTCTCGAGAATCTATAATAAAGAATATTTTAATATTATATAGAATTATATTGCTCTTTGCACAATTTTACCTTCTTGTATTGCTTTCACCTAGAGCTTTTCCTTTCAATTCCTAGATAAAGAGCTCATATTCCTGATACTGTTTTTCAGAATTCATTTCACATTTCTTTTCTGCTATCAGTAACTAAGATGTATGATGTTCAGGTTTTCTTCTATTTGTGACAGCTAGGTATTTATGTAATCATCCATTCACTCTAGATTTTCATGGTTTTTTCAAGCTGCTTATGTCATTGGTCAGATTTAAGACCTATTCTTAAGAATATTCTTAGAGAATTCTGCCTTTCTGCTATGGTCTTTGCAGTACAAACTGTCGCAGAGCACTGGTGTGCAGTTTCTAAAAAGTTTACAGTCTGTGAAACATTCAGAGAGAATACATTCAGGATGGTTGTGGGAGATACCAACTTTTTGCAATTACTCTGCTTTATCACAGTTCTAATTTCATTCTTGCTAATAAACCAAAAAAAAGTCTTTCAAAATTCAAGTCCAAATTGACATAGTATGATAAAAAATATTTTTGTTTACCTTTAATTTAGTTTATCATGAACATAAGTACAACTTTTTTCTTTCCTTTATTAAATTCTTATATGTCATCCAAAAAAGAAAAAGAAATAACTCAAACATATTTTTGGGCTTTCAATTAACCTATTAATAAACATTGTAAGAAATGTTACAATAATATGGAATTATGTGAAATCCAAATCATTCCCCATTTTAAATTATTTTACATCAATAAAATTACTAAGGTGGAGAGTGTAAATGGTACTCACATAATATCATAAGATGATAATATAAATAATTAACAATGAATATTATTATAGTCATATATTTACATATAATAATAATAAGATAAAATAAAACTCTGAAGCCAGAATTTGTGTTTTTAAGTGCAAACAAATGATCTTTTGCTTATAAAATATATCCTTAAGCTTACCCTATGCTTAATGGATAGTCTTTTTTTGAGGGAGGAGGGGGAGAGACCAAATTTCCTTGTCAATAAAGGCAAGTTGTAGTAAAGCCTCCATGAAGATGCTAAAAGAATAGGAAACAGCCTATATGAATTGAGCTTTTTGCCTTTGGTAATTTAAAGTGCTAAAACATCTGTGCCACAGAATCTAAACCATCTAACCCTATTAAATGAATTCCTCACAGTATACCCAATCTTCTCTTGAATTTCTGTGATATAGATATCCATGGGGAGGAGCAAGACCACATGACATGACACCTTATATATACCGTTGGCATAAAGAAATAAAATAATTTTCTGCCAACCACATTGTTCATGAAAGATATGTTTGGAAATCATTAAGGATTGCCCTTAAATAAGGGCAGCCTTATCATGGCTGACACTTTTCTGTATACAATTTTTCTCTTCCACTGGAATGAAAAAGTTCTTACTTTATCCCTTCAAGACATTCTATTTGGTCATTAAACCATTCAAGAAGAGAATAACTCCTCTGGACTTATCAGCCTTGGTCATCACAGGCAGAATAATTTGTCCTGCATGAAAAATGGTACAGGGAAATCTCTTAGTGGAGGAGTAGCCATTACCCCTGGTGTGATAGAAAGCCATGGGAAGAGGAATCAGTAGCCAACTAGCTATGTGATTTCTAATAGGTAACAGTGTCTCTGAGCTTTAGTAATAGCTCTATAGTTAAGATTTACAAAGCATTTTCTCTACTATAAGGGCAACTAGGCCCAGAAGATAGAGTGGTAGGCCTGGAGTCAGGAAGAGCTAAGTTCAAATCCTGCCTTGGACACTTCCTTTCTCTGTGACCTTGGGCAAGTTAATTGACCTCTGCTTCAGTTGGGATCATAGCAGCACTAATCTCACAGGTTGTTCTGGGGATCTAATGAGATGGTGCCTATAAAGCATTTAGCCCAGTGCCTGCACATAGTGTGCAGTTCATAAATGTTTATCCCCTCCCCCTTTCCTGTAGAGTGTACGCTCGATGGAGTCAAGCACGGCCTCATTCTTATATTTTTATCCCTAGTACCTAGCACAGTACATGCCCCCTGGTAGGCACTTAGTACATATTTATTTAAATGAATTGGATTATAAATATGTTGGAATGGATTAGCGGTCACCTCTTTTCTGAGGATTTTTAAGATTAAAATAAAATGTAGTCTCCCTGATATGATCATGCTATTATCATTCACTGATAGCAGAAAAAAAATATAACAATAGGGTACAATGAATTCAGTAATACATTTAAATGAATTCTCAATTTAGTAGTCACAAGGTCATTTGCATGCATTTCAATGTTAGTAACATGTGTAATAAATGAGATGTTATTCTATCTGAAGAAGCTAAGTTTGCTTATTCTTTTGCATATGGACTGCAACACCTTTTGGAAGAACTCTCTGGTTGCCCAAGGAACTACATCCAGCAGATTGAAAGTACTGGACTAAATTAACTTGACATTCCTTTCAGTTATATCATTTTATGATTCCACTGTGATGAAGAGGATAGCCAGGCAGTCATATTGTAATTCACATTACCTTTAAGGGAAGCCTGGAGAATGAATGAGAAGAATTTCAGTGGAGGAGGGAAGTTTGTCCTCCACTAACTTGCTACTGATTCTTCAGCATGGTATCATATACCCAGGTGGTCTACCTCACTCTGTAGGTTGAAGACAGTGCTTTAAATATGGCTAGCAACCATTGCAGTATGAGAAGATAATCCATATTGTGAATTAAATATAATTGCAAATTTTACAATCATGCGAGCATCTTTTCCCCTACAAATATGTATATATATATATATATATATATATATATATATATATATATTTGTGTGTGTGTATTAAATAAATAGTTCATGATAAATTTTCCTTGACTGCTCTAAAGCAACTATGCCCACTAACATGGTCAATTCTGCTTCATTTCATAGGACAGGACTCTATCCTATTGTCTATGAAACCTAAATTCATAGAAATTAATCATAGTTGGTGCCTCATAATATAATGTTGGCACCTTATTAAGTGTACTTTAATAAGTAATAAATGGTACTTAGTTCAGGGCAGGTGCCATTCTTGTTCTGAGACATTCTTCACACTTCATAAACCAAAAGTATTTTTATGATCATGATGTGCTCTAAGGAAAAGAATCTTATTAAAATTAGCAATATTTTTGACCTTTAACTTATCATGAGAGTAAAATCTTTCAAAAGTTCAACAATAGATAACTAGCATATTCATTATTGTAGTAATAACAAGGGACATTTTGGGAGAGGTAAAATTATTCCCAGGGCAATAAAAAAATAGGAGTTCATAGTGAGTACTTGTGCCATCATGAGGAAGAGTGAAAGTAACAGATATTGAAGAAACAAAAATAAAACAATATGGGTGAAGTTCATCCATATAGTCTCTGTACATGGAATATTCTCTGTTGTGTTAATTACAGAATGAACTACTATAATATTCTGTTTGTATAATAGTGAATGTATTACTAAATGATGAGCATTAAGCATTTTTTTCTAAAAAATGGTTTCCTAAACAGGTACAATTAGTAATTTTGACAAGTCACAAATAACATGCTAGGTTTATTAAAAAAATGGAGCAATAGAAATTAGTGTGTGGTGTCAGGTTAACACAGAAAATTAGGAATTTTAAATATGTTATCTATTCTTAAAAAAAAATTACACGTTGTAGACTTTAACCTTGGAAATACCTTTGTTGGGGGAAGTGAGGAAATGTCAATTCCCTTAGCTTTGGCTCCTCCACGAGTAATAAATAAATAAAAAGCGTGATGATAGTTATATTACCTACCTCATAGGTTGAATTGGGATCAAAAGAACTCATAGTAAAATAATTTATAAACTATAAATCATTATTAAAATGTTATCTAATATCATTAGGCAGACAAATTTGCCTAATATGTTTGATAATATTCTGTTTAGAATCACACAAAAATGTGTCTTTTTTGATGGGAAGATTTTTGAAACACAATTTGCAGATGGCATCATACTCTGAAAGCATACAGCTTTGAAACAATTTTTAATTTGTCTTTGTGAAATCTATACATATTCAAAACTGAATGGGCAAACTTATTCCCTAGTTAAAAAAATTAAGGTGCATGAAAAAATATGTATTGTGCATATTAGAGCAGTCATATGGGCATTCCATCAAACCTTTGACTGACAGTGAATATAGACAACAACTTTGGCTATTGTAGCTGCAAACACCCCAGTATACCCATGGTGGCTGCCAACACAGGTTCTTAGATCTGCTTTTCTAAAGGAAAGCAACTCAAAATGGATTAAAAATCTTGCTTTAATCAAACATATGTCATTTATCTAGTTCAGGGGAAAAATCAGTGCCCCAAACTTCAAAGTACACAGACAGGTTACAAACAAAAGTCACAAGAAGACAGAAACATTTCAGCAGACAAGCCTCCAACTATCTGACCATTACATTCATACCTAGTCAGTTACCAGAGAGGAAAGCATCATCTGGTTTTCCAAAGCTGGGGGGCTTAGCAGCTGCCCAGAGTCTTGTTTGGTCAAATCACACAACAATTCTCAAAACGAGCCCCAAAACAAAGCCTCACATCAAGGTTTATATAGCCTTCTCCTGGCTCAGGGAATGTCACAACCCTCTCGACCCACTGCCCAATCACAGAGCACCAAGGTGTGGGAATTCCTAAAAAAGCAAGCCTCCCACCACAGTCTTCAGGTGCACTTAAGACTATCAAAGGGCCTGGGGGCAGGGAGGATCTTAAATTCCCATTCCCATAACAGCTATAGTTGAGTGAGAGAAGATGATCATGAATAGAATTAGGGAATTTTAATGTTCCTGAATGCCCCTGAATACAAAGCACATTTTCAATACTAGTATTCTTCCAATGATACCATATGGCACAAGTATTTACTAAGCATTTGCTACATGGCAGACACTGTGCTCTGTGCTGGGGATAAAGCAGACAAATTAATGGTCAGTGCACATATTCTAATAAGGGAGACAAATGTAATATCATATGTGCTTACACACATATGGATATATATGCTTATAGGTATATATGTTAGCTATTACCATTAGGCATAAATGAGCTCATATAATGTTCTTGACAGTTTATGGAGAATAACCTGGGGTGAAGGGGTATGGAGAGGAAATCTTGATACCCTTGGGGGAGACTTGTCAAAGTAAGAATTAACTCACCCTTCAGTAGATTAAGTGACTATTGTTCTGGAATATTAAACCAATAGTGTATTTTAATATGCAATATATAACCTTATATAATAGTGTGTTTTAATATGCAATATATAACCTTATCTTTGTTAAAGATTCCTGTAAATGTCACAACAAATGTCAGTAGAAACCTATATGAAGGCATGGGGTTGGTCTGGCCTGAAACACAAAGTCTATCACTCTATCTATCTGTCGTCTATCAATCACTCTGTCTATCCTGTTTTTGCATATGAAAAATATACATGTATTTAATTGGGATGTCATTGAATAAGTAGATTAATTTAGGTAGAACTGTTATTTTTATTATATTGACTCTACCACCAATGAATAATTAATATTTCTCCAATTATTTATACCTGAACTTACTTGTATAGTATTTTATAATTATGTTGATGCAGTTAATGGATTTGTTTTGGAAAGTATACTCACATATATCTTATGCTTTTTATTTTAAATGGGTTATTTCTTCCTATCTCTTCTTGCAGGGTCTTGTCGGTGAATATAGAAATGCCGATGATTTATGTCAGCTTATGTTACATTCTACTACTTTGCTATAACTGTTAATTTTTTCTAATAGCTTTTTAGTTGATTCTCTGTGATTTTCCAAGTATATCATCCTTTCATCTGAAAAAAAGATAGTCTTATGACATCACTGATTCCTTAAATTTCTTTTTTTCATATTACTATTACAAGCATTTTAAATACAATATCAAATGATATTGATGATTAAAGGCATCTTTTTACTGTCCTGATCTCTTTGGGAGTTTCTAGCTTACTCCCTTTACAAATGATGTTTGCTGATGGTTTAGGCAGATGCTCTTTATAATTTTAAGGAAAAATTCCATTAACATCTATGCTTTCAATTTTTTTTTAATAGGAATGAGTGTTTTATTTTGTTAAAACCTTTTTCTGCATTTATTGATATAATCATATGGTTTTTGTTACTTTTTTGTTGATATAATCTCTTATGTTAATAGTTTTCCTTATTCTAAACAATCCATGAATTGCTGGTATAAATCCCAATTAGTCATAATGCATAATTTTTATGATGTGATGTTGTAGTCTCCTAGATGATATTTTATTTAGGATTTTTGTGTACATATTGATTAGAAATGTTATTTTTCTGTTTATACTCTTCCTGGTTTAGGTATCAGCACTGTATTTGTTTCATAGGAGGAATTTGGGAGGACTCTTTCTTTGCCTATTATTTAAAATAATTTTGGTAATACTAGAATTATTCAGTCTTTAAATGTTTGGTAGAATTCACTTGTATCTGGTCCTGATACTTTCTTCTTATGTAGATCATTTATGGCTTCTTCAATTCCTTTTTTCTAAAATAAGTTTATTTAGATATTTTATTTCTTCCTCTGTTAATCTAGGCTGATGTATTTCTATAAATATTCTTTTATTTTGCTTACATTGCTAAATTTATTAGCATATAATTGGGCAAAAATCACTGCCAATAATTGTTTTGATTTCATCTTCATTAGTAGTATTTTCACTGTTTTTCATTTTTAATGCTAGTGATCAGTTTTCTTTTTTTAATTAAAATCATATTAACAAATGATTTATCTGTTTTTAATAAAACCAACTCCGACTTTTATTCATTAATTCAATGGATTATTTTACATTCAATTTTATTAATTTCATTTTAATTTTTAATATTTCCAATTTGGTGTTTTTTCTAGTTGTTTTTTTTTATTTGAACACCCAAATTATTGATCACATCTTTCTCTATTTTATTGACATAAGATTCAGAGATATAAACTTTCCTCAGATTACTGACTTTTGCTGTAATACACTGGCTTCGACATATTTTCTCATTATTATCATTTTGCCATCATCATCTTGCTGCTTCTTGCAGTACTTGGCCAAAACCTTGTTCTTGGACTTATGCCAGTTCTCATAAAATTATCTCCCACACTTGTCACTGATACACTCAGCAAAAATAGTTTGGAAGGTCTGCAGGCCTCATGGGGTTTTCACATAGCCCACAATGCCTACAATGACCATGGGGGGGAGCATCTTCATGATGGTGAGAGCTTAATCCCCTTTCCTCTTGCTGACCTTTGAGCCAGGCCTTTCCAGCTCTCAAATCATGTTGGTCATGCCTGACTTATGACCCAGAAAGGCTTCAGATGAATGGACTTGGTGAGGTCATTTTTCAAGAAATTCTTCACATTTCCCCAGTTCCTGCTGCTTCCCTTTTGAGGCAGAAAGCCCAAAGACCCAAGCATGGGAGCAAAGATCTTCCTATGGGATATGCTACTGCTATTGCACCTGTGGCTGCTGCCATGGTGAGTTGGGAGCTCTTTCTAATTTTTAAACTTGTGTCTTGTAAAAAACACATTTTTCAAATTCTGATAATCCATTTCCATTTTACAGGTGAGTTCATCGCATTAATATTCAAAGTTGTAATTATTATTTGTGTATTTCCCTCTATCATATATTTACTTACTGTTAATCTTTTTCTCCCTCTTCTTACCCTATCTCTCCTCAGAGGCATAATTTACTTCTGACCACTGCCTCTCTAATCTATACCTATTATAAGAATCTTTCCCTTATCCTCTCCAAGGCAAGGGCCTTCCTTCATCTACCCACACTTCTGAGAGTGCCTCCTTTTCCTTATCACCTTACCTTCTTATTTCTCTTTAAATTATGAAGAATTTTATACCCTTCTTGATATGTGTTATTCCTTCTTTAACCAAGTTCTGATGAGAATAAGGTTTTATCACTACTAGTTCTCCATGCCCTCCACTGTAACAGTTCTTCCATTCACCCTTCATTTATATAAGATGTTTGCTCTATTTTATAGCTCCTTAATCAATTTTATTTTTTAGAGTTATTCTGTCATAATCACCTAAATCCCAAATCTTCTATGTAAGCATGTTCTTTCAAAGTATCCTAGTAATAATAACATTCTTAATAGTTAAAGAATAATATTTTCCTATATAAAAAGTAAAGAGTTTTAGCTCACCCCTCTGTCCTGGAAATGAAACCAGGGACTCCACTCACCTGAAAGTGACTATAGCCAACAGGGCCCCACCCCTTTGCATCTGCATTCACTAGCATGGTCTCAGTGTACCTTATCTTAAGTGTCTGATCTAAAGTAGTTAGGTTCAGAAGCTGTATTTTATTTTCCTTAATAAAGTGGACTTCAGTGTATATGTATATGTATGTGGATATGTATACGTCTGTGTCTGTGTATATGTAAATGTATATGTATGTGTATGTGTATGTGTATGTGTGTGTATGTGTATGTGTATGTGTATGTGTACTTTTCTCCCACTAACCCACCAATCCCCATACTGTCTATGGGGTGAAAGTTCCTGAATCTGAGGCTACAGCCTATACATCTGCCACCAGGGCTTGTTTTTTGCTGATTCAGAGTTATCTGCCAGGAGGTATCTGCTTTCCAACCAGGTCTGACCACCACCATGGGAGGTTAGTTCTTTCCTAAGGTCCTCCCAAGTTGCCTTAGGCTGTATAGACAACTGCTTTGCTTCAACTTTGAATTATTTCTTCCACTCTAATGTTCACTTTAAAGCATTGTTTTAAATCGTTTTTAAAGAAATTTAAGAGAGCTAGGTAATTTCCTGCCTTATTGTGCCATCCTGCCATTGGCTTTCTCAGTTGAGTGAAGGAATGGTTAGATGGAGAGGCTTCAGGTAGGGAGAAGAACCAGAAGACTATTTCAATATTCCTTCTAGACATTAAAAGGCTACAACAGGATGTTGTCTGGATGAGAGGAGAGCAATGGACATATATACAAGAAATATTCTGCAAGTAAGAATTACAAGATGACAACTAATTGTATATGTGTAGAAAATGAAGAGTCAAGAGGAAGACTGACATTGCAAGTCTGGATAATTAGAAGAATGTCAGGAAATCTGGGAAGAAAAGAGGCCTGGTGGGAGGGGGGAGATAATATTTGGGACATTTTAATGAGAGACATGTACAGGACAACCAGTTCAAGGTTTCTACCAGTAAATTGGTGATGATAGACTATGTTCATTCTTTTATACATACTGTGGAAGTATATGAAAACCAACTTTTTTTTCAGTTTCTCTACAAAAATAAAAAATATATATATTTCTGTGGTCTAAAAACCTTTTTCAAACTTTTCCATGTGTGAAAACATATAGAAAGCCAAGGGAAAAAAAGGATAAGGAGGCTTTTTTCTTAGGGAAATGTAGCAAGGGTGGAAATCAAATCTTGAACAAAGATTACCTATTGTCTACTAATAATCATAGACTTCCCCACTTCCTGAAATGATTGAATGTGATGCACTTAAGAGTAAAGTACTCTCTTTTTTTTCAATCAAGGATAAAAATATTGATAAAAAATAATAACCTTTGAAGACCTGAAGGAAAGTTGTCAAAGTAGGGATGCAGGAGTTCTTTAATTAATTAAATGATTATTTTTCTAGAATATTAACTACAAAATATTATTTTAACATATTGTAAACTTATATTTATTCAAGATTCCTATGAATGTCATACAGATTGTCTTGGAATAGAGAGTCATGTAGAGGCGTGGGGGTGGCCCAAAACTCTGAAAACAATTTTATTTTTTCTTTAATAGTATATATCATATTGCACATATGTACTCTATATCAAATTGCTTACCATTTGAGAGAGGGAGGAGTGAGAAAATTTTGAAGTCAATTTTTTAAATGAATGTTAAAAATTGTCTTTACATGTAATTGGAAAAAATAAAATATTATTTACAATTTTTTTTAAATTTATAAAACAGAATATATCATGTATCCCTCACTAAAGATCTACATTGATGCTTTATAACTAATGACATGGATAAAAGGTTAATGAAGCACAAGGTTTGACAGGCTTGTCAAAAGCATATATCTGTCCTAACAAGCAATAAAAGTTTTGAATATGGGCCTGAAAATGCAAATATTTGTATTATCCAATATGAGGCCGAATGAAGTTCAAAGAACCCATCACCAGGTAATCGACCTCTTGGTTGGTTTCTTTCAGCCTCAGAAGCTATTATGATTTAATTAATTTGCACCAATTGGAAAAACCAGACAGATGAAATAAGCAATCTTTGATAAATTGAAATGACATGCCCTGTGATTTTTTCTTTCCTTCCTTTCCTCCTTCCTTCTTTCCTTCCTCCTCTTTCCTTCCCTTTTTTCCTTTTGTCCCTTCCTACTTCCTTTCTCCCTTCCTTCTTATCTTCCTTTCTTCTCTCCTTCCTCCCTCTCCCCTTTCTCTCTTCCTTTCCTTCTTTTCAATTTTTTCAATACCTTGAGACAAAATAGAATTAACTTCTTTTATTTTGCAAATTACTGTTTTATTTTACATAAGTAGTTAGATCCAGAAGGTTCATTTTACTTGCCTTAATAAAGCAGACCTAAGTGTATGTGTATGTGTATATGTATGTGTATGAGTGTGTGTATGTGTGTATGTGTTTGTATTTGTGTATGTATATACATACATACATAGGTGTTTATATGTGTGTACATGTGTGTTGTGTAATATAGAGATAGAGAGACAGACATATAGATAGATAGATACATACATACATACATACATATTCCTTTACTTCTGGGTACTCTCTATGCTTATTTAAAAAATATTTAAAATGCCTAACCAAACAGCAAATATGAATCTCTCAGATCTGTCTTGCTGCTTAAATAGAGACATTCAATGTGTACAACCAGAAAATTCCTCAGCTGAATTCTCTCTTATTACTATAGTTTGATTTGTCACCCAACTTTTCAATTCAGTATCCCAGCTGATCTCTCATCTCCAAAAGATATTACTTGAAGCATTAGTATTTATTTTTTTACTGCCTACATATGTTATCAGCATATAAGCCTGTTTAGAAAGAGTATTAAAATAAGACTCTCAGTATCATCAGCATTAACGAAACTAAAAGTTTAAAGAGCTCTATCCCCTGCCATTACCAAATGGTCTTGTCTTGAATACCAAGTAACTACAAAGTCAGTCCTCTGAATATAATAACTTTTCACTGACTACAAGATGAACCACATTGCTCTATAATTAGAATTTTAGCTGCATAAAATATTATCACACTTAAAATACTTCCCACTCATTGCTACATATTGCATTAGGTAATAACTTAAGAAGATGTCAGGATGATCTTGGAAAATAAAGGACAGAGAATAGAATTTTCCAATTCTGACTGAAGTTTCTGAAAAATCACCCAACTGTCCTACAGTCAGAGCTATGTGGGAAAAACCATGAAGGAGTTTGGTGGGAGATATTTTCCTATTCCAATTTTCTATTTTAAAAAATCCTCCTTCCGTTTGACTTCATAAATTTTGAGAAATTAGACAATTTACAGGTAGAGCTTTCAGAATAAAAATATCTTGGGTATTTATGAGACAGAGGGAGGAGAGAGAGAGAAAGAGAGAGACAGAGAGAGAGAGAGAAAGAGAGA
>NW_027185764.1:37910017-37969447 GCF_028583685.1 Petaurus breviceps papuanus | reverse complement strand
GAGAGAGAGAGAGAGAGAGAGAGAGAGAGAGAGAGAATATCACTTTGCATTATAGGACTATAGGCATTGTTATTTATTTATATTATAACTACTTTTCTAAGCCTGAAATTTGGAGGAAGGACAAATGATATCTTTCATTTTGCTGATGTTCACAAGAGTTTTCATTCTTATCTGAAATAGGAAGGGTGTTCAAAATAAAAGACTCTCAAAATGGGAACAGACCTCAGAGGACATCCACACCAATTATCACTTGAACACAGCTCCTCTCTGAAACCTCCTTGAAAAGTAATTGTTCAGCCTTTATTGGAAGACCACTATGGAGAGTGGACCCACTAACTCTGAAATACAACATTTCATTATAATTATAATGTTTTTCCTTACTTGTGCCTAAATGCCTCTGAAATTTGTTCATTTCTTTCATTCATATTCTCAACAGCATTGAAGCAAGAAAACCTTTGAACCTTACTGGGTTTATAAGACTGTCATAAGTCATTTCCAGATTAAGAATTAGAAGGAACCTTAGAGATCATACATTCCAAGCCCCTCAACTCATCTATGACAAAGAAAACATGATCTGAAAGGATACATTACCTGTTAAGTCATAAAAAGACTACAGAATTAAAACTTTAACCTAGGTCCTCCTTAAACCCAATTATATAGTACTATAATTTCCTGTTTTATAAGGTATAAAGTGTTCTAAATTACTTTTTCAATTAATGAAAACATATACTCTTTCAATTTTACTTTTTCCTCCATTGAAAAAGAAAGCAAAAAAGTCTTGAAAAATACACACACACAGACACAGACACACACATCACAAAATAAGTTCCTGCTTTGGGCAGGTCCAAAAGATAAATGCCTCAATTTTTACTCTGAATCCATCACCTTACATCACATTAGTACTTGAGCAGCAAATTTCATCAGAAGGCCTCTGGAATAAATGCTTGGTTATTGTATTATTAAATTTCTTAAATTTTTGAAACCTGTTTATCTTTACAATATTGATGCTACAGTAGAAATTATTCTCCCAGTCCTCTTCATTTTTGTCTGCATCAGTTCACACAAATCTCCCCAGAATTTTCTGAAACACTTCTTTTCATCATTTCTTATGGGACAATAATTTTTATTACATTCAAATATCACAATTTGATAAGAAATTCCCTAATTGACAGAATTACTTTCCATTTCTTTGCTACTACAAAAGAGCTGCCATGTATTTTTGTACACATGGTTCCTTTTCCTCTTTTTTGCATCTCTTTGGGGTTATAGAACTAGCAGTAGTATCACTACATAAAGCTGGATCACAGTATCATACCTTTGGGGACCAAGTTCCAAATTACCTTCCAGAATGGCTCTACCCCACGCATTAATGTATGTTTTTCTCTGGTAAGTTCTTTAAAAAAAAAAGAAAAACAATGTTGATGGTAGTAGTAGGAACATATAAAATAAACTGATTTCTCAATTAATTTATGATGCAGAAAAAGTTTAGGTAGGAACATTTACCTCATCCTTTACCAAAATCACACACACACACACACACACACACACACATACTCACACACACACATGCATAAGTAAATTCCTTAGAAATCTTACGTATTAAGAAAACTCCTGGCTGATATTTGTTCTTATCTTCCATTCTGCTGTTTTGAAAGTACCACTGTGTTCTTTCTTTTGGTTTTTAGTAAATTACTCAAAAGAACTAATTTAAATCATAGTGAGTAGATTTGCAATTTTGGGAAAATGGAAATATCTCTGTCTTATTTTTTTCTCTAAAATGGAGGCAATGATATTTATGCTACCTGCCTCACAGAATGTAAGACTCAAACTAGATAAAATATATAGAGGGTATTATTGTCCATAAAGTGTTATCTAACAGAAATTTTCATTATTCTGTGGCTATATTCTAATTTGAGTGTGTCATTGTTGTCTCTCATAGGTGTGAACTTTGTTCTGAAATTGGTAATACTCTTACTGATGTTATAAAGTCTGCATTGTCCTGTGGATAAGTACTTTATTTTGGCATTGCTGATGCAAACAAGGTCCTGGATAAAATGAATTTTCTTGATTTGGTATTTGATCAATTCATTCAAAGCCAATTTTATAACTTATTGGCCTAGGCAATAAATTTGGAAAATTGAAAAACAAGATTCTGGAGTCTGGTTGTATAGACAGAAAGACTGAATAGCTGTATATCTCCTTTATGGAACCATTTCAATGAAGGAACATTGCAGCCTAATACATAGAAGCAGATGCAGGCAATGATAGAGTATCCATAACCTTCAGAAACTGTAGGTGGTAGTAGAATTCCAGTGGCAAAAAAAGAAACTCTACTCCCGACAGAAGTGTTCCCAAACAAAATAGTAGGTTTAGCTGAGAAGAAATAAGCAATAGAACTATAATGTTAAAAAAAAAAACAAATCCATACTTTACTTTCACTTGCACTGAGTTATGTGGTCTGTGCAAGTCAGAGAAAGGGAGTTTAAACTTTATCCTTTAGCAACCCTAAGAGATCGCCCTCTTTCAGTGGAAGGGGTGGGGGATACTATGGGTGAAGGATTGTGGATTTTCAGTAGAAATCCCAGGTAATATTGCAAGTCTGAGGGATTATAAAGATTGCTGGAAAGTGAAACTCACAAGAGGGTTTGATTAATTCTCTAACACTGAATACTTCTTCCTTGAGGGTAGATTTAATAACCATACTACAAAACTAAATATGTAGGTCCTTGGGGGAATTGGGGCTAATTGGGAAAGGAAGAAGCATTGTTGTAACCTCTTTTTAGGCTTGGATGAAAGCCATTTAATTTTTTTTAATTTGGTGAAATAAACACAGTTACATATTTTATGCCTTTGTCAACCTTAGTGCTTGCACCCAACTGAGGCCTTTTCCTTTTGTTACTAAGACGTCCAAAATGAACTAATTTCTGATATATTCAGGGGCAAACCTGGGGGACAAATGACACATAAAGGGAATTATCAGAGTAAAGCCTCCAATACTGAACCTAGTCCATGTAAATTAGTACTTTGCTTCTGGGCTTCAGTTTATGTAATATATTTGTACTTTTTAACATGATCTCTCTGAATTGTCTTTACTTTTAGGGAATTGGTTAAGATATTTTTAAAAAGTACCACACAAATTATGTGTTTGTGATTGTCAAAATATGTACATTTCTCCCTTAAAAAAAATGTGTGATCACTCCTGTTTATCCCCCTACAAGTTGAACTACTTCTTCATGAGCTCCTTTGTCACTCATCATCTTCTTCCTCTCCTCTAAATGTGGTTGATCTCCAAAACTATACTTAGTCATCTTTTATTGTCTGCTATATGCTCTCTCCTGGTAGTCTCATTCAGTCACTTGACCTTAGTTATGACCTCTACTCTATTTATTCTTAAATATATGTATTCAGCTCTTATTTCACTCTTAAGCACCATTCTTCCAGTTCCAGCTACTTGTCATGTGTCTCTTTGCATGACAGTCCTTCAGATTAAATTTCCTCCTACAGTCTTTCAGATTAAATATTGCCCCAAATCCACTCCCCCCAAAAAATATTTGCTCTGCCTCCTCATTTTTCAGTTATGAATAATGGACTGTGATCCTTCTAGTTACTTGGATGTTAATGCATAGGGCCAACTTTGACTTCTCTGTGTTCTTTACACTCCACATTCAGTTGCCAAGGACAGTCAATTCTATATCTATAGCAACTACTGTTTCTCTCTCTCCATTTCCACTGATATTGTGACAATTCAATTTAAGTTCCTGATTGTCTATGATCTTTTAGTAGGTTCCTAACTAGTTTTCTCTCTCTTTGGAGTCCATCTTTAATTATCTATCAAAATAATATACCTCAACAGAGAGAAACACATACAAACAGGACAGCTTTGAAAGTCACATGTTGAATTTTGTGTTTAAAAAGAGGAATAAGCTATAAATAATAAAACACTTCTTTAATTGAGTCTTTTCCTATTCTCCTTTATACAGGACAGTTAGGTGACATAATAGTTATAAATGGCTTAACTTAGAATCAAACAGGCCTGGGTTATAATTCTGCCTCAGACACTTCCTAGCTATGTGACCCAGGAAAGTCACTTAAACTCTCAACCCAGTTTCTGCATCTATCAAATAGAGATAATAGCAGCTAGTGTGAAGATCAAATGAGATCTGTTGAACACTCTACAAACCTTGAAGTACTGTGCAAATGCAATCTTATTATTTTGAAAATGCTCAGTTTATTTTGGTGATTGTTAAGCTCATAATAACAACAAATTTTAAAACAAATAAACCAAAGAAATTCTTCCTCATTCAAAAAGTAGGACTTCCCCTTTTCAAAAACCTTAAGCATTCCCTTATGATTTCCAGATCAAAGTATAAATCCTTTCAGCCTGACATCAAATGTCTTTGCAGAGTCTGACTCTCTCTTCACTTTCCAAAGTCATGGCACATCCCTTCTCTCCATCATTGTATGCTCCTGCCAAACTACCCAGTTCTGCTAATACCTGCCACTTTGTGATTATAAACAAATTTGTGTACTCTCCTGTCTGGAAAAAAAACCCTGTCTACATCCCTACTCATTGAAAATTTTCTACTCCATCATGGTACAATTCAAGTCTCACGTTCTATATGGTGCCTTTTCCTTCCCCCAGATGAATGACATCAGCATCATTTTTTGGTATTGTTTAATCTGATATAGTCTGCCCATATCCCATTCTATCTTATATAATTTTTACTTGTACCTTAGTTACTTTCATTACTAATGTGCACTGCAATCTCTTCAAAATTGTTTTGTTTTATCTGTATTTCTCTAGTACATATTATAATGATTCACTAAATGAGTAATAATAGAAGTTACACAGTAATGGATCCTGAAGTTAGATAGAGAGGAACTGAGTTCAAATTTTAGCTCTATTATTTATTGCCTCTGTGACATCTGGACCTCAGTTTCTGGAAAAAAATGAGTGGGTATGTTAGATGACTTCTCAGTTTCAATCCAGCTCTTATCCTAAGATCCTGTGATTTAGTCAGATAATAAAAGTTTGATGAACTGAAGAAACTTGAAATTTTAAACATGTAAACTCTCTAGTTCATAAATGATCCAGTGGAAACTTCAATTAGACAATAGTAATGATATTTCTAGGTGCTGTGATATTTCTAGGCACCTACAATGTGAATTCAATTTTCACACCATTATCATAACTCATTTTTGTTGATTTTGTCACATAACATTAGTCTTTGTAGAAACTTCTTATAGTAAGTGGTAAAAAAAAATAACAACAGACCCTCTAGGATTATAATCACATGTGCTAAGAAGGATTACTTACTGCTCTTATTTTCCTCTTCAAATCATATCTTTCATGCATAGGTATTTTGTCAGCAGGGCAATGGGGAAAAGGAAGAATTTTATAGTAATGATGCTCACAGTGTGATACAGGCTCATTGACTTGGTTAGAATTGCTGTCATCAGAGGAAAAATATTCTGCTCAATGATCTGTGATAACTACATTTAAAAAAATCTCCCTCTGGGCATTATGTTTCTTATTTCAGTGTGTGTTTATTTGTGTTGGGGGTGGGGAGGGTCACTAGAACATGTGTGTTTTCCCAAAACAAGAGAAAGAGAGAAGGCAATTGTAATGGAATGACAAGCAAAAGATGAGAATGAAGATACTGCCTGTCAGGATGTTATTGTAGCTTTTGATTTATCTTTTATCACTAGAATTTTCAGGTTATAGTAAATACAGATGTGAATTGGAATCACTAAAGAAAATAAGTGTGTCTTGTTTCAATGTCCTAAAGTGTTTCAATACCTAGAATCTCCCCCTATATCATACTGAGCAATTGTATTTTTGTTCTAAACTTGAGATATTTCTAAAAAAGAAAAAAAATGGAGATATATAGATGTAGCATTTCAGCTATGCCACAAGCAGTATACCCAATACCAACCTTTTTATCTTATTTTGCTGAAAGTAGTGGAAATGAAACATTTTGAATTAAAAGTAAAAAAATTTGTCAAATGAATTTTGTTCAAGTTGTCATCCAGGTAAGCCTCAATTCAATTTAACTCAGTAAACATATATTATACCTATGTACTCAACATACCATTCTGGCAGACAAAACAATGAAGCCTTTTCCATTAAAGTACCTATATTCATCTGGATGAAATACAATATAAGCCTTTCAAGGAAAAAAAAAGAAGATAATTTTTGGGAGGGAAAGAATATTCACAACCCAAAAAGGAAGTGTGTGGCATTTGGCAACCGAGCTGAGCCTTTCTGGGAAGCTAAGATTTTGAGACATGGAGGAGTGAATTACAGGGATGGACCACCCACTAGAGGACAAAGAGATGGGGAATAGAATGATGAATTTTAGGATCACAGCATCAAAGGATCATAAACTTGGAGTTGAAGGGGCCTCAGAGACTATGTAGTTTAACCCTCTCATTTTAAATATGATGAAAGTGAAGTCAAGAGAAGTTAAGTACTTTTCAAAGGTAACATTAAGCAGAAGTATCAGAGAATGGCTCTTATGCCAGTTTAGCAAGATTTTAGAGTGTATGAAGACAAGTAATGACAAATAAACCTAGAAATCTATACTGGAACCTCAATGTGGGGAATTATTAATGATTCACTAGGGAGTCTACATTTTATACTAGATGTAATGTGGAATCACTAAAGATTATTTTAACATAGAAGTGATTTTGTCAAGAAGTCACTTGAAAATTCATTCATGAAGCTTGAGCAGTTGTAAAGGATGAAGAAGAAATTGCAAGGATTAGAAGTGATGATACCAATAAGAAATCAACTATAATAGTCCAGCTGATAAGTGCTCAGTCCCTATAGAACTATTGGACTCTGAGTAGATAGGAGACAAAGGCATATAGCATTCAAAATTGGATCTGGGGGCAAGAGAAAGAAGGTAAAGGATTACTCCAAAGTAATGAACTAGCTGTAGAGATCTAACACATTCCATATATGGTAAAAAATTAATCTAGCTTACTATTGGTGGAATTGTGAACTGATCCAACAATTCTGGAGGGGAATTTGGAACAATGCCCAAAAGGCAACTAAACTGCAAAGCCTTTGATCCAGCAATACCACTACTAGGATTATATCCTAAAGAGATCGTTAAAAAGTGAAAAGGACACACATTTACAAAACTATTCATAGCATCCCTTTCTATGGTGCCAAAATATTGGAAACTGAGAGGGTGTCCATCAGTTGGAGAGTGGCTAAACAAGTTGTGGCATATGAACATAATGAAATATGATTGTGAATAAGAAATGATGAGCATGAAGATTTCAGAAAACCTGGAAAGTTATATGAACTGATACAAAATGAAATGAGCAGAACAAGGAAAACTTTGTATACAGTAATGGCAACATTGTGTGATAATCAACTATGAATGATTTAGCTCTTCTCAGCAGCACAATAAACCAAGACAACTTACAAAGGACTCATGATGGAAAATGTTTTCTACATCTGGGGAAAGAACTGATGAACTCTGAATGCAGATGAAGCATTTTTTTTCACTTTATTTTTTCCTGCTTGTTTTTTTTTTCCTTTCTATCTATCTCTTCTACAACTGTGATAAATGTAGTAATATGTTTTACATAAATGCAAGCCTATAAACTCTATCAAATTGCTGGCCATTTTAGAAAGAAGGGAGGGTAGGGACTGAGGGAAGGAGAAAAATTTGGAATTCAAACTTTTTTTGGAGGAGGGAAAGCAGGGCAATTGGGGTTAAGTGACTTGACCAAAGTCACATGGTTAGTAAGTGTTAAATGACTGAGATCATATTTGAACTCAGGTCCTCCTAAGTCCAGGGGCAGTGTTCTATCCACCATGTCACCTAGACCCCCAAACTCAAACTTTTATAAAAATTATTTCTACATATATTTGGGAAAAAATAAAATACTATTGAAAAAAAAAAGAAAAAGTCTAGTGGTCTATATCCCACAAAGAAATACCAAAGTCTAGAAAGAGTTTCCCACACAGAAGGTTTTGATACCTGGAAGTTTATGATTTGTATAATAAGGACAGGAACTTTAATTATTATGAGTTTGCTCTCATATAAGAAGATGGTATCACTGCTCTATTGTCTTTTCTTTTCTTTGTATGTAATGAATACTGGCATATTTACCCTAAATATTTTTTATTATCTTACCTAGTCTTTGCTGTGATTGCTCCATCATGGCTGGGAAAGTAAGTAACAGAGTGACAAAATTGGCCCATAAAGCAAGCATATGGTTTCTTTAATCTTGCATCCTAATCAATCCAGCTTAGAGGCTGGAGAGACAATTTTAGGTCATTTAAGATAGGCGTTATAGACAAAAAGCATGTGGTCATGAATGTCCTGAAAGAGATTTATCCCTGTTCATCCCTACTAAGTTGTCATGGGTAACTTGTTTTGTGCCTTGCTGAACAAAGAGAGCAATGCAAAGGCATTTCATTAAAATGGAGAAAGCACTGTCTCTGGAGTTAGATAACCAAATTCAAACTCTGCCTCTCATATTTCCTACTTATTTGGTGTTGATCTAATGACTTTATCTCCCTGAGTCTTAGTAATGGTAAGTAAAATATGATAAGGTCTATCTAGTTGACCTCTGAGGTCTCTTCCAACTCTATAGCTTTGATCAAGATGAGGGGAAAGTCCCAAAGCAATATTTGAGGGAATTAAAGTTATTGTTATAAAGAACTTAATTGTCTCAAATGGAAGCAAAAGGGGCTGCAAAAAATCTACCCAATAAAAAAATTAAGAAATTGACTTAGTTGGTCAGGATCTGGAGATGGGTGCTTCTTTGTTATTTACTGTTAAATAAGCCATTCCATCTCCAAAACCCAGGCATTTTCTCTAGCTGTTCCCCATGCTTGGGATATTCTCTCTCCTCATTTCTGCTTCCTGGCCTTTGTGACTCTCTTCAAACTGAGAAGTCTTTCCTGATACCCCTTAATTCTAATGCCTGTCCTCTGTTGACTGTCTCCAATTTATTCTATATGTTTCTTGTTTGGACATAGCTATTTTCATGTTGCCTCCTCTGTTAGACTGTAAGATCCTTGTGAGCAAGGACTGTCTTTTGTCTTTTTTTGTATCCCCACAGTATAGCACAATGCCTGGCATATAGTAGGCACCAAATAAAATTGTTATTGACTTATTTCACCAAAGCAATACCCACAGTAGCTTCTATGAATATGCAGGCATATTCCCAAGTTTGAATTGCAAGATATGAGACTCTCTTCCTTGAAGATGAAACCAAAACTTTGATTCAAACACCAGTAGGCTTTATCCACAATAGTAACAAAGAATTCTATACACATTGCCAATGCAGGGAACACTGACACCCCAAATGTTCTTTTTAAGACTAAGTTATACACATCACCAATGCAGGAAATACCAACATCCCAAACCTTTGCTCCATTAGGGCTCCCCACAAAACAGTTTTCTTAGGTAAAATGCCCCTCTCTCACCCACACTAGCTGTTCTACCTCCCTCCACCTTCTCTCTCTCTCAACTCCACCTCACTTTCTTGTTGCTCCACCCATTCCTGCTCCACTCATTTGGAAATCTTCTCCCATCACAGGGTGCATGTGATTCAGGCTCATGTGACTTAGGATTAATGCAGATCACATAGATCTATTAATCCAAAAGAAAAATTTTCCTATGCCATTAACAATACATTAGCAATACATGACTGAAGATTAACTCAATGAACTGTTCCCTGGATATTGCAACTGAGTTTTCTTTGAATTTATGACCTTACTGGGAGAAATACATGTATGTGTATATATATATATATATAGCTGCTTCAGAGGTTCATCTATCTTCCTACTCCTCCAACATTCAGCTTGGATGTACAACAGTAGTAACCACAGCAATTTCACATGAAGAGGACAACATATGGCTTTTCCTTGTCTTAGAATATGGCAGTTACCAGGACACCTCTGTGCTTAACACCCAAATTATTAAAATTACAGTTTTAGACCTGATAGGGATATTAGAAGGGATTCAATTCCTACACTTTATTTTAAAGATGAAACTGAGTCATAGAAAGGTTAAGTGACTTGCCCAATATAATTAGTATCTAGATGGATTTTTGAGCACGGGTATTCATGAATCCCTGTTCTGTCTTTAATCTACTTCTACAAGATAAAGTGAGGGAAAAGGAAAAGAGAGGAAGGAAATAAAACTCAGAGGAAAAGAAAAGAGACAACTCAGAGAGAGCAGGCTCTCATGTCTTACTATTCAGTAGTGGGAACAAAATCAACATTCCATTCAAATTTTATCCAATGAAGACACTTATTTGCACAGAAGAGGACCATTGCAGTGTTCAGTTAAAATAATTCCCTTATCACAATATCTCTTGGCTCCTTTTTCACCAGAAAAGTAGAGTCCTAGAGATACTTAATACAGTAATGGCTATTATGAGATAAAAGAACAGAAATGGGTTTTTACCAGTTAAACTGAAAGACTAAGAGAAAATAGCACAGAAACCAGTTAATTTTTAAAATTCCAGAAACAACCAAACAGAAGATAGTTCAAAGAGCAAATCTGGTCTAATTTGTCCTCTGTTAACTTTTAGTGTATCCCAGCTGAGAGGAAAAACTTTACTCCCCATGGCTAAAAAGGATGAGAAGAGCTATGTGTAACTTTAGAGTCATTGACTTAGAGCACTAGCTGTAGTCCTCTCTCTAGAAGGAAGCTCATTGTTGACCATCTCTAACAAATGGAAGACAGCATATAGGGCAGCTTTGAGACAAAGGGAGTGCTGGTAAATGTTTAACAGCCAGACCTCTAGGAGGGGAAATGAATGAATGAAATACTTTTAAGTTTAATCTGCATTGGTAGTTTCTCTATCTCTTTCTTAGATCTAAATAATCAAACAAATCAAATTCTGATTTGTAGTATTTTCTAATTTCCAAGGATAAATACATTAAAAATTTGACAATAGGCCCAAGAACTGTTTCCAGCAAATCCTTGACTGAGGATAGAGATTAATGCATTGACTATAGCTATGGCGCAGACGGACTATGTTTCTTCTGTTGCAGGTGAGAAGATTATTACCAAAGAATCCCCCAGAGTATGGTGCATGAGACTGAAAGAGCAGGTAAAAAAGCTGCTGTTACATTTTATGTCTGGGCTTATTAACCCAAAGCCTGTCTAATGGAAGTGGTATAGAATATTTGGTTATCTTAATTTACCTTAGGGGTAGCTGGGTAGTGCAGTGAATAGAGCACCAGCCCTGGAGGCAGGAGGACCTGAGTTCAAATCTGATCTTAAACACTTAACACTTACTAGTTGTGTGACCTTGGGCAAGTCACTTAAACCCAATTGCCCTACCTTCCCCCCTCCAAAAAAAAATAACTTTGGCTAACTGAAGATCAGTTGGTACTTAGATTGTCAGGAAGTAATGTAACTATTCAGTGTGAAGAAGTTGAGACTCAGCCACTAGTGAGGAAAAGTGGAGAGCATTCCCTAATGGAGAGGAGGTAGAAAGGAAAGAGTACAGATATCGGTAGATATGAGCAGTTTTGCAATATCAGAGTCACAAACTCTCTCTATACACATGTATACCCTGACCACACACATGCCCCACAAGCAAATTATTCAAGTCTACTTTGCCTACCAATTGTGTATATATGTTTGGAGAAAATTGAACTCAAGATTTCTAGAAGGGGAAAATAGTGGTTTGTTCTTTATTCACACTGCATTTCTTTTTTTGCTTATTTTTTGGAGGGACATTTGGAGTTAAGTGACTTGCCCAAGGTCACATGGCTAGTTTGTGTGTGTGTGTGTGTGTGTATGTGTGTGTGTGTGTGTGTGTGTGTGTGCATTAAGTGTCTAAGACTGGATTTGAACTCAGGTCCTCCTGACTCCAGGGCTGGTGCTCTATTCACTGTGCTACACAGCAGCCCTTACTTTGTGATTTTGATGATAACTCTGGACAAAAATGTGTCTTCTGGCTGAGTGGTAACATTCAAACATTCAAAGTAGTGACATTCATTAATGTGAACTTGTGGACATAATATATAGAGGATTATAATAACATTGTACCTAGAATATAGGGTAATTGATTTGGAACCCGTGGGTAAGGAAAAACATATATATATATGCACATATACATTCACACATATGCATACATGTATGTATATATTGCATGTTTACATAGATATATTGCATATTTATATACATATATGTGTTATTCCTATTCATATTGCTGAAAGCTTTTCAGAAGAATTCTTGATTTTGATCCAGTATATAATTTTGAAACCAAAGTTATTCTGAAATTACTTCTAGATCTAAATGTATGTGCAATCCCCAAAGCAAAGTAAAACACAGCACTTATCAAGTATTCTTAATATATCCTAGATGGAAATTGCATGTATTCTAGTGTTGTCTTGTCCTTATATTAGAAATATAATTTGTATTTATAGAAATTAAATGTGCAAGCTACCAGTTAATTTTTAAAAATTGAATGCCTTTCTCCATATTGAATAACTTGGAAGTACTACATATGAAAGAGAAAGAAAAGTTATTTTATACATGCACACACACACAACACTACTTCTTTCTTCAATCACTTTTCCTTCTGATTTTGTTTCTTCTAAATAAATCTGCTTCCTAAATAGAGATAAGCTAAAGATCTTGAAAAAAATGTCTCTGGATCTGAAAGTTACCAAGAATACTTCTAAATATTTATGAATAAAGAATCTTCGTGTAATTACATAGGAACAATAGGAAGAGAGTTGATAAGATCAAAGATTTAGTGATAGGAGGTTCTATATTAATCAAATGACTATTTTGCAAATATATGTGAGCATGCATGTAACATATTAAAATGTTCATATTTTCACTATTTCTGCATTATATAGATTGCGACGATATCATATTTTATCTTCAAAATTCACATCTTAAGTAAGAATGATGGATTACCTGGGGTCTAAATCAATTTGTAAAACCAGTTTGTAGAATTGTAACTGCAATTTGTATTGTAAAATTGTAATAGCAATTTATCTGTAAAATCCCTTTCCCAGCCTCAAACTCTGCCCCTTCTCCCTATCCCCACTCAGCCTAGGCAACAACTTGTGACTCCTTTGTTCTTATTTAATCTCATCATGTCTCCTCCAGTCTGGCCCAAATACTCCTTTGTCCTTGCCTCAAGTCCTTGCCTCATTTCTCCTCCAGTCTGGCCCAAATCTCATCTAAACTATCTATGCACTAAAGTCACAAGTTCCTCTCAGTCACCTCTAACCTTTCTCTATGCATGGAGGTCCCTTCCCTCCATCTGGTCAGCCTTGACAATGGCAGCCCTACCCTTTAAAAGTAAAAGCCTGTTCCCCTCTCACTTGCAGGTCCCCTAAGGACTCATACCCACTTCTACGAAGTGTAAAAATAAATATCTACAACTCTCACTCCAACTAAGCCTGAGACCTTGAATTCTTTCCAGATTCTATTGCAGTTTTTCTGGTATTAGATATGATCAGAGTTCCTGCTGAACCTATTGGGAGCTATCCCTCATCAAGAAGACTGCTTGTTGGCATACTGTTTAGAAAATAAATATTGAATACAAATTATTTCATAAAGTTTTTATTTCTTCCAATGTGATATGATCATATTTAGAGTAATAATATTAAGTTTAATTACTTTTCCAAATTGCCAGTTTTTGAGTAATTATATCTGAGTGCTATTCTTAAGAAAGTATGATTATATTATGGTATCTTCAGATTCTCTGTTCTTATCAATACCCAAAATACTTCATTCTAGAAAGTAAGGCATTTTAGAAAGCATATTAACTCTTCTACACCACACCAATACTGGTTTACAGCTAAAAACCTTAACTACATGTTTAACTAGTAAAGACAATGAAAATTAACATTAGCAAAACATTTTTCAAGTGAAGCTATTCCCCATCTCCCATAATGTTACCATTTTCCCACATCATCCAATTATCTGAGACATATAATTTAATATCAGAGAATTATTTTGTATAACATTGGGATATTCCTGGCAGCAGACTTTGTGGTTTCTAAGAACCAGTCTGGCTATGTCTGCAACACCTTATCCTAATAGCTTAGATATTTAGAGATGGATTCTTGGGTCAGGGCAAGCCATGAAAAATAGTATAGGGGCAAAAACTATTAAAAATTATATAGATTTTAGACTTTTTTAAAAATAGTGAATTTTAATAATTACTACCTGGAACTGAGTGAGAAAATACACACACACACACACACACACACACACACACACACACACACACTGGATTACCTGAGTTGATTCAGATTGAATCAGCTGTATTAGAACATCTTATCTGATTTAATGTATAGAATTATTTTATAGGGACATAGGAAATGGAGTAGGAAAGGATATTATATATCAAATAATTCAACCTCCTCATTTTATAGAAAAGATAATAGACCCAAAGTAGAGAAGTGTAATGCCAAGCAAAAGCAATTTCCCAAGGTTCAAAATACCAGCATTGCTGCTCTCCATTTTATTCAGTGACAAATTAAGAACAGAGAAAATAAAAATATAGCATAATTCAAAATACAGCATTCACAAAGTGTAATTGAATAATTCCCAAATACTACTCCACCCCTAGAAATTATATTCATTTAGTAAATCACAAAGCACAAAAAAGTCAAAAGTTTCCCACCCTTGGATCACACTTGAAGAGGTCATCTACCCCAGAGTTACAACAAGCTTAAGCAAAGGATTTAAACCCAAAGAGAGGTATTTTCTTCATCTTGACCTAAGGTGATTTCTCAGCAATCTTTGTTGCTGGGGACACAAAGCTTAGCAAGGCTACAAGATACATTGCCTGTGTCCTCATTAATTAATTCTTTGTCTGCAGAACAATCCTAGGACCCCTGAACACATTAGCAAAGCCCTCTCCCAGGATTTCTGTAAATATACAACAAGAAAATCTTTCTTCAGGGCTTTTGAAACAACAGCAAGGTTTCAGGACCTATGCAACAATAGCATTGGCCTTCCCCAGTGGGCACAATTCATTCTTTGTCTGCAGAACAGTATCAGGAGCTCTGAACCAACAACAAGGTTCCAGGACCTCTGTAACAACAGCATAGGCCTTCACCAGTGGACAAATCTGGCAAAACAACATCAAAACAGACAGACAAACTACCAGCATAACAGCCATGTCTCCTCAGTCCTTAGCAGCTCTGGATGGCAGCTCTCAAAAGTCCTGGGCAATTCAAACTGTCCCTCAGCAATCCTCTCCGTCTCTCTCTGCCTCCATGGTGCTGCTTCCAAAAAAAACCCAAAACAAAACATCCTTCTGCCTCTCTCTCTGCTTGTGTCTCTCTAAATTCATGTCACCAGCTCCTCCCAGCTCAGCCCTCTCTTTTCAAGTCAACAAGTCCATCCCACAATTGGGATTCACAAGCTCTGGGTTTTAACACAATCAATCCAAAAACCAAGCCAATACAGGGGATCTTTAAATTTCATTACTATTACAGTAAGTTATACTGGATCACACTAGAATATGTAAAATTGAACCCAGGAAATCTGACTACAAAACCAGTGAATTCATTAAATAATCATCTCTCTTTTTCAGAAATTTACCCCAGAAATGTATAGGTGAATACAATACAACACCTCCAACATTTTTAATTTAACTGTCTATAATTGTGATTGATTAGCATTTTTAATACCTAGGAATGACCTAATCAAGAGAGATAGAACCTAGTATTTCATAAAAATTGATTTGAATTATGTGGTATATTTGTTATTTGTAAATTAATTCAGCAAATATGTGCCAAACTATAGGGATTTAAAGTTTAAAACAAAATAATTCGAGTCCTCAGAGAGCTTATGTTTTACCTATTTTAAAACATCTTTATTTCTCTTTTCATGTGTAAAACACATTTTGGCTCATGCTCCTTTTCCTCTCTTAACATTCTAAATGAAATTCACCCCAGTATTAAAAGCAATACCTTTTTTCTCCTACAAATGCTCCATTGTAATTCATTTTTATCACCAATTATGGTGTCTTTTTCCTAGCATCATAAATAGTGATGAAAGCAGGGGAAGGAGCAGCTGTTGATCTCTTGTTGAGACTAAGGCTGCTCTTGCCTGGTTTCACTAATATCTAACCATGTGGAACTCTTGATGTTTGGTAATTAGCAAGAGGATGTCTGTAAAAAAGAGGTGATAATTTAGGTGGGAGTAGGCAGAACTGTTCGCCCACATTACTTACTTCTCTATGCAAATGTGAGGAAAAATATTCAGTAAATATAGATTAAATTATACATTATCTCCAGAAAGAAATGTGACAAAGTTGATTTTTGAAATGTTAGGATAAATGTGGTGATTTGATTTGTTATTTTTAAAAGGTCAAAAATACCCAACACTTTACTCTTATTTTAGAGCAGCTGGCAAATTAATGGTGAATGCTTGTTAATTAAGATTTTGCACAATCAGAGAGTATTATGTGAGAGTTGGAGAACACTGAATGGAAAAAAATAACTTGAAAGAATTCTAAACCCCTTCTCTTGAAAATTCATTTGATTTTTCTTTTTCTGAAAGTGGATCAAAATATTCATAACATTTAATTAGCAGACTTGTTCATTTGTGTTCCCTAGGATTCTGACCCCAGGAGCAACTCTTCACATAAGCATTATTTCTCTTTATTTCCTCCTATATTTACCAGTCTAATTTATAGAATATTAGAAGAAAAGGTCTCTTTTAAGGAATCTAGACAACATTCTGTAACCAAAAAAAAAAAAAAACCTGGAGGCAAAGGGAGGAGGAGTGTCCTGAATTTGTAAACTAATAAATGGAATAACTGGAATTCAAATAGAGACCATTTGACAGAACTCTTTCCCTTTCACTTCTCTGCTTTTCCTTACTTATGAAGAAAAATTTACTCTGTCCTAATCAATTCAGTCAGTAAATTAAGCCATAAGTATTTATAGAGCAACTTATATGTGTTACCTAGCTCCCACTTAGTCATTTACTTAACATGATTCCACATTGCTGTCTGGAATGGCAGAATCATCATAACTTCATCACCTATACATTTCTGTGCCTGATTTTCCATAACCTCTCCAAAAGTGACAATTTTTATCTTTTGTCTTCATTCTCAATTTACTGTCTTGAAGTAAAATCTTTGAATTTTGTGGATTTGCTTTTCTATTATTAATATTCACATTTCTTTATTTAATACAATTAATTAAATAATATCAATCTCACATATCTGATCCAGTATTATAGGAATTTGGAGGGTCAACCTCCTCTTTTTTTTCTAAAATAGATCTTCACTTTCTTGATAATGCATTTTAACAATGAAAGAATGGACCAAAGAAGAGATAATATAATTCTGAAAACACCTGGCACCTGTGAAAAGATGAGGTAACAAGAGTTTCATCACACCTTGCCCATTTTTCATACTCATAACCTAAAATAGTATTGCCCTTAATTATTCATATATATCATAGGTGATAGATTCAAACTTAATATTTATATTGGATGGTATAGTGAAGATATGCTAAACTTGTAGTCAGAAGGCCTGATCCAAGGTAGCCAGGCTGTCACCTCTATGAGCCTTTACCTTTGAATTGATACCTCCCAGATCTAAAATTTTATGATTAACAAGAAAGATCCTAAAGTTCTGTATTATTACCTCATAATGGCAAAAAGAATGCCTTGGTTCTCAAACGCCATACTTTAAGAGAATAAGATCAAACATATTCTACTACTCTAGGAAAGGCTTTGAGTATTATCCCAGGAGCAGGCAAAGAATTAACCAAATTAATTATCAAGTAGACTGCCCTCTTCATAATGACTTTTTAACATTGAAGTTTTTCAAATAATGAATTTTTTAAATGGGACTCAATCAAATTCCTACTGTCTCTATAAAAATTTGGTAATATGTAGTACACTGCTTCCTTTCCTAGGAAGCAGTGTACTACATATTACCAAATTTTTACATCATCAATAAGTTTAATTTGAATATTTGTAATCTCTATATAGAAACCTTGTCCAACAATAACAACAACAACAAAGAATGTATTTCTGGGGGAGCTGAATCAAAGCGATATTAACATTCTTCCTGTAAGGAAGATAAAAGAAGAAAATAGCAGCTAATCAAAGGATTCTCCTTGAAGAAGAAAAAAAATGAGTAGATGGAGTGGGCTTTACTATATAGAGAGAGGTAATAAGAAATATTTTATTAAATATTTGCCCATGATGTATTATTGTGATACTAAAACATTTGCAAAAAGATCGCATAATTGTAGTTTCTTCACCAAAAACAAATGCTGAGGATGAAATAATAGAATAATTATAGGAAGTACTTGTTCTGACTCTCAAATTAATACAACTGATATTTAGTGACACCAATGCAAAGTGAAGAAAAGAGAATGAGGAATATATGGGAAAGCATGAATGAGAAAGAAATTAAGAGGCCAATGAACTCTCAATCAGATAATATCATCATGTCTCTGTGTCAAGAATACTTCCTTTGACACAACAACAAAAAAGAAAAAAGTATGTACTGGACATGGCAAACACCAAATAATACCACAAAGAAAGGAATCAATTATAGCTTAATGGATGGAAAGTTTGGTGAATGATGTGATGTAGTGATTATTTCTATTAAATGGTTAGGTGAAGGTTGGCCATTGACTCATCAGAGATAAGAGCAGAAAAAAGAAACCATGTTTATAAGGTGGAAATATCAAACAATTGAAATGAGGTCACCCCAGAATTATTAAAAGAAGTCATTGAAAATTAAGAATTGAGAAATGGACAACTGTGATGACATCAACACTGACTTAATTTCATCCAGGAGTTCAAACAATGTAAATTAATTTCCATAAGAAATATAAAAGATCCCAGTAGGCTCCTTAGTCAGGAAATAAAGAGAGGCAGTTGCCATAGACAATACTAGGTTAGAGTATAAAATGGTTTGTAAAATCTTAGGAAGGATGATTGATGATTATGAATTATTTTGCTTCATGAAGCAGTAAAGGGTAAAACCAGCTTAAAGAAAGCTTGGCAAGATATTGAACTAAGCAGTCATCCAAAGAGCACTCAGGGATGCAAATGGAAGGTAGAATATCAGCAAAAATAAAATGTTTGCAAGAAGCATTTAACAAATACTTTCTGTTGTTGTAGACTGACATTTCTCTGTCACTCTTAAACATTTGAGAGTTCCCTAGGGCTTCTCCAGAAGTTAAGTGATTTGCCTAGGGCCACACAGCCAGTATGTGTTAAAGAGAGGAGTTAAATTAAGATTTTTTTTTTTTCTGGCTCTGAAGGAAGTTTTCTAGTATCCTGTCTCTTTGATGATGATGGTGAGGTTTAAAAATTAATAGTGATAATGAAGTATATGTGGCACACTATTGTGAAAAAATGTTGTTTTTCTGAAGTGATCTTCAAGAGAAATGGACACTCACTGTACTGTAGCTTAGAAATTTCTACAATTATAAAAGAAAGCATAAAAAACATTACAATGAAATTAAAGAAAAAAATAGAAGCAAGGTTTTAGAAAGGGTTTAAAAAACACTAGAACATGGATACTGCCCAAGGTATAGTTTTAAAGCCAAATTAATTGCAATGTTGTCATTAATGAGCCCTGTAGAAAATCTGTCTGTATTCTTTTCATGCAGCTCTCTTCTCATTAGTTGTTCTAGGAAAGTTGATTATGATTTAATGTTGCCTAAGAAAATTGGTAGTAAGAAGCTTTGGGAAATATCCTTAAAGTGCTGCATGAGGAATTAGTCATTAACCTCTACAGAAGTAATATTGCTTCATTATATTCACAATCATCTCCATAATTCCCATGGCAGATTCTCTTCCCACTCTCTCTTCTGTACTGAATATATGCCTTTTTAGTCAAAGAAACAACTTACTTTTTAATAAGAAAACAAATTAATTCTTTAAAAGTGACATCTGAGGGGTGGCCAGGTAACACAGCAAGTAAGAGCACCAGCCCCAGTGTCGGGATGACTTGGGGATCGTATCCAGGAAGAGATACTTATCACCACACCCAGAAATAACTGGCTGTGTAACCTTGAGCACAAGTTACTTAAACCCAATTGTTTTAAAAAATAAAATAAAATAAAAGTGGCATCTGAAACTCAAATCTTCCCTAACAAATTTGCAGGGTCAGTCCAATGTTACCTGCTTCAGAAAATGTTTTTGGTCCATGAATTACACTTTTCTACTTGAATCACGCCTTTGTAGGAGTTGAAACAATATTTTCTAAGGACCTGTGACTTCATAAAGACTCATTCTACCAATACAGATAGAAATGTCTAAAATTTCTAATTTTGTAAAGTTATCTGGGACACAGGAGGCCAAATGGTTTAATGATAGCCTCACAGATACCATGTCAAGATTTGAACCTGGGACTTTCTCACTCTTGAGTTTCACACTTTGTTATGCTACCTTTTCTGTAATATGCTTTGTAGAAACAGGCCTATTTGTTTTCCAAATTCAAATCTAACAAAGTTACATGTGATGCTTGCAAGAATTGCTTGATGGCATATTATACACCAAGGAAGCTAGGTGGCACAGTGAATAGTGTGCTAGGCCTGGAGTCAAGAAGACCTGAGTTTAAATCAAGCTTCAGACTAGCTGTGTGACCCAGGGCAATTCACTTAACCCCATTTTCCTCAACTTCCTTATTTACAAAATAAGCTGGAGAAGGAAATTGTCAATTAACTCTGTTTAGTAATATATGATAGACATTCTAAGAATCAAAAACAACTCAGTTAACAATTATTTTCAGGCTCTCTTCACGAAGTTGGAAAATAGGACATTATTAATTTTTCATTAGTTATCCCTTATCTTTCTCATTCCTTGTAATGTTTCAAAATAATTTCTAGGAACACAAGAATCACAGAGAATCATCACAGAATAAATAAAGAATTCGGTGGACCTCAGAGGCTAACTCACTTCAAAAGTTTCATTTTATAGATAAAAAAAATGAAAGATCAAAACCTTGAGTAAAGTAAGTGACTTACACAAAATCAGATCAGTAGTCAGAATCAGAGGTAAAATTTTGTTTTCTCTTTTTTTAAGCAATTGGGGTTAAGTAACTTGCTCAAGGTTACACAGCCAATTATTTCTGGGTGTGATGCTAAGTATCAGAGCCTGGATTCTATCCCAGGTCATCCTGACTCTGGGGCCAGTGCTCTTACTTGCTGTGCTACCTGGCTGCACCTAGAGGTAGAATTTCAATTCAGCTATTCTGACATCATAACTGGTACCTTTTTTCTTTTTAAATTATTTTTTTTAATTTGTAAGCATTTGTTTCCTTTTCTTTCTACCCTCCCACTGATAAAGAAAAAGAAACCCTTGTGATAAATATGTACAGTTGTAATGGTAATATAATTTGTATTTGAATATCCCTTTATGTTGGCAAAGGTAGCAGGTACTTAGCATTTAGTAACTGATCAAGCCTCTGTTGGGGAAACAGAAGGTATGAACTCCTGTCTCCTGTTACTGATGTAACAGGAAGGGGTTGGCTGAAACAGGAAGCTAATGCTCTGTGTATATAAGGAAAAGCACCAGAGAGGCACAGTCAGAATTTCCTGGGACCAGGATCTGGTGGCAGATCAACTATAGAAGAGAGAATAGAGAACTGGGCCAGAATTTCCTGAGAACTTGTGGTGGTGGAACTTCTTCTTCTTCTTCTTTTTTTTAAAGCAATCGGGGTTAAGTAACTTGCTCAAGGTTACACGGCCAGTTATTTCTGGGTGTGGTGCTGAGTATCTGAGCCTGGATTTGGTTCAGGTCATCCCAACACTGGAACTAGTGCTCTTACTCACTGAGCCACCTGGCCACCCCTAAAGAGATCTTTTTTTTTTGCTTTTTTTTTTGGGGGGGGAGGTAGGGCAATTGGGGTTAAGTGACTTGCCCAAGGTCACAGCTAGATTTTTCTTTGTGTGGGTTTGTGTCTGAGGCCAGATTTGAACTCAGGTCCTTCTGACTCCAGGACCTGTGCTCTCTTCACTGCGCCACCTAGCCACCCCTGGTGGAGCTTCTTCTGAACAGGAGCCAGGAGCCCAGGAACCCAGGTGACAGAGGAGCCCAGGAACCAGGAGCACAGAAATTGTGAAGGATCTGAAATGGACCAGACTCTGTGAACTTCACTGTGGAGCAGGACCTACCTAGAGAGCTGGACAAGGAACTGGGAGCTGTCTGTCATTGAACCCAGGTGACAGTCTGGTGAATCCAGGTAGAAACTGGGACCATGGAAGGGGATCCAGGGAATCTGAGAACAGGTCCCAAGTCAAGATGAAAAGACCTCTCCCTGGGTACTGAGTAAAGATTAAATTGTAGTTTAGTAGTGACATAAGGGTGGAGGGTTTTGAGTATGATACTTAGTAATTGATTGATGAACAAGTGACTGATTGAGTTAATCAAGACTTTGCCCCAAGAGTGGAAGACTTTGCTGAATACGTGATTGATTGAGTTAACTTAAGGGTGCCCTATGAGTGGTTTACCCAATGAGTGGAAGACTTTGACTATTGTACTTTGAGAAGTTACAATATTGTGAATGTTGTACCTTGATTTTCTATGAAAGTTTTGTTTTGATTTGTTATTGAATAGTGTTCACTATACTGTGTAATCAGAACCTTAAAAGCTGTTCACAGTAGCATTCTTCTGCAAAGCTGCTTGTGCATGGCATTACAACAGTAAAGTAAAACAAATATCTAACTTTGGCCATGTTTAAAATATATGTGTGCCTTTCTGTACCTCGAGTCCAAGGTGAGAAGTAGCATTCTTCATTATCTTTCCACTCAAATCATGACTGCCCAATGTGTTTATTAGACATCTTAAATTTCGTAGCTTTGCTTTTTATAATATATAAATTTTCCTCCTGGTTCTGGTGATGTCAGTCTATTATCACTTTATAAAAATCTTCCAGGTTTCTTTCAAATTATCCTTTTCAACATTTCTTGTGGTATAATCATTTTACTACATTTATATATCAAACTTGGTTTTATCACGCCCAAATTTATGAGTACCTTATCCCTTATATTCCCACTTTTTAACAGTACAAATAGAGGTGGTTTGAATATATAATTTTTTATTTATGGGGGAAGTTCTGCTAATTCTTTGTGATCGCTGCTTCCTTGTCCATATATTTACTAACCACTGCTTTAATATTTTATGAGTACCTTCTAATATATTTGTAGCACCAACAATATGGATTTAATTACTTCAGTGATTCCCTTTATTATCTCCAGTATTTAGTAGCACTATAAACATAAAGATTTTAGGTCAATCCATAGAAAAATCTGAAAAAGAAATCTGATAAGAGGGTTCATATTCCAGTGTCCTAGCTAATCTAAATTATTATCATTTTTTAAAATTCTCTGAACTCTGTGAATACAGTTCTTATACTCTCTTCTTTTCCTTTCTCCCAATGTACCAACTCATAATTTCTTTAAAACACAAACAAAAACCAATAAACTGAAAGCTCACTATATATTGGCAGACTTTAGACTTTCAAGCCTAAAAGGAAGGCTTAGCAGGTAAAAAATTCTACCTTAAGCATCATCACTTATTGATTTTTTCTCTCAGATAACCTGATGGGTAATGACTCTTAGTCTGAAGCCCTGCTTCTATGGGAAGCCAACTGAAGGTTTTTTTTAATCTATAAATTTTTTATTTTATTTTTCAACATTCATTTTCATAAGTTTTAAATTTTCTCTCCCTCCATCCCCCTTCCCTCCCCAAGATGACATGCGATATGATAAGGCTCTACACATACATTCCTATTCAACACATTTTCACTTTACTCATGTTGCATTGAAAAATTATAACAAATGGGAGAGAACATGAGAAAGAAAAAACAAACCAAAAAATAAAATAGTCTGCTTTGCTCTGCATTCCTACTCCATACTTCTTTCTCTGGATGTAAATGGCATTTACTATCATGAGTTCTTTGAAATTGTTTTAGTTTCTTGCATTTCTGAGAAGGGCTAAGTCTATCAAAAATCAGTCATTGCACACTGTGGCTGTTTCTGTGAATAATGTTCTCCTGTTTTCCTCACTTCACTCAGCATCAGTTCATATAAGTGTTTCCAGGACTTACTGAAGTCTTTCTGTTCATCATTTCTTATAACACAATAATATTCCATTACATTCATATACCACAACGTGTTCATCCATTCCCCAATTGATTGGCATCCCCTCAATTTCCAGTTCTTGACCAACACAAAAAGAACTGCTATAAATATTTTTGCACATATGGATACTTTTCCTATTTTTATGGTCTCTTTGGGATACAGCCCTAGAAGTGATGTTGCTGTGACAAAGGGTATGCATATTTTTATAGCCCTTTGGCCACAGGTCCAAATTGTTCTCCAGAATGGTTGGATGCAAATGAACAAAAATTGCAGGAAATTTAAAAGAAGGGGATTCTTTCATTTCATTGTTATTTGTAGGACTGTCAAAAGATTTTTATATTTATTTACAAAGGATATTTTATTTAATTGGATGTGTTTACTCAGAGTCATGAGATAATTCAAATTGTTACTACTTTCCATTCCCAAATATGTTAACCCTCAGATATGTTAACCCTTCAGTTTATTCTAAATTTCCTCTCTCTGCAGTTTTGGATAGAAAAAACACAAAACAGATGAAAAGGAACATAGTCAATGTAAAGAATATCATTTTGAAGCATGTTTAGGAGCAAACAGAACTTGACTCTTTCACTTACTCAATAAAACAATGCAATTTTGAAGCTATTTCAGAGAACCAGGTTGAATTTGTACTATTTCACACATTTTGCATTTGATTTAACAAGTACTAGACCAAAGTTTTTTTTTTTCCTCTGAATTCAAGTTGGAATGAATAGTTCTCATTTTCTTCCAGTTTAGGGATTATTCTCAAATACATATCCAGGAACATAAAATCAGACACATGTAATTTTCCATTTCTAGGGCAATGTGTCAGTTCAGCTTTTATATCTTTAGAATTTGTCTGTGATTAAATGTCCCCTCCATACATAATGATTATATTAAAACTACTGTTAAAAATTCATATTCTTTAAATCTTATCCTAGAGGAAAATGACACTTTCAAGAACACTTCCTATCTGTGATACAGACAGAAAAGGAAAATCTATACAAAAAACCACGAAGCACCATGTAGACAAATATTAAAAATAAAATCACTTAAAAATAAAACATAGTGGAGTAGGAAAGATAAGCCAGCAAAGAGGGGAAAATAAAGAATTATTTTTCCCAGGAATTCACTACTGAAAGGAATAATATTCAAAAAGGAAATTATGTAATAGAAAAAAAGTTATAGGCTAATGCAGTAGCAGGAAGTACTTAAACAATATTCAATTCAAAAATAGAAGAAAAACATCATAAGCTTGGTGATTAATATCAGTATATCATTGAGACTATCTCAGAAATAGACATCGCATATGGAATATTGCATGAAAGTAAGTAATTATATTGAAAGAAGGGGAAAAGACTGTGCTATAGCACATGAAGTAATTCTATTCATCATAGAAAATTCATTCTTCAAGAAATTAGGATGAATTAATACTTTCTTCATCATAATTATGTTGCAGCATTATATTTGAAAATGTAGTTGGAACCATTAGGCTTTCTTGATTTATATGAATCACATGCCAAAAGAATGTCAGCACAGTTCCCTGCTGCAAACACTATTTGACCACTGTTAAACTGACTCAGAGTGAATGAATACATGCACATTTTACAATCTTTCAATATAAGTTGGTTGCAAAGATGGTGCCCATACATTTTTCTTGATTTTCTGTTAGGATAAAAATCAGATACAAGAGCATCTGTAAATGCAGTTATGTATTTTAAGTCAATTAATTTTTTTATGTTTGTATAATTGTGCAAGATATATCACTCAAAAATATGAGAAAATATATTTTCTTAAAATACTAGAGTAACAGATGCACATTTGTGAAGTGCTGACTATATACACAGCTCTGTGATAGGGGCCAAGAAACCTAGAATACAGACTCTAAGCTAAAGGAGCATATGTTATTGCCAGGGGAATAAAATTTACACAAAATTTACTGTATTACAAAGTAAAGATAACTAGGTAAAAACATACAAGACAGGTAACTATCCCAGCATCAAAGCAACACTTACTAGAATGCCCAGAAGAAGCAGATTATAATGAGTAGATAGGGTGGTGGATTGGAGTAAGACAGGCATATATTCAAATCCTGCCTTTGACACTTATGAGCTTGACACCTCTGAGGTCGAACCACTTCATTTTACATAAATATTAAGGATGTACTATGTGCTTGGCACTGTTCTAAGTGCCAAGAATACAAAGAGAAACCAAATAGACAAGGAAATCAATGGGTACAAGAAAGCTAAGGATGTACTATGTGCTTGGCACTGTTCTAAGTGCCAAGAATACAAAGAGAAACCAAATAGACAACAAGGAAATCAATGGGTACAAGAAAGCTATGTATAAGTGGGAAACCATTAAAAGGAGGACAATATTCAAATAAAGAGAAGGTAGAAAAGACTTCCTGCGGAAGATTGGGTTTTAGTTGGGGACTTAACGGAAACCAGTAAAACCAGTAAGAAGAGATGAGGAGAGAGAATATTCTAGGAATGGAGGACAATCAGAGAGAATGCCTTGAGTTGAAAGAAGGAGTGTCTTATTCATAGAATAGTAAGGAGGCCATAATTATACTGCATCAAATAGCTCATGTTGTAAAGTGCAAAAAGACTAGAAAGGTAGGCAGTGACTAGGTAATAAAGATCTTTGATTACTAAACAGAGGATTTTACATTTAATCCTGTGGGAGATAGGAAGTCTCTGGACTTTATTGAGTGTGTTTAGGACATGGTCACTTCTTAGCTGTAGGAAAATCCCTTCAGAGGCTGAATAGAAGATGGAATGAAGTGGGGAGATACTTGAAGCAGGCTATTGCAATTGTCCAGGAGGTAGGTAGTGAGGACCTGCACTACAGTGATGGCACTGTCAGAAGAGAGAAGAGAACATATGCAAGAGATGTTGCAATGGTGAAATCATGAGGTTTTAGCAATTGATTAAGTATGGGGGGTAAAAGTGAAAACTTGAGGATGACACTTAGGTTAAAGTCTGAGGGACTGAGATGATGGTGGTGCCTTCCATAGAAATAGTAAATTTTGGGCAGGGGAGTGTTTACTGGGAAAGATATTAAGTTAAGTTTAGTATATTCTTCTATTTAAATGCTTAAAATGCTTGGGAATCAATTTACCAAAACACATCAGATACCTATAGAGATTCAATTACAAAGTGTCCCTTGAAGAAATACAGAATACTTATTATAAGAATTAATTTTGTTTGTTTGTTTTTTGCCAACTCACGTGTTGATTTGTGAAACTATGCCACAGCACGAGCATCATCAGGGAGGAGATGCTGAATAAGTTTGTTAGTAGTTAAGTATTGCCTCCTCTGATACTGATTTATTCTGGTTTTATCTCATTAAAATATTTGCCAGCTTAATACATGGAGACAGCTGAAATTACTTTATCTCCTACACAATTCCAATTTTGGAGAAATTTGAGAGGTCATGAATAGTAAAGAAGAATTATTATAATGGGAATTTGAAACAAAGATATTTTCCCTTGTTGGACCACTACCATTGTTATCCTGTTTGCTGATTTTGTTTATGCAGAAACTTTTCAGTTTTGTATATTCAGTTATTTATTTTATCTTTTGTAAAGAGCTTTAGATCTTGTTGCATTAATAATATTTCTCTTACCCATACTTATCAAAGATATGTGAAATTTTTCACTTCATTTATTATTGTTATTATATTTAATATTAATGTCACATATTCATTTGGAATGCATTGTGGACTGTGGGGTAAGTTTAGCCTAAGCAAATTTCTGTCACACTGTTACCCAATTTTCCCATTTTTTTTATCAAATAGGGAGTTTTTCTTAAGCAATTTATATTTTCCTGTTTATTAAACACTGAGTTATTGAGCTACATTTTTTTCTGATGCTCCCTATTGTAATCTGTTGAATTGACCTACACGTCTATTTTTAACTAATATCAGATGATTTTGATGACTACTGCTTTGTAACATAGTTTGAGGTCTCAAAGTGCTTTTCCCCCTTTGTCCCTCCCTTTTTTCATAATTTACCTTCATATTCCACATTTTTTCCAAATTAATTTTCTTATTGAATTTTGTAAAATATGTCATGAGAATTTTGTTAGCATTACATTCAAAGTATAAATTACCTTTTGATGACATTGTCATTTTATGATGTTGGCATGGTCCACCCATGAGTATTGAATATTCCTTCAGTTGTTTAAATTATTATTTATGAATTGACAATTGATTGGCTGGTTCCTTCTAGCATCATGTAGTTTCCTTGTATATCTCTTTTTAATTGTGAATTTTATCCTTTGATAATTTTTCATATTCCCCCAAAATTACTAATGTATAGTATTTTTTCCTATCACATCATTTTTATTCTATCTATGTCTTTGTTTTTAATAATGTTTTTTTTTTTAGGAATTATAAAATTCTAGGGTTTTGTTTTCTTATCCAATTGGTCACTCTCTTTCATTTTATTGGATTATTTAATTATTCACTTTTATATGTATGATTGTTAGGTCTATATACTTCTTAATTTATCTCTAATATTCCATGGTCTTTAAAACAATTTTCTGCTCTTCTATAGACAACACTTTATCTCTTCTTTTATTTTATCTTTTTCTACTTTAAGGCAACCTTATTCCCACTTGCACTCTTACATTGATTTTCACCCTTAACTTCCTTTCCCTTTCTCTAGTTTTGGAGTTTTGCTTAACTTATTTTTCCCTTTTCTTTCTTTTCCTTTTGTTTAGTTATCTTATTCACCTTTTTTCCCCAATCAGTTCACTAGTCAAGTAAAATCTCCCTTCTCTTCTCCTTCAATGTGTGTGACTGTGGACAAGACATTTAATTTCTTTGCCTCAATTTCCTCAACTGTAAAATGGGGGTCATAATATCACCTAACAGAGTAGTTGTAAGGATCAAATAAGATAATATTTGTTAAGCACTTACCAAAATGCCTGGCACATAGCAGACACTAAATAAATACTAGTTATAGTCATCAATACCTCCTATTACATCCTCACCCATTCTCCTAGGGGCTCACTTCTTCCTAGGAAAATACAAAAGTTATTTTCTCTTCACTGTAAACCTTTGACTTGATTATGGTATATCTGTCTCTATCTTCTTCCTCTCCTCTCCATTTTTAGGCAACCTCCAAGTCTTGGAGCAAAAAACAAAAACCCTTAATTTACTTGAAGAAGGGATGTTGTCAGTTTTAATCCATAATATTTTTATACTATATCTTCTAATTAACTTCTGCTTTCACCCTTGCTTTTTGGTGTACTTTTAGAAAGAAATCTCTTGATGGTTATTTTGTTGTTGGCCTTGGTTGTTAAATTTCTTGCTTTTGTGTTTTTCTATTGTCTAAGATATTTGAAGAGAAAATCACCTGTTTTGTTCTATTTTCTTTTTAGGAATGTTTCACATTTCTCTTTTTTTCTTGAATGTCTCTTTTTTGTCATGGACTCATATGCTCGAATTTGCAGTATACATCAATTTTGTAGTTTTTATATTTCCTTCACTCTTCAGGAAAAAAAAATACTATTACATTCTTCCCTGTGGTTTCTGAGTACAGAAAGGTTTTGTATTATTAAAATTTTCTTTCCTTTGTAGTAGGCCATTTTCCTGGTCATCTGCGGAACTCATTTTTCACTAGAATCATTGGTTAACCCCTCATTGTTTTGAAATTTAATGTATAGGGTTTTTTATGAAGGTAATTCGAAGATTCTTTCAATTGGCTCTTTGTTTTCTGTATTTAGGAGTGCTGGGCAGTTTTTTCCCTTACATCATGATGTTGAGGGGCTTTTTGTTTATTTATTTTTTTTAATCCTTAACTTGTCTTTTTGTGCCTTATATTTGAGATCAGTTTGTTTTGCTTATATGGAGATCATATTTTCTTTTTAGCATTATTACTTTTTGTTTTGTTTTGTTTTTATTTTTCTTCCATTATTCCAAATTGCTCTTCATTTCTAAGAATTCATATTCCTTTTAATTGTTATCATTTTGAATCTTTGATGAGACTTGCCAGTATGGTTTCAATTTTTTTTCTATTCTCCTGAATATTCTTACTGTGCAGTCATTAGTTCTACTTTCAGAAATCTTATTTCTCTTTCAAATCATTCAGGAATATCTTGCTGTAGTTCCATGTACTCTTGGGAATCCACAGTGGCATCTGTTTCATAATGTGTTTATTCATTTTCCTTTGTCTTGTAAATGTTATTCATAGATACCTAGACTCTCTTAACTGATCTGGAGATGGTTTCCTTCTGCCATCAATACATTTCCCATTGCTCTGTCTCTTTATTCTCAATATCTTTAACTGACTTTTCTCCCACCTGAGAACTTTTGTATTCATCTTTTGTGTCCCCAGTTTTGTTCCCTTTTGCTCACTTTCTCTCTCAGACCCCTTTGATTACAACTTCCTTGGAGGCTTGACCAAAAAGCTTTCTCAAAGTCCTCTCTTTCCAGACTATTCATTGATCATCAGCCTTGATCTCTGCCCCAAATGACTTCCAGTGTGATTGTTTTGCCCTCAGTTGGATTCCAATCCCCTTTCTTTCTAGTTAAATGGCTTAGCACATGTGTTCAAATCCTGCACAAGTTTCTTCTCTTTCCCAGTTACCTAGATGAGTATTGTTCCAACATAGAGACCTGCCATGGTGCTTTTCCAGCCAAAATTATATTTTTTTCTTCATTACTAAGACAATAATGGAGCAGAGTTAGTCCTTTTGCCAACTCATTAATTGATTTGTGAAACCATGCTACACCATGAAGCAGATCAGGGAGGAGATGCTGAATAAGTTTGTTAGGAGTTAGGTATTGACTCCTCTGATATTGGTCTATTCTATTTTTACCTTATTAAAGTTCTTGTATCTTAAAGATTGGAGACAGTTGAAATTACTTTATATCTTATACACAATCCCAATTTTGGAGAAGTTTGAAAGGTTATGTTTCATCTGATGTTTAATCTGCTATCTTGTTGGTCATATCTTCAATAGTTTTTATTGTAATCTGTGCTAGCAACCATCCTGGGTATGCTAGGGTGCTTGCTGCTACACCATATGGATTATGTGTGTCCACATGGACCCATTGTCTATATGTGGCTCACAGGGATGCAAAAATTGATGTCTCTATTCTCTTCCTTTCCTTCTTCAAGGGACACTTTGAACCTTGCCAAATGGGGGAAGCAGGAAGGTGGAACCATCAGCTGGCTACTATGCTCATATTAGGGAGAGGAAGTACTGGACTAGAATTATATCCATCTGCCTTTTAAATATTGATAGTCTAGAGGAGATAATTTGGGAATTTTAGTTTCATGTTTGATCACTATTCTTTAAAAGAAAAAGAGATCAGGGAGCTATATGTTCAACACTTAACTCCCTTTTCAACAAAAGCCAGCAACACACATAGGAAAATGAAAATAAACTCTTTATCCTGGTCTATAACAAAACAGAAATCAGAGAAAGTGTACAAAAAACATATACCAGAAAAAATGTAGAGTAAATATACTGTCTCATTAGGAGCACATAATTCTGTTCAACCAAAAGAGAGAGTCTCTTTTGTCAGATCTCTCCCAAAGTGAAAGCCTCCCTCCCCCCAAATTCTCTAGTGTAGCAAGTTAGGAAAACAATGATATGATAGAGATTACTAGCTCCTCTATATGTCAGCTTCTTCCCAGGGTCATTCTTTCCCTTTAGGCACCCAAGGAGAGATTGGAATGGCATTTCTTCTCTCTTGAAGCTGGAAACCCCAAAAGACCAGAACCTCTTCTCCAACTCTCACCAACTCCTCCTTGATGTACACATGACTCATTGGATCATTAAGTAACCCAATTCCATGAATAAGAAGAGTGTCTCACATTAGAGGTTTTAGAATCTTAAATAAACTTCTCCCCTGGGACAAAATTCCTTACAAAGATCAGAAAGCTAGAAATCTTTAGCAATGTAGTATAAACAGAAACATCAGTGCTTGAAAACAACAGAGATTTTCCTGACTTCCTGAGGCTGACAACTTAGTGTACTGTCGAAACAAAAATAAAATAAATGCACATTAACACTATAAATAAATAGAATCACTATAGCATAATACCACCTAAGTGGGTACTAAAATAATAATATGCATACCTAAATATAGGATGAAACATATAAAATTTTGAAAAGCACATGATTATGTACAGCTAGAATAATTAATCAAATGTGATAAGCATGGAAAAATAGCAAAGCAAAGCTAGCTAGCTGCAACAGTAATGGGATGAACATGTCCATATATAAAATATAGTTGAAATATAAGTATTAGATTATATAAAAAAGAATTAACATACATTGCAACAACCTGAATATAATACAAAACATATTCAAATGAACAAAGAAGCAAAATAAAAAACAATCATACTCAAACATGCAGAAATTCACACATATAGCAGTAAACATACAATTACATACAAGGCACATTGCAGATAGATATTATTGCCATCCAGGTACATGTATATATCTTAAGATTTACCTAGAATACAATTAGCCTAGTAACTGGTCTTTACAGGTTTAGATCTCTTGCCACTATGCATCTCTCTGTATCTATAGCTGAACTGGTACTAAGTAGGGGCTGACCATTAGGATCATTATAGTTTTGTCTCTACCTGGCCTGGCAATTAGGCCACATTGGCCATCAGTATGGTCATGCTCTGTGGGTTTAATTAGCACTCTAAAAGTCTCTGTAATAATTCTGTGGAGGAAAAGAGTTGCCTCTATGTTCAATTCTCCTGCCCAATAATAATACACCATCATTTTCAATGTCTATATTTGAGTCTTGGTACAGCAAGGGCAGTCTCTTTTCATTAACCTTTGCCTGAGTGAGTTCCAACTATCTCTCCTATGGGCAATGATTGTGGTGAAGGGTTCTGATGGGGCACTTTCCATTATCTGGGGCTGATTTGTGTGTGTTAGTATTGTAATTTTAAATTTGTGGGTCCCATCTGGGATTTTCTTGGCATTGATATTGGAATGGTTTGCCATTTCCTTTTCCAGCTCATGTTGCTGATGAGGAAACTGAGGCAAACAGGGTTAAGAGACTTACCTAGGGTCACCCAGTAAGCATGTGTCTGAGGCTAGATTTGAATACAGGAAGAGGAGTCTTGCTGACTCCAGGTGCTGCACTCTATCCACTGTGACACTTAGCTGCCCGGGAATTAGTTTATGAAAAGGCAGTTTGCCTAATCTAAATAATTTTATATTGGTAAACTTTCCATTGACCAGATGGAAACATGTCAGTGACTTAAATGAAGAGGTTTCTCAATACAATTTTTTCTCCTTGCTTCTTGCAGCATCCTGCTAGAATTGGTCCCAATCAAAGCTAACACTCCCGTGAGCATTGGAGAGACTGGACATAGCAGAGCCATAGCGTCCACTTTTCTATAGATACCGACAACTCTCGGAAATTTCAAAATCACCTGGATGTATGCTAGGTATGGATGGTCTTTATCACTCAAAGACCAAGCCCTGTCATGGTTTTTAATGGTATTTTTCTTTTACCAAAATAACTATTCTAAAAAGATAGAAATTTTACGTGATTTCCACTGTCCAGGAGAGCATTGCAGTCTATTTTTCTCAATTTTTTTATCATCACTTCTTTGTTTTTCTTCTTTTTTAAATTAATTTGCTTGTTTACTTTTAGTTTACATTCAATTCCACAATTCCTTGTGTTTCATTATCATCACTTCTGCATGAAGTCCATTGAGTCCAAATGGAAGAGATCCATGAGGAATTGATAAAGAGATCAATGTGACTCTCCTTGGAACTCAAGATGACCTCTTTCCCTATCCCTGTTCCAGTTTTCCAAAACTGGATCAGAAGATTTAATTTCTTCATGACCAATGCTGAATTCTCTTGCCTAGAGTATTTAACATAATTATGGCATTCTAATTAACAACAGTAACTAAATGTGATTCTTTTACTCTGATGACTACCTGAAGGAAGTGCTCTTATGTCAGATTTTTTGCTTTCTTCATTCACTTGGTCCTCTACTTCTCCAAGAGGAATAAAACTGTATACTATTCAGTCTCTCACCTGATGATCTTGGGTTCAGTGTCTACAGCTCAGCAATGGTGGTGTCATTGTCCTGATCTGCTTCTTTGGCCTATACTCAAGAAGGCATGGAACTAAGGTTAAGCCTCATGAATTCTATTTCAGAAGTACCTATCTCACCGGCTGTCTTTGACAATGGTTTCTGGGTCTGCCTAGCTTGAGTGACACCAAGGCCTGTATTAATCTCAGCAGTACATTTTTTTTGATTCTCCTATTCAAATCCACAGTGCATATCTATAGTAATCTCCATACAAATTACTTCTCCCTGAGGAGGAACTCAACAGACTTTTTCTACTTTGTAGACAAAATTTACATAGGAGTCTTTTAATCCATCCGTAAAAAAATCTCAGGTAAACCTTGTACATATGTATACAAGGTAACATCTGGTCTTGCCTTGAAGATCTCATTCAGCACCATTACATCTGTTCCCCTTTGGCTATTTGTCAGTCTCATCACTTTGTCTGGCTCATGAGATTTCAGGTGTCCCTTGAAAACTCTTACCTGTCCAAATGATCTCCTAGCATTTTTTTTGTGGGATACGCTAAAGATAATGCTAGTTTGGGGTCTATGTTATTTATCTATGACAGGAGGTATGACCTCAGTCATGAATGATGTAATGCAATTCCTGGATTTAATTGTAACATTTAGTTTCTTTGTAGGAATGCCTCCTTTGCTTAAAATGACTCCCATCTCTTTAAGCAATTTCTTATAGCCAGTGTTGTGGCTGGTAAAAGATGAAATAACTGAGGAAATAAAGGTTCACACTTTCAAACATTTTGATTTATTAAACAATTCATTCCAATTACTTAACAAACTGAAACCAGCTGACTTCAACAGTAAGCTTTGGCACTGGACCCCAAAAAAAGGAGGAGACACATTTTTATCCATTAAAAACAATCAAATAAGAGAAGTTAATTAAAAGCAAAAAATAATATGAACAAAGCATTAGGCAATTGGATTTGTAATTGGAGTAAAAATTAGAGACTTTCCAAATTGGGAGACTTAGAGCAAATAGGTGCAATTCCTTGAATTCAGAAAGAGGTGTTCCATTCTCACCAAGGGTCTGATAGGAACTTGGAAACAATAACAGAATGATCAATATGAGCCAGTTTTCAGAAAAGATAGAAGAATTGCTTGAGATAAATAATTGTAAGAAAACTCCTCACATCAATCTTTCACCTTGACAGGGTTTCTAATCAGCAGAACAAAGGTCCTTAGTTAAGGGTCTCTAAGCTGCAGGTAGAGATAGTCAAGCTTCCCTGCCATGAAGGGCTAGGTTCCAAGGATACAATGAGAGTTGTTTTTGTTTTCCTATTCCCACCATGGAATGAAGTTTTTTTCACAAGACAGAAGTTAGCATAGACCCATAATTAAATAGAAAGGGAACCGAACTAGCTCCATAACTGAGTGACAAGATGAAGTAAGTGTGGCTTACTCAATTTCCAGAATTAAACACTTACTGTCCTAAGCCCTTTAATTCCCTTAGTGTGGATGAGTATTAAATTTTCAGGAATATCTCCTTAAAATCAGCTCTTCAGGGATATTACCATGATCAAAATTTTAAAGTAGGAATTTTAAAAATTAATAATAAAATAAAATTTCCTGAGTTGTTTCATCTATCTTTATATCAGTGACCTTAATTGTACATTCATAATCTTTTCACTTTTCTGACTAATATTGTTAAAATGTCTTCATTCTTAAAGTCCAAGTCTACTCCCAGTATTAGGAGACCTTTATGTTTTTCAAATGCAAAGGCAAAACAGTACCACTCAACTATATTAACTCTCATCTTTTCTAGAAATTATTCCTTGTGGTGCAGCATTGATATACAAACAATTAATATGTAGTGTTGCAGCAGTAATGATCTATTGAATTAGTATACTGTACTTAACATAAAAGTACATAAAAAAGAGCTAAATTAAAATCATGAAAATATTACCAATTTTTTTCAGGTAGCAATTAATTATAGATACAGTTAACATTCAGACTTGTAAGAGATATATCATATCAATAAATTCAATACTTTTATAATGGTATTTTTATTCTAACTTCAATACAGTATTAAGCCAAGTCAGGTTTCATAGGCTCACATCACCTTGCAAAATAATAAAACAATAATATCTCAATCTGCTTCCCCTAAAGAGAAGATAGCATTATTTTTTTAAGTGAAAGGAAAAAAAAAACATTTTCCAGAATGGAAGACAAAATCTACTTCTTAGACAAAATTGACCACAGCAAAAATGCTTGGAACTTTCTAAGTCAAATAGTTTCTTGTCACTCAGATGCTTGCTTGAGGCAATATCCCTTCAAGTACAAAGGGCTAGGTAAAAAAATGGAGGGATAAGGAGATGGCATCTGGATGCATTAACACACATATGCACTCCATCAGTCTAGGAAGAAAAAAATTCTTTCTTCAAAGTTGTTCTCAGGAAAACCACTACCTTACAATTATAAATATAGCCTATAAATAATTCTGGCTCTTTGAAGGAAACAATTTCTATTTAAAATAATTCCAGACTAGCAAAACTGTAAAAAAAATGTAAAACAACAGGCCTCATAAAATTGAATACTAGATCTTTCAGTGGCAAGTTAATGAAATTATGGTTTAAAAGGTCTCCTTAAGTATCCCTTTTCAAAAAAAGCAATGGTGTGTTATTGAGGCAAAATGCTACAGAACCTCAGAAATTTGCAAAAAGAAAGATCACCATTAAAAAGAAACTAGCAAACTCTATCCCCCCCAACACACACAATTTCTTGCAAAATTAAGTGACCAGATATTATTAGCATATTCCTGAAGCTGTATTTCCCTATATAAGTGTGTGTATATATATGCATGCTATTTGGTTAGTGTAGGTTATGTGTATACATATTATTATGTCTAGATGTGGCTCCCAAGGAGGCAAGAATAAATATCTTTAAAGAAAAGCGAATCTCAAACCACAGGCTTTAAGACTCAGGATAAATATAAACTATTCCATTTCTGCTCACTTTACTTCATACAAGTCTTCACAGATTTCTACAATATAGTCCCTTTAGTTACTCATTATGGCACAAATATTTCATGATAGCCATATACCAAAATTTGTTTGGCCTTTCCCTGAAAGATAGGTACATTGTTAGTTTCCATTTCTTTCATCACAAAAGAGGTAAGAAGACTTATAATTATTGGCATACATATAAGTCCTTTTTCCTTTATCCTTCATCTCTTTGGGATATAGGCTTATTAATGAATTTGCTACACCAAAGCATATACACAGTTTATGAGGGTAGAATTAGAAATTACTTTCCAGAATGATTACACAAATTCACAGCTCCACCAGAAGTTCATAAATGTTTCTCGTTCTCACAATCCTTCCACCACTCATAATTTTCCTTTTGTTTACTATATGAATCTAATGAGCATGAGGTAGACACTCAGAATTGTTTTCATTTATATTTTTCTAATTTTAAATAATGTAGAGCATATTTTATAGAGCAATTGATAACATAAATTTCTTCCTTGGAAAACTGCTTATTTGTATTGTTTGACCCTTTAGTAATAAGGTACAACTTTTATTCTTATAAATTTGTGTTAATTCCTTTATTATGAGACCTTAACCTTACAAATTTTGTCGCAAAGATTTTTTCCCATTACCTGTTTCATCTTTTTGTTAAAAGCAACATTGGTTTTGTTTTTACAAAACTTTTTAATTTATATAATCAAAATTATGCATTCTGTCTATTAAATGATCCCTCTATTCCTTGTGTAGGCAGAGAATCTTCTCTTATTTATAGATTCAAAAATTTCTCTGATAATTTATTTGTAATATGACTTTTCTTAACATCGAATTCTCCCACTTTCTCCAATTCTCACAACAACATTGTGGAAGTGAAGAGCCATGAGGCCGAGTGTTTGGTTTTTGGTTTGGTTTAGTTTTTTAATCTCTTTGGTAAGTTCCCTTGGCCAATGAACTCAATGAACTCTGTGACCAGCCTATTCCAGATTATTCATTTTGCACTTATCTAGGTTTATTTTAGGAGCCTGATAAAATGCAAAGTTTTCCAACTAAATGTGTATCTCAGTCTTATGACTTGACATAACTTAGGAAAATACAAGCCATTTGCATTCTACAGTGTGAAATTTTATTAATACATATGTGTACACACACATACAAGCACATACAGACAGACATATATACATATATAACTATATAAATACAATTTTAAATAATTATATAAATATAAACATAATCACACACACAGCTTTTTCTGGAGAGGCAATATGGCATAACTGATTAAGTGTGGCATTCAATGGTCAGGCAAATATGGTTCGAATTCTGCCTCTTACATGGCCATTTTAACTGTAGACTATCCATTTAATTTTTGTGAGCCTCAGAAAATTCTCTGGAATTATAGTTTATAAGACTATAATACTGAAAAGTGTCCATATTGATTATTGACATAAACAGACAAATTCTAATTTCCCTGACTTCTTCAAATCTCAGTCAGTCACACATTCTGTAAGAAAGCTTTTCCACTTCTTAGTGTCTTCTATCTGAGACTAGCTCCAATTTAGCCCATGTATGTCTTCTTTATATCTCCCCCATAAAACAGATCAGGGGTTATTTTTGGTTTTGTTTTTGTTTTTTCCTTTCTCCTTATCCCCAGAACTTAACACAGTGCCCAGCAAATAGTAGGTGCTTAATAAATGTTAGTTGATTGACTAATAGCTCTTTGATTACTCTGATGTTTATGATTTCCTGACCAATTTGTCAGCAATAACAGTATAATTTTAAAATATAATTTTAATGGAGGTTAGTTTATATTTAAAGCTCTCATATTAATTGTCCTTCATTGATTCATCACGGCACATTGGTGACCATAAGTTCTCAGAGTTTATGTTCATAACTGAAAAGCAATCTCAGGAAAGACCTACCAAGATAGAAAATATTTGAGTATAATCCTATTGGCATATTTTGTCCAAAGAGCATTCTAACTTCAAATTATTCTGCTGTTAGATTAAACTAATTTAAACAAATTCATCTTTAGATCTTTCTTAGGCGACGTCATGGGAGATATATCAACACCAGTTAAATGTAAGCTAAATGAGGCAGTCAATTGGTCTGTCAACAGGCATTCATTCATTAATTCCTAAATACCAAGTAACATTCTAAAAACTGGGGATACAAAGGAAGGCAAAATAAGGCCTTTGCCCTGAAGGCAATCATATTCTAAAGTGGGAGAAGAATGACATGTTTCATACCCACTTCAAACAGCATTCTAATCAGCAAAAGCAGTCAGAGATACATCAGCTTTATATTAAGTGACTGAGGGGAGATAACTCTCACATTCAGTGACAATAGTATAAAGTCTTCTGTAATCCTCATTTCATGTATATGTACAGACAAATTCTTGCAAAATAGTTTAGAAATCCCTGGAAAGGCAGTTTAAAAATGCATTTTTTCCATTCCAGGCCATTCTTTTCCCCTTTCTGCTTTATCATTTATTATTTTTATAAAATCATAATATTCTGTATCATTTTTCATACTCTTGATTAAATATATACTAAGCGCATACCATAACAGATACACTGAATTAAGTGGTGTGAAGAATATAGGAAAAACAGAAAGGATATAGGAAAAACAGATCACTGAGGAGCAAAACCATCTACTCAGAAAGACAAGACAAACAAAAAAGAAAAAAAACAGGAGAGGACAAACTTAAAGGTCATGTGATTCAGCACTTAGGACACAAGTCCTCAGAGGAAAGGCAGGTGAGTAGAGTGTAGAATCATAAATAAAGTCTTTTTGGTTATAGTGAACTTGAACTGTATCTTGAGAGATGGGAGAGAGAAGGGAATGTAAATATTCAAGGCAAGGTAAGTAATGTGAGCTACAGTTATGGGAATGATGTTCATGGGACAGAAAAGTCTACTTGGTCTAACTAGAGCAGCTTACATATCTATCTTAATACATGCCTAGATTTTGGAGGGCCTTTGAAGACAGGTAGACATTTAAATTAGATATGATAGTAATTAGGAAAACTATTAGCATTTCATCTCTTCATTGGTGCAATCATAGTTTGTATTGTAAGGATGATCAAGAGACATTGCAAGATCAAGTAATACTTTTCAAATCATAAAAAGATTAAACTCTGTTTAGCATAAATGTATGGTTACATATATTTGATGATTTCACTTTTGTTGTTATTGTTTGGTCAATTGATAATCTATGTATGATATATAAGCTGTTCTTGTTTATTTTTTCCTTGTGCTAGCTGAGATTTATAAAAATTTCTCCCTTAACCTCTGATAGCTAAGATGTTTATGGCCCCACTGCACCTCAAGTGTGACTACTAAATTTCAAGGACCTTAAGTACATTATACCAGTAAAGGCATTTGAAGCTATTGTTCTGGACTCTGGGATTCTATGGAGGATAAATGTCTTTCATTGTAATGGAAGGTCAAAACCATGATATTTTATATGACTCACAGCATGAAGCATTAAGCAGTACAATATATGCCTGCAATAGAATGCTGGTCATGTGGAACAAGAGAATATGGCATCCTGCACAATGGAGCCATCTTCAACTTCTAAGTCATTAACACATTTATTTTATCTAGATAATTTTGAGGTTTTGAAGAATATAAAAAAGGATCATTTGTTCAATTTTTCAACATGTTTTCTTGGTGACTTTCACCACATTCCTTTCCTACCTAATAAGATAATATTTGTAAAATATTTAGCACAGTCTCTGGCACATGGTCAAGATTATATAAATGCTTATTTCCATCCCCTCCAGATTGAATTATCTCTGTTACAAAGAAAAAAATAATCAAAGACATCTGATACAGAGATAATGTATGACAAAGTACACAGAATTTGGGTCAACCCCTAGGCATAAGGAGCCTGTTAGGCTTTCTTGTCCCTTTTCCATAACCTTCACTATTTTTGCTTTATTACATATTCCAAGTTTATCCTTCTTCTGGTTAACTTTTCATGGATATCTTGCCATCATTGCCACCATGAATATTATTTTCTTGCTTCTACTTCTTGATTTAGAAGGCAATTGTCAAACTCTTGAAAGCATTATGTCATCCAAAAGGCTTCAGAATATTTAGTTTAAATACCATCATAACTACAGGAACAACTAAACTGTATAATGATATGAACCCCAGTAGACAGACCATTAAATCTGAGCAATATTTGATATAACTAAATTCAAGGAAGTTTGGATTTATTGTTTTCCCCACTGGATTTTTGTTTTCTTGGCAGCTAGGACCTGAGTCAGGAACCCAGGCTGATGATGATAATGATGTCAGAAAATTACTAAAGAATTTCCCCAAAATGTTATGAAATGATCCCTTTATTTTGATTTACTCCTTGGAACTTGCAAGTAAAGGAATATTTCTTTGTTATACAATCTGATCATGACACTGGTGCTGCACATCAGATAAATAGCAGCCCAGAAAGCAGCTCAGTTCAATGAAACTGCCTTCATTTTTATTTCAGTTGTGTCTCTGTAATCCCACTAAGAATTTGTAAGGAATTGAGTTTCTTAACAAAGGCTACCTGAGCAAAACATCTATCTGGTTCTATTTATTTTTAGTGTTTCCACTGTGCTGGACAATATCCTAGCAATTGGAATGACATTGTTCAAATTCCCCAAACATTATCCCCTGCATAAATCTGAAGGAATCATAAGTTCCTAAATGCCACAAAAGCCCCTGTAGTCTTGAATGCTGACTGCTATTTATCCCACAAGATCTTTTTTCAAATTGTTTTAAAATATATTTTTGAACATGTAATATTTAGGCTTTTAGTTGAACACAAATAATTTACAGGTTTTGAAATATACTTCAGCATATAAAACTATCTTGCTATTCAGTAAGTTTATGGCACAGTGATCTCTTTTCCAAAGGGCACAACCAATTTGCTTGGGAGATAATTCATGGTATATAATACAAAATTCACAAATTTCAACAGAATTTTTGGTAATCACATGATGACAAATTTAGTTCTTTAATAGATCAAATATATCCTTATTTATATGGTAACCTTGAATGTGTTTTCATGATCTTCATTTTTCCAAACTTTGAATTATAGAATTACTTCAACATTATTTATTTTTCAAGAATCTTTATTCTGTTGAAATTTAATTCCTAATTAATAAAAAGGCTTTGACTGGCATGATCCATTTGGACTGATGCCCTGTAGCTCTAAGCTGACATTTGTATGTTTTATAGCTACATCTCAGTGTAAATGATCAAGAAATCACCATTGTAGGAGCCTTTGCCTTTATCAATGTTAGCTGTGTGATTATCTCATCAGGAACCTCAGTGAATCTCTTTTCTTAAGACTTTAAGCTGTAAATCAAAGACCTAGGAGGAACCTGGTCAAGGTTCATTGCCTGTTAACAAGGTTAACAATTCCTTTGATCTGGCACTGATGTTGTATCCCTATACAAGGTGAAAACACATTTAAGAAGGATTTATTGATTCTAGGTCTGTTTCAGAGTAGAACAGCTGAGAATAGACATAGACATGGTTGAGGTTACCGAAAGGCCATTTAGAAATACAGAGATCCTAGTTCCCTATAGAAAAGTGAAGCCAGTGAAATTATAAGAGCTCAAGAAATGATTAAACAAAATATGAATAATGAAAAATAAGAACAGGAAGTGAAATATTTAATAAGACAAACAATAGATTTCGATAATAGATTGAGGAGAGACATTGTAAAAAATAATTGGACTAACTGAAAGTTGTGATCAAAAAAGAATCTTGATACAACAATACAATAAATAATTAAAGAAAATTATCCTGAAGCATTAGAATAAGGGGGTAAAGAAGAAAAAGAAAAAATTCATAAATCACCACTCAAGAGATCCTATGAGGAAAACTCATGGGAATATCATAGTCAAATTCCAAAACCCCCAGTTCAAGGACAAAAATATTAAAAGCATCAAGATTAAAACAATTTAAATGTGATGGTGACACACTTAGAATTACACAAGACCTAGCAGCAGAGACATTAAAAGACTGCAGGTCCTAGAACACAACATAATGAAAAGCAAAAGATCTGGGGCTCCAGCTAAAAATATCATACCCTTCAAAGTTAAGTAATATCCAGAACGGAAAAAAATGGATATTTGATGAACTCCCAGGCTTTCAAGACTTTGTTAAAAATATCATGAACTTAATAGAAGATTCAACATATAAAAAGCAAGAGAAATATGAGGCACATGACAAAGACTGAGTATAGGGGATCCATAAGGAAAGACTATTCTCTTTTTATATCTGTAAAATATGTCTGAGATTCTTATCAATAATTGGGTAGCTAATAAGAAAGATTGGGGTAAACCTGAATATGATATGAATTTAAAAAGTAAAACCATTTAGGAACAGCTTAAAAGAGTAACTATTTTATACAAATGAGGTGCAAGAGGAAGAATTGATACAGAGGAATAGAAGGGGAGAAGGGCTGGTAGTTCTGGTAATGTACTTTCATCAAGGAATGGGTTTAAGAGGGAATTTATATATACATATATATATATATAACATATATATGTATGAAAGTCTTCTAAATTCACAAGAAATAAAATGGTAGGGGCATAGGGAAGGGAGAGAGGACAAGGGAAGTATCTTTAAAGGAGAAGGTGAGGGAACAGGTAAAATAGGAGTATAGAAGGGTGTTTAGCTTTATGGGAATAGGAAGGTAGGTGAGGGATCCTTGAAGGGGGGTAGGCAAGTCATAGGAGGGCAAGGTGGTGGATAGAAGTAAAGTAGAGGAGGCAGGAGGGATAAGAAACAAGAGATATGCATGTACATAAAAACAAATATCAGGAGTAGAGTAGTTCGGGAAAGTATATGTCTATATATGTATGTATAGATGTATATGTGTATGTAAATATTTATAGCTAGAAATACACACATCTAAACTTTATTGTAGACTTTTAGGTGGGGGTGGAGAAGAGGTAAAAAAAGACAAATTAAAAAAATCTCACAACAGAAAACACAAGAAAACTCTCAAGGAAGCAAAGAAAAGATGGGTGGACAATCTCAAAACAATGAGTATTTGTCATATTGGCTTTTTTGAAATGAAAACTTATTGTTCCATATTTTGAATCCTCTCTTATGCTATGCACAGGACATGCTTGTTCTTTCTAACTTTTTATTTAAGTTCCAATATTTAAGATTATGATATGTTTTGTTTCTTTTTTTCTTTTCTGTAATTGTGTTCTTGTGTTTGTGAAAAAAAAAAGTCATAGCCAAAAAAGTCACAATATGCCCAGCGAAATAAAATAATTTTTGAGCTGGGGATGCTAGAGGTGATAGACAAGGACACTAATGACTATGGACAAAAGTATAGGTGTTATGTGTTATGTGACATGAGAAGGCATTTGAAGGAAACCAAGATTCTATGGGGGTACAGGAATTAGTAGATGGAGACAAGGGGAAAGAGGAAATGTATTTTAATGCTAAGGCAAAAAAAAGAAGGAATAAAAGCCAACACTTCCTTCCAACAAGTCACATAGATTCCAGAATAGAAGCCGATAGATCACTTCTCCTATATCTATTCCAGAAAAACTTAAAAATTCTCCCAGGTAAAGTAATAGTGAGCAATTTGAAGGTGAAATTACAGTTGGTAATATATTTCACCACAGAATTAAAAAAAAAGCCAACCAAGTTCATGAGCAACATTAGAGATGTCTACACCAGTAAATCTAGCTCCTATGCATGCAAATGTGATATCAGCTTCATCTTATACTAGAGGCAGATGTAGCTGGCAGGGCTATGCCTCTGGAAATAGTAAGAGCCAAGAGTTCTCACAAGAAAGCAACTCATTGCAGGGACTCCAGAAACTGCCAGGTTCAACATTTATCAGTGCTCAGTTAACTCATTTTTCTATTGTGTCTGACTCTTCATGACCCCACTTGGGGTCTGGATCCTGGAGTACTTTGCCATTTCCTTATACAGATCATTTAACACTTCAGGAAACTGACACAAATAGTATTACATGACTTGCCCAGGATCACACAGTTAGCTAGTAAATGTCTGGAGTCAGATTTGAATTCATAAATATGAGTCTTCCTGACTCCACTACACCAACTACCTACCCATTCACCAGTGTAGATAAAGCAATATTAAGATCAGGATATCCCAGTCCCTTGTGCTCCTAGGCTCCATCACTCTGCTCCCAGATGCAAGAGAGATTCCTCAAGATTCAGTGATTTAATATCCATGGAAGCCTAAAGCAAAGGGTTCAGGTCAGCACATGAATTCAGGTGACCAGGATGAGTAAAGAAGACAGAAGAATGGTTAAACAAGTGGAAAGAAGGCCAGGAAAGATCAATCCTAGAGAATATATAGAGAATCATGAGAAAGAGGTAATTAACCATGTCAAATGCTGCAAAGAAGTCAAGAAGGATAAAAGTTGTCCTGAAATGGATCTCTAATTTTTAACTACATGTTTTGGCACTCCTCAAATATAGCTGTTGCTTGGTCCTAAGACTTTTTTGCTGGTTCCAGAAACTCTTTGTTGGCCAGGAACACCTTAATATCAAAAAGGGTAGATTCTAAATTTTGTTACATTCAGAAACTCTTGCATTGCTTTGTCACTGTCTTTCTACTATTGATAGATGCTTTCCATGAGCTGCGTCTTAGTCCAGAAACTCGTATCACTTCAGGCCTTCCTTCATGCACTGACATCTCTCTGGGGCTATATGATTCTCTGATACACTCCTTTCACTACAGTTCTGTTTCTTCTCGGTAGTCACATGTGCTCCATTAGCTTTTTCTAACATCTTAGCTCTGGGTCTCTTCACACTGCCTCCTGTGCCTTTGCTTTGTTTTTAAAAATCAATGATGATCAAAATCTGTTCATGAATCCATTAATCATCCTAAAATGTTTCATTAATGTTAATATTTATATAGTGTATAATTATCCACAATGAGAGAATAAAGGCCTCTTTTTTGAACTTTGATAACCACACTAAAAACCAGTAAGTCTCTATTTATAAGGCTCTACCTGATCACAAATTCTATCAAGGGCTGAGAGTATGATTGTTCTATCATCCCTTCCTCCCAGGGTCCTAGAAAGAATAATGGGAACTTTAGTGCATGTTATTTTAACTAGCCTATTTAACACATTATTTCAACTACTAAACTCACCCACAACTGTCTTTTAGCGAATTATCTTGGCCTTTTCTTTAGAGAAAAGAAGTTCACACTGAACAATTATAGTAGAAAATTTTAGAAAAAAATAACAAAGGAAATACTTTTCTGAGTTTATATTCATGTTTCTCATAAGTATTAGGGGAAAAAACTTTAGGAATAAATAGTAGTGTTTTACTTATTTTATTGTTTACCTATTATATAATATATATATACATATTATATATGTATACTTATATTTTTTATCATTTCTTTTAGTTCAAACAAATAATGACATTTTAAAATTCAAACCTTTGATCCTAATAGACATTTCCATTTCCCATTGAGGAAAAAGACCTATTTAACTTGTTTCAGTTTCCTTTAATAGAAAAGGTAGAAGGGACAACTAGGTGGCACAGTGAATAGAGCACTGGCCCTGGAGTCAGGAGGACCTTAGTTCAACTGCAACCTCAAACACTTAACACAAAACTAGCCGTGTGACCTTGGGCAAGTCACTTAGCCCCACTTGCCCTCCAAAAAGCAAAAAAAAAAGGTAGAGCATGGTCAATAGTCATTTAATATTAGAAGGGTTGTTCAAGAAGAAAAGGAGGAAGAAAATTTAAATGCGCTCAAAGAAAATCTGAATTTCCAACTGATTTATGAATGATGGTAAAATCTACAGACATAATATTGAATTGTTCTGTGTAAAACCTTACATCATTCATAAGTGCTACAGAAAATAAGGTTTCTGTAACCTTTTTAGGCTTATACAACAATTTCTTCACAACAACCTTGTGAAGGAGGTAGTACAGGTATTATTATCCCCATTTTGCAAATTAGTACACCAAGATTTAGAGAGATTCAGTGATGTGTAAAAAGTCACACAATCAAGCATTGTTTAAGATCTTACTATCTGCTAGGGACAGCAATGGGCAATTTGAGACACAGAAGAAGATAAAACCATTTCTCCCATCATGTAATTTATAATGAAACAGGAAGGAACATATGTAAATATATATTTGCACAATAATGTTATATATATATATAATAACAAATATTACATATGTGTATATAAGGTATGTGGCTATATATGTGTGTGTGTGTGTATGTTTGTGTATGTATAGGACAGATTGTGGGGAGAGTACTACCACTTGGGGAATCAGTAAGGGTCTCATACAGAATTTGATGATTGAGATTCATCTTGAAATAAGTAAATATCTCTTTTAAGCAAGAGTCAGGATGGAATACATTCATATATTTCAGGGATGGAGAATTATCATTTCAAAGACACACAGTGGGAAAATGGAGTACTTTGTGTGAAAAAGAGAGAGAAAGCCAATTGACTGGACCATAGAATGTGGCAAAGCAGTCATTTATAATAAACTGAAAAGATGGAGGTAGAGCCAAGATGGCAGAGAGAAGCTAGGAAATTGCCTAAGCTCTCCCCAGTTTCCTTCAGAAACAATGTTAAATTAAGCCTCTGAATGGATTCTGGAGTGACATAGCCTACAAAAAGATGGAGTGAAACAGTTTTTCAACTTTGGATAACTTTTAAGGACTTTAGGAAAGGCCTGTCTCAGTTGGGTAGAAGGGGAGTACAAGCTAGTGCAGGCAGTGTCTGGGCATGTCAGCAGGAGGCTCTTAGTCACAGCACAGATCAGCATCTGAAGCCTCTCAGGTCAACAGGATGGTGGCAGAGCATACCTCCAGCCCCAGCATAGAAGCCAAGTTGCCAGCCCTGGAAACCAGGCAACAGAAGGTGCAACTAGGCAGAGCTACCCCCAGCATAATGAGCAAGTGACGATACCTCAAACCTTTTTATAAGAGCTCAAAAAGGATTTTAAAAGTGAAATAAGACTGGTGGAAGCAAATTTTGGAAAAGAAATGAAAAGTATGTGTGAGAGAATTAAGGTCCTGGAAAAAGAAGGATAAAAATAGACTGAAGAAAACAATTCCTCAAAAAAAAATCCAATTAGGCAAATGGAAGAGGGAAAAAAAATCCACTAAAAAAAGGAACTCCTTAAAATGCAGAATCAGTCAAATGGAAAAGGAGGTAGAAAAGCTAAATGAAAAAAAAATCATTGCTTAAAAATTAGAATTGGGCAAGTAAAAGCTAATGACTCTCTGAGACAACAAGAATCAGTCAAACAAAACAAAAGCATGAAAAAATAGAATAAAATGTAAACTATCTCACTGGAATAACAACTGACCTGGAAAATAGATACAGAAGAGATAACTTAAGAGTTATTAGACTACCTGAAAGGAATAAAAAAAGAGCCTGGAAAGCATCTTTCAAGAAATTATCAAGGAAAACTTCCTTTATAACCTAGAAACAGTGGATATAATAGTCATTGAAAGAATTCACTGATCACCTCCTGAAGGAGATCCCAAAACAAAAACTCCAAGGAATACTGTAGCCAAATTCCAGAATTATCAGGTCAAAGAGAAAATAATAAAAGCAGCCAGATATCAATTAGCCATAATTATGATAACATAGGACTTAGCAGCTTCTACATTAAAGGATTGGAAGACCAGGAATATGACATTCTGGAAGGCAAAGGAACTTGAATTACAACCAAAAATTAAATACTCAGAAAAACTGAGAATAATCTTTCAGGGAAAAAGATGGATAGTCAATGAAATAGGGCACTTTCAAACATTTCTGATTAAAAGCCTGAGGCTTAACAGAAAATTTGATCTTTAAATAAAGACTCAAGAAAAGCATAAAAAGATAAACAGGAAAGAAAAAAATAAAACAATATGATATTCAATAAGGTTGATCTGTTTATATTCCTACACAGGAAGATGATATTTGTAGCTCTTGATAGCTGTATCTTTATTAGGACAGTTAGAAAGAATATACATAGTCAGAAGGTGTGGGTATAAGTCAATTTTGACATGTTGATATAAAAAATAAAGTGAGGGGTAAATAAAGGAATGTACTGGGAGAGGAAGAAAGGGGAAAGCAGAACAGGGCAAATTACATCACATGAAAAGGCAGAAAAGACATTTCCATGGAGTAAAGAAGGGATGGGGTGAACTTTGTTTGAACCTTATTCTCATCAGATTTCACTCAAAAAAGAATAACATACACATTCAATGTGGTATAGAAATCTATCTTACCCTATAGGGAAGTAGGAGGAGAAAGGAGAAAGAGAAGGGAGGGGTGAATGGAAGGGGAGGCAGAGTAAGTTAGGTGGTGATGAGAAGCAAATCTGGTGAAGAAGGAAAGGGAGAATGGAGAGAGATAAGTAAATGTGAGGGGGAAAGGATGCAGAGAAATACACAGTAATCATCATTGTGAACATGAATGGGCTGAATTCTCACATAAAATGGAAATTGGTATGTTGCTTACAAGAAATACATTTGAAACAGAGGGATACACACAGAGTAAAAGTAACAGGCTGGAGTAGAATATATTATGCTTCAGCTGAAGTAAAAAAAATAAGCAGGGGTAGCAATACTAATCTCAAACAAAGCAAAAGAAAAAATAGATCTAAATAGAAGAGATAAGGAAGGAAACTACAACTTGCTAAAAGGTACCATATTAATATCAAGACTAAATAAATCAACTGGTATATCATCAAAATTATTAGAGGAGAAGTTAAGGGAGTTACCGGAAGAAATAGAAACCAGAAGTATACTAGTGGGGGACTTCAACCTCCTCCTCTCAAAACTAGATCAATCTAACCATAAAATATAAAAGAAAGAAACTATGAAGTTTAGCAGAATTTTAGAAAATTTAGACATGATAGAAAAACTGAATGGGGATAGAAAAGAATATTTGTTTTTTCTTAGTCGTACATGGCACCTACACAAAAACTGACCTTGTATTAGTACATAAAACCCTTAAAATCAGATGCAGAAAGGCAGAAATATTAAAGGCATCCTTTTTAGATCATTATGCAATAAAATAATTATGTATAATAAGGGGCCATGGAAAGATAGACTAAAAAATTTATTGGAAATTAAATAGGCTAATGCTAAAGAATGAGTGGGTCAGACAACAAATCATAGAAACAATCAATTATTCCAATGTCTTCCAAGGGAATGACAGTAATTAGACAACATATCAAAACTTATGGGATACAGTGAAATACGTTCTTGGGTGAAATTTTATATCTCTGAATGCTTAGATGAATAAAATAGAGAAAGAGGAAATCAATGAATTAGGCATGCAATTCAAGTTTCTAGAAAAAGAACAAATTAAAAATCCCCAACTCAATACCAAATTAGACATTTTGAAAATCAAAGGAGAGGGGAAGATAGGTGGTGCCGTGAGTAGAGCACTGACCCTGGAGTCAGGAAGACCTGAGTTCAAATCCGGCCTCAGACACTTAACACAAAAACTAGCCATGTGACCTTGAGCAAGTCACTTAACCCCAACTGCCCTCCAAAAAGCAAAAAGAACAAAAAAGAAAATCAAAGGAACGATTTATAGAATTGAAAGTAAGAAAACTATTGAACTAATAAATAAAACTAAGGGCTGGATTTATGAGAAAACCAATGAAATTTATAAACTTTTGGTTAACTTAATTTTTAAAAAAGAAAGAAGAAAAGTAAATTACCACTATCAAAAATGAAAAGGGTGAATTAACCACCAATGAAGAGGAAATTTAAAAATTACAAACTATTTTGCTCATCTGTACGCCAACTAATCTGACAATCTAAGTGTAATGGATAGTTAAAAAAAAAAAAACATAATTCACCCAGATTAACAGAAGAAAAAATAAAGCACCATTTCAGAAAAAAAAAAAACAATTGAATAAGCAAAAAACAAACTACCTAAGGAAAAAAAAATAAAACATCCAGGGCTGGATGGATTTGCAAGTGAATTCTATCAAACATTTAAAGAACAATTAATTCCAATACTATATACACCACTTGGAAAAATAGGTGGAGTCCTACCAAATTTATTTTATTTTAATTAAATATTTATTGTATATTTTGGTGATTATATGCCTTTTATACATCATGGTCCTTTATTTGCACTTTCTAAATTAGTATTAAAGTAGTTTTATTGAATTTTATTTTTTAATTAAATTTTAAGTTTATTTTTAGTTTACATCATTCATTTCCACAAGATTTTGCATTACATATTTTCTCCCCATTTCACCCTACCTTCCACCCCAAACCAGCGATCCCGTTGAACATCCCCTCCCCCAATCTGCTCTCTCCTATTTCTTCCCCCATTCCCCCTCCCACTTTCCACTATGGCACAGTGGATCTCTATGTCCCAGTGCCTGTATAACATTTCCTAGATGCATGTAAAATTTTAATAATAATATTTATTTTTAAACCCTTGGTTTTAAAATTTTGAATTCCACATTCTTTCCCTTCCTCCCTTATAACTCACCCTTCCTGGGAAGATAAGCAATTCAATATAGGTCTTACATGTGTAGCTATGGAAAATATTTCTATAGTCGATACATGGTGAAAAACTGACTATATTTCCCTCTATCTCACCCCACTGTCCTCTTCTTCTATTCTCTACTTTTATCCTGTCCCTTTTCAAAAGTGGATGCTTCCAACATCCCTCCCCCCCAACCTACCATCCCTTCCATTATCCCCCCCTATCTTTCCCTTCCCCCCTTCTCTCCTGTAGGGTGTGATACCGTATTTAGTGTGTATGTCATTCTCTCGCTAAGCCAAATTCATTGAGAATAAGTTTAACTCATTCCCTTTTGCCTTTCTGTTCTTCCCCTCCATGGTAACAGTTTTTCTTTGCCTCTACTATGTCAGATAATTTACCACACTCTGTCTCTCCCCATATCCTCTCATTATATTCCCCTCTCACTTCTCAATTTCACCCTTTAAATATCATTCCTTCCTATTCAATTGGTCCTGCATCCTCTGTCTATATATACCTGTACACATATATACACACACTCACACATGTATTCATATGCCCATATACCCTGCTATATAGACATATGTATGTATATATGAATGTATGTATGTGTGTGTATATATATATATGTATATTTCTATTCCCTTCAACTATTCTCATAATGAGAAAAATTTTATAAGTTACAATTATCATTTTTCCATGGAGGAATGTAAATAATTGAACTTTGATAAGTTCTTTATGAAATCTTTTTCCCTATTGACCGTCTCATGCTTCTCTTGCTTCTCGGCTCTGAAGGTCACATTTGCTATTCAACTCTGGCTTTTTCATCAAGAATGCTTGAAAGTTCTCTATTCCACTAAATGATCATATTTTCCCCTGAAATATGATACTCAGTTTTGCTGGGTAGGTGACCCATGGTTTTAATCCCAGCTCCTTTGACCTCCGGAATATCATATTGCAAGCCCTTCGATCCCTCAGTGTTGAAGCTAAAAGATCCTGTGTTATCTTGATGGAGTTTCCACAATATTCAGATTTTTTCTTCCTGGCTGCTTAAAATATTTTCTACTTCATCTGGGAATTCTGGAGACTGGCTAAAATATTCCTAGGATTTTTCTTTTGTGGATCTTTATCAAGAGGTGATTGGTGGATTTTTCAACCTCTATTTTGCCCTCTATTTTAAAAATTCAGGGCAATTTTCCGTGAGAATTTCTTGAAGGATGATTTCTAGGTTCTTTTTTTTTGATCATGGCTTTCAGGTTGTCCAATTATTTTTAAATCCTCTCTCCTGGAGAGGTCAGTGGTTTTTCCAATGAGATATTTCACATTGCCTTGTAATTTTTCATTTGTTTGGATCTGTTTAATAATATCTTGATTTCTCATAAAGTCACTAGCTTCCACTTGCTCCATTCTAATTCTGAAAGAATGATTCTCTTCAGTGAGCTTTTCAGATTCTTTTTTCCATCTGGCAAATTCAGCTTTTTAAGCCATTCTTCTCCTCATTGCCTTTTTGAGCCTCTTTTGCCATCTGAGTTAGTCTATTTTATAAGATGTTATTTTCTTCCATCAGGTTGTTGACTCTCATTTCATAATTTTCTTGAATCATTCTCATTTCTCTTCACAATTTTTCCTCCACTTCTCTTATTTCATTTTCAAAATTGTTTTTAAGCTCCTCTATGGCTTTCAACCAACTCATATTTTTCTTGGAAGCTTTTGGTGCAGGATTTTTGACTTTGCTGTCTTCCTCCTCTTCCATGCTTTCATCCTTTTTGTCCCCAAAATAGGATTGTAAAGTCAGATTGCTGTGCTTGCTTTGCTTCCTTTGCTTGCTACTCAATTACTTGTCTTTTGAGCTTTTTGTCACGGTAGATCTCTGCTACAAGAGAGGGGAGCTTTGTCCCAATCATGAGGGTTTTCTCAGATGCTGGACCTATTAGTTGACTGCCCTCTCTGAAGCCTCCACACGCTGTGGTAAACTCGTCCTGCATCCCAGAACCTCCACCTTAGACAGTGATCCAGATCCAAGCAGGTTAAAGCAAGAGTAATTACCCCTCGAGACTGCTTGTTTGGTCCACCTACAATCTGCAGGAAAGGAGTTCTAAAGCACCCATGTGGCAGCAGCTGCATGGCCGCTGTGCCTTATGTGCTTCTCCCATCAGGGGGCACAGGTCAGACCTCACTACCAGACTCCCAATTCCTAAAGTCCACACTGCACTGAGGTCTCACTTTGTCCTTAGCACCTATGGGTTGATAATTCTGGAAACTGCCACAGCTGTCTGTGATCTGAAGTCCCTCCCACCATTGGTTGCTTGTGGCTGCCCTGCAACTAAAACCTTGGCTCGTGCAGGGCTGGGCTCAGCTTCCAGAGTGCTGTGCTGGCCCCTTCCTGCCAGCCTGCCAACTATCTTCAGTGGGTAATTAGCTTCTCTCTGTCATTTTGTGGGTTCTGTAACGCCAAAGTCTTAGAGTTATTTTTCACATAAATTGGAGGAGGTGGAAATGGGAGCACAGTGGAAGTCCTGTTTCTACCAAATTTCTTTATGACACAAGTATGTGCTGATGCCTAAATCAAGAAGCACCAAAATAAAGAAAATTATAGACCAATTTCCCTAATGAACAATTATTCAAAATTTCAAAATAAAATATTAGCAAAGGAATTATCTCTATTTACTTTGAGGGTAATACAATATGATCAGGTGGAATTTCCACCAAGAATGAAGGGCTGGTTCAATATTAGGAAATCTTTCAGCATAATTGACTGCATCAAGAACAAAATTAACAGAAATCATATGATTATTTCAATAGTTGTAGAAATAGCTTTTGACAAAACATAGCATCCATAATTATTAAGAATACTAGAGAATATCAGAATCAGTGATGAATAGCATCTACCTAAAACCACCAGCAAGTATTTTATGTGATTGGGATAATCTTGAAGCTTTCTCAATAAGATCAGCAGTGAAACAAAATTCTGTTATCACCAATATTATTCAGTATTGTACTAGAAATATTAATCATAGTGAGAAGAAAGAGAAATAGAAAGAATTAGAATAGGCTAATAAGGAAACAAAAGTATCACTCTTTGCAGAGGATGTGATGGTTTATTTGGAGAATCCTAAGGAATCATTAAAAAGTTATTTGAAATGGTTAACAACTTTAGCAAAGTTGCAGGATATAAAATAAACTCACAAAACTTTGGTATCTCTATATATTATTAAGAAAGCCCAGCAGCAAGAGACAGAAAGAGAAATTACATTTAAAATAACTTTAGACAACATAAAATATTTGAGAGTCCACTTGCCACAAGAAACCCAGGAAATATATGAACACAAAACACTTTCCACACAAATAAAGTCAGATCTAGATAATTTGAAAAAAAATGTCAATTGCTCATGAATAGGCCTGCCTAATATAATGAAAGGGACACTTCTACCAAAATTAAATTACTTATTCAGTGTCATGACAATCAAACTACCAAAAATATTTTATAGAGCCAGAAAAAAATCATAACAAAATTAATCTGGAAGTAAAAAAGTCAAGAATATCACAGTAATTAATTTACAAAATTCAAAGGAATGTGGCCTAGCCAAACCAGATCTCAAACTATATTTTAAAGCAGAAATCATCAAAACTATTTGGTACTGGATAAGAAATAGAATGGTAGATAAGTGGAACAGGTTAGACTTATAAGATACAAAAATCAATGACTATAGTAATCTACTATTTGATAAACAAAAGACTGAAGCTTCTGGAATAAGAACTCATAATTTGAAAAAAAAAGACTGCAGGGGAAATTGGAAAACTCTATGGCAGAAAATAGGCACAATCCAACATCTTACACCATATACCTAGACAATGTTAAAATGGGTACATTATTTAGACATCAAGGCTGATATCATAAGGAAATTAGAAGTGCAGGTTCATCTGTCGGTTCTATAGAGGAGAGAAGAATTTATTATCAAACAAGGGAGAGAGAACATTGGGAAATGCAAAATGAATAATTTTGATTATGTTAAATTTAAAAGGTTTTGCACATGCAAAGCCAATACAAGCAAGATGAGAAGGAAAGCAGAAAGCTGTGAAACGATTTTTATGCCAGGTTTTTTTTTTTTGATAAAAGTCTCATTTCTAAAATATATAAAGAACTGAGACAAATTTATATGAATACATGTCATTCCACAATGGATAAATGGTCAAAGTATATGAACAAGCAGTTTTAAGATGAAGATATTTAATCTATCTATAGTAATATGAAAAAAATGCTCTAAATAATTATTGATTAGAGGAATGCAAATTAAAACAATTCTAAGACACCATCTCACATCTATCTGATTGGCTTATATGACAAAAAAGGAAAATGATAAATGTTGGAGAAGATGTGGAAAAATTGGGGAATGAATGAATTGTTGGTGGAGTTGTGAACTTATCCATTCATTCTAGAGAGCAATTTGGAACTATATATGTTCAATAGATAGATGATAGATAGATAGATAGATAGATAGATAGATAGATAGATAGATAGATAGATAGATAGATAGATAGATATAGATATGCCCAAAGGGCTATAAAACCATACATACTCTAAGATCCAGCAATACCACTAATATGTCTGTATCACAAAAAAAATCATTAAAAAGGGAGAAGGACCCACATGTACAAAAATATTTATAATAACTCTTTTTATAGTGGCAAAAAAATTGGAAATTGTGGGGATGCCTCTCAATTGGGAACTGACTGAACAATTTGTGTTTTATGAATGTAATGGAATAATATTGTGTTATAAGAAATAATGGACAGATTTCAGAATAAAACCTCAAAATACTTACTTGAACTGGTGATGAGTGGAATGAGAAGAACCAGAATACTCTACACAGTAACAGCAATATTGTGTGATGATCACCTTTAATAGATTTCTGAGCAATACAATGATGTTCCAAATACAGTTTTGTAATACAGTTCCAAAAGGTTCCCAATAGCAAATGCTATTCACATCCAGAGAAAGAACTATGTGGTTTGAATGCAGATCAAAGCATACTATTTTCCCTTTTTTTTCTTTCTTGTGTATTTTTTTTATTTTGTTTTGATTCTTATTTAACACCATGACTAAAATGGAAATATGTTTAATATAATTGTACATTTATAGTCTTTATCAAATTGATTGCCATCTGTGGGAGGGGGGGGGACAAAGAGGGAAGGAGAAAAAAATTGAACTCAAAATCGTATAAAAGTGAACATTAAAAACTTTATACATGGGGGTGGAGCCAAGATGGTGGACTAGAAGCAGGAAATTCCATGACCTCCCTGACAAACACCTCAATTACCTATAACATATGACTCTAAACAAATTTTAGACATACAGAACGCACAAAGTGACAATGAGAAGCAAATCTCCACTGAAGGCAGCCTGGCAGCCATACAGGAAGGGTTCATTGCATTGTGATGGGAGGTGAATGCAGTCCCACATGAGCCCCACAGTTTTGGCCATGGGGAGGCAGCTGCAGTCATAGCATACTCCAGGAGAGTGAATCAACAAAAGCTGTGGTGGTTTCCAGATGTTTCAACCCATAAACTCTAAAAAGAAAATAAAAGTTCAGGTGGAACTCTGTTGAAAAATAAGGGCATGGTCTGGCCCCTATCCTCTGGGTGAGAGGTGGCAGAGGCAGTGTGGATGCAGAGTCTGCTTCAGGAGCTTCTGGCATACAGATCTTAGGGGGACCAAGTGACCATTCAGAGGGTAATCACTCTTGCTTTGACATGCTTGGATTTGGGTTGCTTTCTTGGGTGGTGGTCTTGGTGTAAGAAATGCCTGTTTGCCAGTATGGTGTCAATAGAGAGGGAGATCTCCTCAGACCTCTAACAACAATGGCAAAAACCCCAGCAATTTGGGACAAAGCAATCCTCTCTGGAAACAGAGTTCTACTTTCGCAAAGAGCTTAAAAGTCAAATAATTGACTGGCAACATGAGCAAGCAGAGGAAGCAAAGCAAGCACAGCAATCTCACTTTACACTACTATTTTGGGAACAAAAATGTTCAAAGCATGGAATGGGAGGAAGACAACAAAGTCAGAATTCCTGCATCAAAAGCTTCTAAGGAAAATATTAACTGATTACATTCCATGGAGGAGCTCAAGAAGGATTTTGAAAATCAAGTAAGAGAAGTGGAGGAAAAACTGGGAAGAGGAAATGAGAATGAAATTAATAACCATGAAAAGAGAGTCAACAACCTGACTGAAGAAAATAATACCTTAAAAAATAGATGAACTGAAATGGCAAAAGAGGCCCAAAAAGCCAATAGGGAGAAGAATGCCTTAAAAATCCAAATTTGCCAGATGGAAAAGGAATTTCAATAACTCAATAAGAGAATAATTCCTTCAAAATTAGATTGGAGCAAGTGGAAACTAGTAACTTTATGAGAAATCAAGATACTATTACAGAGACCCAAACAAATGAAAAAAATAGAAGGCAATGTGAAATATCTCATTGGAAAAAACACTGACATGGAAAATAGATCCAGGAGAGAGAATTTAAAATTTATTGGGCTACCTTGAAAGCCTTAATCAAAAAAAGAACCTAGAAATCATCCTTCAAGAAACTCTCAAGGAAAATTGCACTGATATTTTAGAAACAGAGAGCAAAATAGAAATTGAAAGAATTCACTGATCACCTCTTGAAAAAGATCCCCAAAATAAAACTCCTAGGAACATTATAGCCAGGTTCCAGAGTTCCCAGATCAAGGAGAAAATATTACAAGTAGTCAGAAATAAACAATTTGAATACTGTGGAAACACAATCGGGATAACACAGGATCTGGCAGCTTCTACACTGAGGGATCTAAGGGCTTGGAATATATTTCAGAGGTCAAAGGAGCTAGGATTATAAGCAAGAATCACCTACCCACCAAAACTGAGTATAATGTTTCAGGATAAAATAATGGTCATTCAAAGAAATAGAGGACTTTCAAGCATTCTTGATGAAAAAACAAGAGTTGAATAGAAAATTTGACTTTCAAATACAAGGAGCAAGAGAAGCATGAGAAGGTAAACAGCAAAAAGAAATCATAAGGAACTTATCAAAGTTGAACTATTTACATTCCTACATGGTAAAATGATCATTGTAACTCATGAGACTTTTCTCAGTAAGGGATAGTTGATGGGAATATATATGTATACATACATATATATGTTTATATAAAAGGGTGTATGTGCATATGAATTCACATGTGAGTGTGCATATATATGTACATGTATACATAGACAGAGGGCACAGTATCAGTTGAATAGGAAGGGATGATATCTAACAAAATGAAATTAAGAGGTGAGAGGGGAATATAATGAGAGGAGATAGGGAGAGATAGAATAGGGTAAATTACCTCATGTAAAAGAGGTGAGAGAAATCTGTTAAAATGGACAGGAAGAAAAGGAATACAAAAGGGAATGAGTCAACCTTACTCTCATTGAATTTGGCTTAAAGGAGGGATTAACATACACACTAAATTGAGTATCTTACCCTACAGGAAAGTAGGTAAGGGGATAAGAGGGAGTATGATAGAAGGTAGGGCAGATTGAGGGGGAAGGTAGTTAGAAGGACACACTTTTTAAAAGGGACAGGGTCAACTTAGAAAATAGATTAAGTGGAGGGCAGGATAGTTTGGAGGGAAATATAGTTATTCTTTCACAGTATATGTTTTGTGTAACTATACATGTATAACCTATGTTGCATCACTTTTCCTTCCAGCAGGGGTAGGTAATGAGGGAAGAAGAGAAAGAATCTAGAAATCAAAGTTTTAAGATCAATTGTTAAGATAGAT